>NC_092688.1:36128907-36728907 GCF_964275005.1 Diadema setosum | reverse complement strand
ATTGTAGCATTAAAGTGTAGTATGAAATAATGTTATTATAATAATATTATTATTCAAGCTTAGTGTACTCTGTATTTAACCCATTAGTAACTGAACCGCCCAAAACCGCCTGTCAGATTACTCCCTAAACCACCCAAAACAGCCTGTCCACCGTTTTTATAGTTTTATGATTTAATATTTTTGTTGTTTTCATATAGATTATATAATTTGAAAGAGGTCAAAGCTTAGCAAAAGTAACTAGTATCAGATTATTTCTGTGACACACAAGTCTCTTGGTAAAGTCTCAAATAAACATAACTTATGATAGACAAAACTAAAGATGCAGTGATCTCTTTTGCATATTAAATTTTTAGAAAGTTGTGTAAATGAGAGTAATATTGCTGTATCTTCCAGAGAACAGTAGGCCATTATGTGTGGAATCTTCAGTTGCTAAAGGGTTAATTCAGGTATCTCCAAAATGCACATGACTTATGAATTATGTGATGTCATGACTGATATTCTGATCATTCTTGATCGCAGCTGTGGACCAGTGGTATTCTGCTTGTTCAGTTTATTAGTTTTGCAACTGGCTTTTCCATGATACTAGCAAATCATTTTGCACAAGAAGAAGCAATGCTTGAGTAAATTTCAGGTGCATTATTCCAGTGATACTGAATGACTGAAATCTGTCTTCTCATCCATAACTATGACAATTTAATTTGTTTGTATGCTGTGCTGTGGACAGTTTAACAACATATTTGGTGTACTGTATAGCCATACAACATTACAGTGTAGGCCTACATTACTCTGCCACTGTAGTGGGAAGACACTAACCACTGTAAAACATGATATATTTGCGGCACGAAATTTTCGCGAATTGGAGCCGACAGCCTTTTTCGTGGCAAGAAATTTTCGCGAATTGCCACTTGCGTTCAATGCATATAGTGTAGATAGGAAAATTTGCGTGCATTTTAATTTCGCGAATCTTGGCGCTTGCGAAATTCACGAAATTAAAATGCACGCGAACATTCCTCGTTTTACAGTATTTCCTGAAACAAGTCTTGACCTAGTTAAACTTCAAAATATATAAGGTATGATGTCTTGACATAGTTTCTCAAAGTAGTAATTAAAAGGGAAGGCACACTTGATACTACTGTACTGTATCTTAGAGTGTATACAGAATGTCATTTAAAAAAGCACAGCCCCCACCTCCCAATAATAATGATTTATGGCATTTTATCCCGTAGGTGGGTGTCGCTGAGTGCCACAGCTGACCAACTGACGGAGGAGCTCATCCAAGCCGTAGACAGGGTGGCAGAAGCTGACCCGCGTACAACATACAGAATTACCAAGGTACATGAATTAATGTTTAAATTCCTATCCGGGGCCCTGCAACTTGAAACCCAACTGTCGGCGATCTCTGAGCACTCAATCACAGCAATCAAGTTTAGTCACAAATGGTATTAGTTAAAGTACTTCATTCCATCTGGCCAACATCAAATGACAATTTTGACAAGTCCATGTTTGATCCTTTACAGTCCCTATATTATTCATTCATTTGTATTTATCTTTTTTGCCTATACTATTCAGTTTCTTGATCTGAATTGAAATGATACAATGCTTATTAGCTATCCAGTCTCTCTTTAATTTTCTTCCTGGAATGATTGTGTGTTATATGCGTAGGACTATTTGATATCTTTTGTTTGTTTGTTTGTTAGGTTGTTTAATTGTTTTGCTTTGTTTTGTTTTTATCAAATTGCAAGTTCACCACCTTGTAATGTATAATTTGAACTCATGTGTCAGATCTCATAAAATACTTTTGGGAGATATCTTTCACAAAAATGCCTGACTTGTGTTTGTCATCAAAGGTCAGTGAAATTTCATATATTTTGGAGTATTAGCAAGTCAAAGAACATCCAGGCTTCTATTAGGTGTGCACTTGACAAACTTTTCAAAAGTTGGACAAAAATGTGGTACCCCATATAGGACACATCATATAATATGTAAGACATGTACACTGTAAGTCAAGTATACAACAAAAGTGGCTGAAATCAGAGGGTTAGTTACTACTTATTTTTATAGCTGTCTCGATTTTGACATTAACCTGTTGAGGACGGTTTGATTTTACTACAACACGCATTTCCCATAGAAGCTTGCCCGAGTATACTCGGGACTTGTCCTCAACGGGTTAATGATTGTTGATTGATTGCTTTTCAAAGGTTTTTTACCTGAGTTTCTTTTTGTGGTAAGTCCTTTTTTCATATTTCACAATGTGATGATATTCATCTCAACACCAGGTCGACAAAGAGAAGCACAGAGTCCAGATCTTCAACTGGACGTGGGCTGAGTGGCTGGACGTCGTGGAGATTGAGTTCAGAGACGGGGCCAATGGAGGAGTAGAAGCTAAGGTCAGTCAGAGAAGAGTTCCAGTGAGGAGATCAAGTTCATGATCTTTAAGATCTCAAAATTTTGCCTGTGTGACCGCAAACTTCCCACGAAACTTCTCGCAAAAATTCTCGCAAAACTTTCCACTCCAACTAGGGATATGTCCCTCACTCCCGACAAACTTCTTGATCCGTTTGCGGGCGGTGTCTCCGAAGTGCGAGGCCATTGTCATATACAGTGTGCATTGTACGTCACAATCACTCGCCATCTTCTTTCTTGCACGCGCGTACCAATGACCCAAACTTCTTGATCCAAGTTTGGCTGCCAGTGTGACCGCACAACAAAAGATCACCAAGACTTTGCGATCTTTAGCTTCTCGATCTTTTGCCAGTCTGACCCCGTCTATTTGGCGAAGCCACTTTTCTCCTCAATTTGACCTTCAGACACTGGAAGCTTTTCTACTAATGCCTGCATTATGAAATGCTATTCAGTTGGGTTGGGGAGGTGGGGGGGGGGGGGGCAGGGAGAAGGTAGCATAGTACAAGCTACTTTTCCCCTTAACCCGTTGAGGACTGTTTGATTTTACTACAACATGCATTTCCCATAGACGGTTGCCCGAGTATACTCGGGTCTCATCCTCAACGGGTTAATCTGACCTTCAGGCATTGGGAGCTATTTCTACTAATGCTACTTATGCTGTGGAACGCTATTTAGTGAGTGTCTTATGTTAGCCTAATACTCCAAATTTCTTGTTTTGTCATGAAAGTAAGATGTGTGAGAAAACACTGGCACAAGTGGATTGTGCAAGAGTGCACAGTGCTTGCAGTAAATTGATGAGATTGTGGATGTATGGTATGGAAATATGTAATATGACATTTTTGTTGCTAAAAACAGACTTTGTTGACAAAAACACTTCAGTAGAGACACTGTTATTTCACTCCAGCAACAATGATCGATGTATGTTTCCAAAATCGGAGTGACTTCAAGTGTGCTTGAAGCAGTCGAGTGCTGACAGCCAGGCTATGTGTCGTTGGGTTAACGTAACTCAAAGATGATAGGACAAGTGTCCTTCGGCTAAAAAGTATTAGTGGTATTAGTGAGGTAGATCTTTGAAAATGCTTCACTCACTGTTGCAACAAAATAAATAGGAAAATTGTTTCCTTTTGATTCCTTGATGCTTTACTTTCCATCAGTTCACACAGGACTAAACCTCTTATGTTGAAGAGGGAAAGTGGATTGTAAATTGAAAGTACCATACTCTATGATGAGAGTATAGTCCCACATGTGCATGTCTGTTTATGAAGCACTTTGCCAATATTACCAGGGAGGTGAGACCTCCCTGATATTACACAATCACGCAATATGCTGACGTATTCTGGGAATTTTACTTCATGTGGCAGAGTTCAACACTCCCTTTTTTCTTTGGTGGCACATTCAGGCCACTACAGTCTTTAAATTTAAAATCTTGTTGGCCAAAAAAAAAAAGTATGTAGGGCTGATATAGAAGGAAACAGAACAATCCGTTTTAAATTTTAGTGGCCTGATAGGGCCACCAAAAGATAGCCATTTTGGAAATTTTGTGGTCCAACATCAATATTTAGTGGCCATGGGCCACTAGGCCATCTTGTATGTATTCTAAAGCAGCTAGCTAGCAGCACATTAGAATTTCATTCATCTTCCCTCACCTACAAATGGTATGTGAGTTTGCTCTTCTTATTGTCATGTTTGATTATACAGTCTGATTTTGATATAACAAACATTGATTATCTTTGATATGGTACGTTCTCCATCTTTTTTCTTTGATTTCTGCCCTTTTTAGTGCCATTCATTCTCCAGTGGGTTCCTGCCAACTTGGGTGCCCCTCTGCTTCGTCTTCAATGTAGTGAGTATGACAGCGAAACAAGGATGAATTCTTGCAGTGCTGTATGTAGTGGGTCCCCAGGGCTGATGGGGCCCTGTTGGGGCCCAGGACCACCAATGGGGATGTGAAGGGGGAGAGGGGTTAATGGAGATGAGGATCAAATCCCTAGAAATTCTGAATGGGGGAGGGGAGTTATAGATTAGCATTGTTTCTCAACATTTTGTTGTTTTTACTAGCAACCAAAAAATATATTTTTCCCCCTTTTTGTTATCAATAGTGTGTGTGTGGGGGGGGGGGGGGTGGGGGATGTGTATGTGTCTGTGTCTGTGTCTGTGTGTAATTCATGGTCCATGGCATGTACAAATATCTGGATGACCTTTAACATTCATGATTCTCTCTCCTGTTGACTCACGTCCGCGAGATGAGATATAAGTTGGCACTCATCAGACAGACATATTTAGGTATGCAGGGACAAAGAGGAAGTTCAGCCGTGGTATTTGGTGCCAGCTATTGTGCTGTTGAACTTGGATACTGAGTCTTGAACTTTGATACTGCTCTGGTATGAGCAGCATGTTTATTGAAAACAAACAGAGAGGCATAGACATGCTAAATGACACAAACACAAGCATTTGCCAACAAAAGAACCAAAAAAATGTTATTCTTGTTTTCATCACCAGCGATGCTTGGTATTATCAAGAGTGCATATACTAATATTTGTGCTCTGATTAAATGCAAGTGAATGTTTGCAATGTAAATATGTTTATTACAATAGGACATTCATATTCACTCCAGGCAATATGCAAATTAGGGACACTGTTATACAACAAAATACATTTTTTTTTTTTTTTTGACCACCAGAGGAAGAAGCAGATTTCCAATGTATGGTAAAAGATGGTAGAAAAGTTACATTCATTTAAAATAATGTTTTATATGGTTTTACACACTCTCAGAGACTATCCAAGGATCCCTGGTGTGTATACAGAAAAATAGATAAAAACAGCCCGAAAACATGATGCCTCCTGTGACACTCCGTGGTAGAGGCATGAAATAGTAGATACTCACATTTTTACACAGAAATTCCTATGTTTTACACAATTTGTTATAAGCTTTCATTATCTCAACTCGCTTAGCCTTCGTACATGATGTGTACATGCTAATCGTACCTCCAGAGGCAGAAAAGAATTTAGATCAAACTGTCATCTGCCCAGACATGTGTCAGTGATTACCTCTGCAGCCATGGGGAGAATTTTTTATGATAATGCACAAAATTATACCATCACAATGGAATCTATGTACCTTACTTTTCTATGGCTGAAATGAGACGATGACTTATTAAAAGTGAAATATCTTCTTTTTTTTTCTTCTCCACTCCACTCTCTTCAACTTTTTTTTTTTCAGCTGCTGTTTTTCTTTCCCTTTCTTGACATTGGGCTAAATGCGAGGCGGCTGTCGCGATTGCGGAAATCTATGGCCGGTGCTTGTGAATTGCAGAAGTCAAAGTAGATTCTTTACCATTTTATGCACGAGGTGAATAATCAGTTGTGTTATGTGTGTGTACCGCTTGCAACTTCTGTCATATCGCCCACTTTAAAAAAAAAACAATCTCCTCTTCTACTCCGCGCTTTCTGCATATTATTAAGTTTTCATCCAGCAGCCAATATCCTTGCACCCCTTTCGTTGATGTTAATAACCTCTGCTTCTGTTCAGCAAGTGTGCAAATATAGTCATGGTTGAATACATAGCCTGAGTGTTCTCTTATGTCTATTTGACTATTTATCCATGTTTTTATTTCTTTGTTTCTTTAGTAATCATTACAATGTATATTTGTTTATTTAGTTTTATAGTTGAGACATTATGGATACTAAGACGTCGGCTGAGAATGAGAAGGGTGTTAAGGTGCCTCGAACAATAGAGCTTTAGTGCCAACTCAACGCCCTTATCATTCTCAGCTGACAAAGTTATTGTTTGCCAGTTTGATATATGGCCTTTTTTACGATCAGTGGTGTAACTTTTGTACTCAGATGGTCAAAATTTCAAACAAAATATTTTTTCATTATTCTGTTTGATTCCTGTTGGAAAGTATTCAAATTTTTGAAAAAATAACATTTCAGACCTTAAAGCTGAATGGTTATTGGTGTAATTTAAGGAAAACCCTGGCACCTAAAGTAAATTTAAGCAAAATTTTGTTTTCATGAATTGCACCATAATGACAAAACTCTGTAGTCAAACTTCACCATGCAAAGTTTATATGGTTAACAACAATATATAGTTTGTGAATCAAAACTATTTGGGGGTTGAATATAAAGTGAATTTAAAAAAAAATACATGAGATTTACAAATTTTTGGTAAAAATACCAATTGACATGCAATTTTTAAGATTTTAACTATTTATTGGAGGGCAAGCCAGGTCAAACTCTACACTATAACAAGTCTTTAAGAAGGGCTACCTTCCTATGTAGGTTAAATGAAATTCCAATCATTTCTTTAAATCTTGGATTTTTCACACACAGATGTTTCGGAGGTGACAGTTAACATAATAGAATGTTTCGGAGGTGACATTAATATTAACACTCAGTTTTTTTGAGAATAAGTGACAATAACACAAAACTTCTTCTTTTTATCAATGTTTTTGATAATTATAACTCGAGAACAAGAAATTAACTCCAGTTTCAAGCAGATAAACCACACAGAACAAGTGTTTTTTTACACTTCATTAATTAGCATGGGCACCGGTAGTTTGCCTTCCATTTGGACGAAGGTTGTAAGCTAAATATTGTAATGTGAAGAAACATGGCATTCCATTTTCTACCTTAAATTGAGATGAGGGTGTGAGATCATTTTAGTAATGTTTCTTTGCTCTCAGAACATTTTATTCCACAACACCAGGGAAGAATCACTTCGTTTCGGAGGTGACATTCAATGTTAACATTGTGTTGAAATATTCATTTACAGTAAGAATATGACGGACATATTTAAAGCTAGATATTGTAACCTGAAGAAACATGGCATTCCATTTTCTACCTTAAATTGAAATGAGTGTGTAAGATCATTTTAGTAATGTTTCTTTGCTCTCAGAACATTTTATTCCACAACACCAGGGAAGAATAACTTTGTTTCGGAGGTGACATTCAATGTTAACATTGTGTTCAAGTATTCATATAGTATGTTCCCCCCCCCAAAAAAAAAGAAGAAAAAAAAAAAAAGAAAATTACAATTAGACTTTTGCATTGATAGCACCCAATATGATTAAATCAGCTAAAATCTACTTTGGGGTCTTAAATTATAACATCTTAGCTCTATTTTGCAGAAAGCCCCAGTCAATTTGGTTAAGTGGTCTCAAAGAAATGTGGATTGTTATAAAGGATGTCAAGAGTCTGATTCTTCCAAGTTTAGCACTTGGATGCTCTTGGAACTGCATATTAATGTGTAAACACAATATACAGAACTTGGAGGGAAGGGATTCCTGACATGCTCTACAAAAATCCTCATTTGTCTTTGACCTCTGAAGCAAATTGAATGGGGTTTTCTGTATTAAAGGTGTGGGCAATGAGTTACACTGTATAGTTTCAATCCCTCAAATTGTATTTTAGATTGATTCACTATCTTTAATGTTATCGTTGCGGAGGGTACCATTGTAATTTTTTGGTGGGGACATACAACATAGGAACGTGAATGCCAAAAGCAAAAATTCTTATTTGACTTGTATTATGTTTTTGTTTGCACATAGTATTATAAATTGATTAATTCAAGGATGTTCATGAATTCTTCATCATTCTTGATAGCCACCATACAAATGTTATAATACTGGTGAAAGGTGTTTGGTTCATCTGGGATAAATTTTCTATATACCAGATTCATTTAAACTGTTGACATTACTAAAATATATTTTATGTATCTTTCTGAACTGCTTGAAAATTAACAGCAAATCATATATATTAGTCACTTTTGAGAGTAAAAAGTATAAGATAAGAAAAAATCATTTTATTGTTTTGGAGGTGACACAACACAGAGACAACCCAACTTCTCAGGTGTTAGCTAATACAATTGTGAACATTCATGTCTTTCCTCATGGCTTTAATTTTCAAATATAAGCTCTTTCTTTCATTTCTTACTTGTTATTTTGTTTAGTTATTCTCTTTCATGATAGTGGATACCAGCTCATATTTTGTTTTAGATTGTAATTCATACTAATCTTTAGCAAATTTTTACAGTTTGGTTAAGACAACAGTTTGTGTTTCCCAGCTGAAGAGAGCAGCATAATGCGTTTGTGTGAACTTATGGGGAAATTTTTTTTTAGTTCTGTAATTTTACCCATCAACTTCACAGAAGGTCCCGGACACAAACTGGTCTCAAATAACCCTATAAGGGACCGAAAAAGGACAAGTTCACCTCAATAGACACGAGAGTTGAGTAAATACAGCAATATTACTAAAACACATCAGTCAGAGTTTGAGGAAAATAAGGCAATCCGTTCCAGAGTTATGAATTTTTGAAGTTTCTGCTCAGTCAAAGCTGAATGAGAAGACTTCTATAGCTTGTGATGTCACACGTGTACAAGGATATAGAGAAAGTATCAAGAAAATTCAACATATTTTCACTTTTCTTGCATAACAAAAGAACACTTGACTTCTCTCTTTTGGAAGGCAGGGTGAATAATATTGCCCTAACATACATCAGTAGCAAGTTGAAGAAATGTGCACTTTTTTCAAAAAGTAAAGTTTTGTGAAATTCACTTATATTTTCTTTTTATCGTTGTATGCATGTGACATCATACATTGTCGTAGTCGTCTCATCCAGCAGTGATTGCATCGATATTTAAAAAAGACCATAACTTTTGAATGGATTGTCCAATTTCCCAAACTTTCAATGATGTGTTCTACTAATGTTGTTGCATTCACTCAATCCACATGTATATGAAGGTGGACTTGTCCTTTAAGAAACCATTTTCTTTTCCTTGAAATTCCAGTACTTAAAGCCAAATTCTAAAAGATAAAACATAATAACAAAACAAGGTAAACACGTCATCAAAATTATATTGAGATAGAACTACAAATCTTGTTTTTGGATCTTTCCCTTTCCAGTCCTGGGGACTTGTTCCTCTGTTCACTTTAGTTGTCAGATAGCTTCAATAATATTTAAGAATACAATGTCATAAAAAGTTGGTTCAACTTGGAAAATGTAATAATTATTGTCATATTTAAAAAAAAAAAATCACATAATTTTGTTTATGATTACCACGTTGTACATGGAAAAACAACAACTAAGAATTCAAGAACAAGTTGTGCACCAGCTATAGGCATGTGGCCTTTTTGTGGAGTTTGATTATTTTATGATTTTTTAAGATTGTGGACTAGGGCATGCATGAACTGCCACATGTATCACTTTGGTATCAAGGGAATTCTGGTGAGCTAGGTATACAAAAGTCACTTCTACTGTGATGATTTTGTAGATATTAAATGTATTTGAAAATGTTAATAGATAGTGAAAAGGAACTGAAGTCTTGCCTTTCACTATCACATAACAATATGGTGTTAACAAACAATGTCACCTCCGAAACACAAGAAAAAGCAACCTACATGGAAAGCTGTGATTGGTAAATCTTCACAACTAAATTGCTTAAATTGGAAATCAAGTTTCCAAGATGAAAGCATCTATATGTTTACTTAACTAAAGCAGGAGAACTGATCTTGATTACAATATTATATATATACAACAGATGGGTGTATTTTGTGCATTCTCTTTGTTAAAAAAGTGAAAAAATGTAAATTTGCACTAAAACGTACAGTATAGTAATAAAAATAAGAGTGAGAGTGTGTTAGTTGATTTCTCCACTTTGAGACTTATGTTACTAATATAAATGAAACCATTGGTGTACATGATATGGTTTCTCTTCAATAGAAATGAGCAAAAACTCTTGTTAACAGTGTTTTGTCACCTCCGAAACAGTAATTCTTAGTTTTTATCAGATCTTTTATTAATCTCTAGAAAATTCTCACTTCCTGTTGCCATATTACTATTTTCATCCAAAAGAGATTCCTGTCAATTGGACAGAATCAAACAAAATTGCTTTGTCTTCGAGAAATTATCAAATATAATACGCTTGTTGTTTCGGAGGTGACGATTGTTTCGGAGGTGACAAGTGTTAACGGAAAATTGTAAATTGCTCCGAAATGAAAACAACAGGCTATATTTCTACTACCTTCCTTCTGAGATAATGTGAGGGGATATGTTACATTTTTGTAAATGTAATGTATAACTGATGTCAAGAATAAAAAAATCAAATACATAACTCTGTTGTCTCGGAGGTGACAGAAAAGTTAACGGAAAAGTTGCATAAATTTATAAACACTCACCAAAAAATGATAAGCTATTTGAATCAAATAATCTTTGGATCGAAGTGAAGTCAGACTGATTACTATTCTGTTTTGATGGAAATTAGCAAAGTTGAATTTTATAATTGTGAGCAAGAGCTAACTCAAAAGAGGGGTTAACTGTTAACGGAAAATGTCACCTCCGAAACATAAAGTTTGGACAATTTCAGTCTTTAAAGAAGACAAAGCAGAACCTGGTAAACATAATAGTTCTTAAGTTTGGATACCTGTCTATCACCACAACAACAAAAATAATGAAAAGGAATAAACAATTTAATATGCTAGGTCTGACAAAAAAACCATGTCAGAGTGCATACGCCAAAAGTGTTGGATTTCAAGCATGTAAATGCATGCCACATCTGAAAGAAAAAGAGAGGAAAGTTCATTAAGGTACCCAAGGTAGACACTGTGGGTGGTAAGTTTATGAGAAAAAATAATGCATATCTGTCTGTGTATAAGAAAGTTATACACCAATTAGTGCCAAAACCGTGTTTTACACCACTGATTGTAAAAATGGCCGTATGTTTTCATTTATAAATGTGATGAGAAATCATTCACTGCGAATAAATTTCACCTATCTATTGAGTACCATTTGCAAATGAAACGAAAACCCAGCATTAGTGCTGTAAAATAGTTCTTAAATGTGAGTTAGGGATAGAAACAACCACTGTAGAAATTTGAATCAGTAAAATCGATGTTAAGTATTATTAGATATACATGACTTAATGTGAACAATAGCTGTAATAAAAATGTTTCCAGACTAAACTGTCTACAGTTACGGTTTATTGAGAAAAATACAGATATCTCCTTATATTTTAGGCTTTATCGCAAAAATTGTATATGATAGGATGTTTTGTGGTACAACAGACCTACACATATGCATTAAATGTCATATCTTGAAAATTTTTAAATCACTGTTCCCAAAGGCAAACAGGACCTTTAATATGTATGCACAGATGGGGCTATGCATGCACTGTCCCATGAGGTTAAGTATGTGTTTAGTGTTAAGTCTTACACCACTGAATATCGTACAACACCATGATCTACAAAGCTTTTGATAGTTTAAAGGGATGGTACAGTATTGGTGGAGGTGAAAATTTGACTTACAACTTTTTGCGAGATACCAAGAAAACACTTATGAAATAGTACAGAGCATACCATTTTAAGAGGAATTCAAAGTTTATTTGATGAAAATCGGGTTTGGAATGACTGAAACATCCAAAAACAAAGTAAAACAAAGCAATCGTAATAAAAGGTGGGTCCCACACTCTATTAGAATCGCTCTGTTTTGGATATCTCAGCCATTTCAAAACCAATTTTCATCTAATAAACATTGAATTCCTCATGGAATTACATGCCTTTTCATATTCCATAAGAGGTTTCTCATTATCTCACAAGAATGTCAGAAACATGAAATTAGGTCTCAACCAAAACTATACGATCCCTTCAACAGTGATATGAAAACAGACCAGCTTAGCTCTCCTGTACAGCCCTTGATATCTCCGTCGTTGCAAAGATATCAGACAAATATTTAGGCAGCACTATCTTGGTGTAGTTTTGTATGCAATTCAATTTACTTTGCCAGATTGACCATGGCAAATCAAAGTATGCACAAATGCACACACAATGATGAATTGATTTATAGAATATGATTTAAGAATAAATTGTATAGCCAATTAGAAGCACCAAAATAAGTCACATGTATTCTCATTATGCCAGACTGCCCATGGCAAATCAAAATCTGCACCAATGAACACATACCAGAGGAATGGTAAATTATCTATTAATTGGATTTAAGAATGTAGCCAATCAGAAGTGCTTATGAGTCACATGTGCTTTCTTTATTTTTGATAATGCATGGCAGTGCAAGAAGTGTGCAACAAAAAAAAAAAAAAATATCTGCACTGTGTGTTATCCTGTGGCAATTAACCATTTGTTCTGTACAGCCAAGTACTTCTAAATAGCTGATGTGTGCACAGCACGAACATATCTAACCACTTATGGCTTATGCACAGCCTATCAAAGACCAGCCTCACTGCATGGAAATCAAAGTTTTACCAGCTGATATCATAGTTCTGATATATACAAAGTTTCACTCTCTGATATCATAGTTCATAGACCATTTTATAAAACAAATAATGTACAGATTTAAGCTTGTGATGTTAGTGGAGATGTAGTGCACTCTCGGTATTTCAAATGCCATGCAACCTGGCTGTACCTTTGTGAATACAAACCTTCTAGTATGCTACTTCTTCACTAACTCACTCTCACCTGTGCAATATTTGTATGATAAAGGAAAATATAACATCAAGTCATGCTCTACATCAATTTCTATTCCTTTCAGATCCTCTTCTTCATTCCATTCTACGATAACAAATTCAACTCCACGCGGCTTGAGAGACTTCGCAGTGCTCTGGTGACTGATTGTCTCCTGGTCCCCAAGAATTCACAAAGACCCAACGAGGCCACGCCCATTCTGTCGTCAGATGCATCCGCCCATCCGGGCTCCCGTCGTTCTCTCTCCTCGTCGGGCGGCAACGGGGAGCCCACCGATGCCAGCTTCGGAGGCGTCCCCGTCGCCACAGAAACAGGGCGGTACCAGGATGCCACCCTCAAGGTTGCAGATTCCCACCCCACCACCATGCCCTCCAGGTCAGATTCCCATGCACCTCTTCCAACAAGTTCGCCTTCAGAGAATATCCCACCGGAATCTCTCGCATCTGATTCTGCAAAAGACGAAGGCCAAGTAATCTCGAGTGAAGACATTCACAGAGATGCTTCTGCAGATGATGTTCATGTGTCTGGAGATGACAACCACATCCAACAAGACCGGACTCAGTCACCCCCCGATCTTTCTACAGATAACAAAGACTCCTCAGATCCGATGCACAGCACGGAGCCAGTGATTGCTTGAACTCTGGTTTTTCTGTCATGTCCTTATATGGGAAAATCCCATTGTAACGAACTCACTTTCAATAAGGTGCTGCTTTAAACAATGGTAATTTGGAAGTCTGGGTTTTCCATTTCTGTCTCTATTACATTTGCAACAAGGTGCCAGTTATAACGCGATTCAGTCAGTGGTCCCAGCGATCTCGTAGCCAGGTTTCCCTGAGCTATAACCCCTGCATTGACAGGTTCACATATTCACTCTTAGGTATTGAGGAACTTCATAGGTAAAACATCTTGTCCAATGGTGTATGCATCGGGCAAGGTCCAGACTTTGTGTATCATGTTTTGAGTAAATCCACTGCCACACAGTTCAACATTAAGCTTATTTTTATTATTTATTCACCTTTCCTACAATTTATCAATCTTTATGCCCCCACCACAAACTGCCCCTTAATGATTACAACCTGGCTGTCTGTCCACTCTGTATTCATCTGTCCACCCCCATGCACTACTTCTTACTGTTGTTCTTGTTATTGTGCAATTTGAGATCCTCTCTTCGAAAGGAAAAAATTCTAGGTATCCTGCTATGAGGTGATTGTACTATGCATAGTTAACTCTTAATGTGCCAGGCCCAAAACCCCTAACGTGCCAGAGGTTTTTACCTAACGCCAGAACGTTTCGAAACTGGACTGACAATGAAATTTAAAACCGCCATATCTCTGAAACTATTGACTCTTTTGAATTGAGTTCTACACAACATATATCAAGAAATGTTTGTTCTTTTGTGTCATGTAGTCAGTTTACCATAACATATATCTGAACCTGATATATTGCAGAAATAATTGAAACATCAAAAATATTATTAGAAATTTTTGTGTAGTATGGAAAAAAAAGAGTCAGTCGTGTTTTTTCTTCAATAGAACGCTCCCTTGACTCTGTGAGAAAGTTTCAGAGCAACATCTCTTCTTTCAAATGATAACAAAATTGCCTTCAAGAATTGTATGATTCCAAAGATACTAGCAGATTATTTTGTCTTATCAATTTCTCTTTCTGCCTCAGTAATTCATTCCCAAATCTCAGTCCTTTAGTCCCAGATCCTGTATTTGAAACTCAAGTAATTGTCCCGGGCCCTGGAAGAGTGTCTTTTGTCCACTTGAGAAGGAAGAACCTACTAATCCTCATTTTGTCTAAGAGGACCGCGGACGGGGGAGGGGGGTACTCTATTGAAATCGGCAGGCCTTTGTCCACACGCAATTCCTATGCTGGCGTGGGGACGATTAGTGACGTTCACCAAAACAAAAGGATGAAAGACTTGACTGACGAACGAAAGCTGACCCTCTTTGAGGGACAAAATCAAAGCAGGACAGCATCCGAGCGGAACAATGCGAGTGGAACCGCACAGACAATACACGCAGATTCAATAGCACACACACGCGTGGTTTACCAATGAGATTTTGATCCATACACATCTTGCAGAGGGTGCGCTCTCTGCGGATTTTCCCGACGCGAAAGAAATACATCTAGCTGAAAAATCATGTATTTACTCAAAATTTTCCAATGTAAGCATGCTCATATATTTAGTGGAAACGATGACTATGCTAATCAGCTACCAGTACATATCATTGGCAGTTTCTTGGTGTAACACATTACGGTACCACAAGAACTTAAATGATCAATGTTTTTCTCACTCTTCTTAGTCGCCGATCGGCGACCATGGCACGTCAGGACTAAGGTCGCCGTTCGGCGACAATGGCACGTTAAGAGTTAAAGTACATGTATGTATGATCACACAGTAACCTTGCAAATTGACGGTGCTATAGGTCAAAAGTCAAGAGTTTAAAGTTAACCTGTTGAAGTCTAGTCCCGAGTGTACTTGAGCAGGTATCTATGGAAAAATATGTGTCGTAGCAAAATCAGTTCGTCCTCAGTGCGTTAAGAGGTTGTGGTCTGAGTTGAGATTTCACTCTAAGCAGTGGGACAACTCAAGACCAGTTTGATGTAGATTTTGTACTAGGAAAGAATGTTCCATCGGTTGGGTGTGGAGCTTGATTTGTGTGAGGTCAAGGGTCAAACCTAGGGGGAAGGGCAATTAGGCAATTCAAACAGGTGAAAATGAGGCCATTGATATTAACCCTTTGTGCTTTGAGTGCTGATTGTCAAAGAAAACAACATAGCATTGTACACACTGTCCAAAATTCCTGGCACAGAATTGGTGAAGGGAGGCAGGTGGAGGCATATTAGCCAATGTCATGGTGTAGTGGTGTTGTTCACTGCCTGCTCTCGCAATGGGAGGGTTCAGGGTTTCCGGCACCCGTATAAGTGGCACTTCTGTCCATGTGCAAGTTGAGTCACTTTATCCTGAAAGCCCCTTCTGTATCCCAGGTGTATGGGCAGGGTGCTCAGTATTAAGATGGGTTCTTTAAAGTGTGTATGTCTCTTTTGCAACTCTGCGAATTAGATTCCTTTCATAAACTGGTATTCTGTAGAGATAGGTAATTCAGACCTTTCCTCAGAACAATAAAACTGGAAAATTTGTCATGATTGAAGGGGAAAAAATGCTGTAGATTTCCAGTGAATTTATTTTGACAAAAAAAAAGAAAAAAAATGCTGACTGTTATTCGTGGTACAAAAAGGGAAGTGCATTATCAAGAGACACAGGATTAGTTTTCCATTTCTGTTTTCTTGAGGTGTATTACCGTAAGATTTCGTACGGAAGATTGAGAGAAATTATTCTTCAACCATGCAAAATTTTGCGACATTAGCAAAAGGGATAAATGACCTTTAATGTGGCAGAATGTAGCGTGGAATGCATGCTGGAAAAAAAAAAATGGTCACCTTGTTGGGAGTGTCCCTAGGAAGTGGAGTTGGTGCGCTGAAGGAGGGGTGTTGATTCCATTAACCCATCGCTCACAGAGACTGTATGACATACATTTACCATGTGGAGAATTACAACATTCTAGGAGGTCGAGGTTTAAACATTGATGATTAGTTACAAGTGGAAAGGCAGCAGATACAAAATAGCAGCAAACCAAATATACCCATAAATATTCTGATCTCCTGCTGAGAATTTTGCCTACATTGCTGCCAAATTATTTGAGTTCAATTCAAAAACTTCAATTTCCTTTAACAATTTGTGTAGTATGTACATGTAGCATGCGAGTGTGTTTTGATATATGCAAAAGAATGGGTGTATGTAAATCCGTTCTGTTTGCAAAAACAAGTTGTTTTCTGGAAATCATTCTTCTCTTTCAGTAGTGTGACCCTGGTGTCAAGATTGTTCACAAATGTGATCATAAACTGTAGAAGTTCTGGGGCTGGTTTAGACTTGTTATCTGTCATATTTTCACCATGGTCAGAATCAGATTTAGTTTGTTTTTTCTTACATTACACTATGTGAACAATATGCTACACTTTGATATTCATGTTCAACACATGAAGAAAGTGCAGTCTGTTCTGCTGATGATTTTTTTTTTTTAAATTCTGTCAAGAAATACCGAAAACCTCCAATATTAAGGAAAGAATTGAAGCATGACAATGTTCAAAGTTAGGCAGAGTGTTATTTGACATGACTTTGATTTGTATTTCTTATTTAGGGGGGGGGGGGGTTCTAATCCTTTCTGCTATGGTACTGTGAAGTATTCTGAATATCTGATATGTACAGTATATATACATTTGTATAAATATTTCAAAATATCATGCAGTACATATACTTTACCTTGAGACTATATACATCATTTGTGCTAATGAGAAGAAGGTCCAATTTTAGCTGCCATTCTGCCAACCTTGTGTACCAATCTAGCGACAGGTATGAAAAGAGTACACTGTCAAAGAAAGAAGCATTGATAAAATTCATCATTCCTCGCATCCCCCTTTATGCAAGAAATTCGTAAATGATAATTGCTAACACTACTTGCACTGCAATGTATCTGCAACATTTAATGAACAAAGTGAATATATAAATTTGATATACAGCTGTATACATATATATATATTATATATATATACATATCCATAGATTGATGTCATTTTTGTATAATAATCATGATGCATTAATCCCGTCATTCATTCTCTCCAATAAGGTCACTTCAAATCAGTCTTTCAGAGCTAAAAAATAGAATTGGTATAAGACGCATGATAGATATTATAAAGAGTCCATGTGTATGTGTGTGTGTGTGCTTGGGTAGTGGTATGTGTCAAGTCACATGCACATATTTCATTGTCTTTAGAATGCGAGCTACAAGAAAAGAAGCTAAGCAAGTTGGTAAACATTGTTACATAGGAACTTTGTGATGCAAATGCGTGTTGACTTGTATCATTTCATAATATCCTGATCATTACCAATGTGGCCAATATAATATCTAAATATGTGGCATATGTTTCATAATAGGCCTATAATGTTGTACTATTTTCTTCAGCGTTATACTTGGATATGCCCACAAAAAAAAAAAAAAAAAAAAAAACCAAGATTCTGCTGGTGACATCATCTGCAATCATTGCGCAAGTACTATGATTAACAAATGACATTGGAATGCAACTTCCCCAGACTGCCGAGCATAACTTTTGCATGTTTACATTGTAATGTCTTTTGTTGATCATATCAGTTACACGGAAACATGCAAGTTATGCTCAGTCTAGGGAAAAGTGCATTCCTTTGGGATCATTTTGGTACAGTTTTATCTTGTATAAGTGCCTTACGTTCAAAGATAAGTGTGAGTTGCAACGAATACTTTTCAAAGTGTATGCTGTTTTAATACATAACCTCTTTTCCAAGGATAAAACGAGGTTGGATATTCTCTAGCAATTATTTTGCAATGGATATGTCTTTGTCAGTGTTTTTTTTTTCTTCTAAATTCTATTTCATTCCAGAGTGATTTTTGTCTTTCTATGCATTTGTAGTTGAGGAATTTGTAGAAGTTGTATGTTCTCTGTGTGATAACAAAAAGTCCACTATATTCTATTCGACTACGGAATATACATTGACCTTAATTTAAAGTCTATTTTGTGATGCCATTATGTTCTGACAATTCCATTAACAGTAACTATTAAAAGTAATCAGTATTTTGATTTCTATATTCCTGCACAGTAGAAGCACTTGAATTATTCATCGTTATCAAATATTTATCAATATACTGGCAAGCCTTGCATAAAGTCAAACTCGTATATTGAGTCATGTATTGCCTAAGTCAATGTTCTGAAGCATTCCCTTAGTTATTATTTTCCGTTGGTTTTTGTCTCTTGTAAGTCAAATTTCTTTAAGTCTATATAAGCTGTTTATTCAGCTTTATCTTTTGCAATGTTGACTGCGCCATTGTCTATGGACATCGGTATCAATATTTTGTGCCTTTTATGAGAAGAATTAATATAGATTCTCAGTGAATACATGTTTTTGCATTAATGTTACAAAAAAAATTGAAGAGTTGATAGTGGTCAAGTACTAATCAATAAACCGATAAATTATTGTGAAACTTAGTTATGTTGTTATGCATATCACGCTTGTTATTGTTATATTGTTATATTGTTCCTGTTGCTAGTACATTGCCATGTTATATAAGAATTAAACTTTCCATTTCAAATGAAAGAGGAATCACTTGGAAAAACAGTTTAAAAAAATGTCAAAAAGAAAACTTCCTTTGTGGTTTATGACAAGTGTTTGAACTTTAACAAAAACCCAGGGGCCGTCAAATACACTGCAGAGTTTCTTCATATCTATTCATTCTTCCCATGTAAAATGTACTTTTTCTCAAACTTAGGGTCTCTGCGCAAACGCATATATCAATGGCAGTACACGTATTTTGTGAATAAAATTTTACTTTCATGTTTATGCAGCAATTAAAACAAAAATTATTTTTATGGTAGCGGGCAAAATGGAGTTTTGCTTTAATCTATTGGTCTGTAGTAAAATCTTGTTTTAGTAGGGTTTTCAACTGTTTCTGTCCTAATAAGAGGCAAAAAAAAAAAAAGAAAGAAAGAAGGGAGACGGGAATATAAGATTCATTGAGTGCGTTACAAAGAACTGGAAGGAGAAATTGATCAAATAGAATAGCACTAAAGAGGGCGCTATACCAGAGGTCAAAAAAGAAAACATTATTAAAGCTTAATCAAATATTATCTGGTTATGAATCTCCACTTGCCTAAGACCCAGAGAGATATTAGTTCTCATGATGTTTATAACTGGTGAATAGATTACATTTTAAAGATTTTGTAATTCCATCACCTCTCATGTTTCTTTTAGATAAAATCTTTATTCAGACTGGTGACTGAATCATGTCAAGTGTGTACAATTTATTAATGTTTAATCTATATTTTGCACAAAACCTTTTTGTTGTCCGTCAAACAGTGTAATATAGACATTTTGTGTCACTACAATGTAACAATGTTGATTGGTCTGAATAAAGGCTATAAAAAGCGTCAAAAAAAAAAAAACTTCAATCAGTAGTGAATTAGTTATGGTGAACTTCACATCTGAAAATGCAGTGTGTGCATCATGATGTGTACTGAGTAGTGTTATTGCCTATTTCAATAGAATCAGAATACATAGTGTATATATATATATATATATATATATATATATATATAATGTTCATCTTGGAATTTTCCACGTGTTGGACTTCGAATGTTGTATTTAGAAGAAAGAGTCTCAAGTACGCCATGGATCCAACGATTACAAAAAAATTTTATTACAAAATTTTCGGTCTGCCTCAGACCTTCGTCAGTGCAAAGACAATGACGAAGGTCTGAGGCAGACCGAAAATTTTGTAATAAAAATTTTTTGTAATCGTTGGATCCATGGCGTACTTGAGACTCTTTCTTCTTATATATATATATATATATATATATATATATATATATATATATATATATATATATATAATATGTATATTTGAAGAGTTTGAATGAATAAAATGTCATTTTCAAAGTTTGTAAAATTAGGTAATTATCAGAGTGATAGAGAAAAATAAAATCTTTTCAATGATTTTGCACTTTTTTTTTCATCTAAACTCCCTCTCTCTCTCTCTCTCTCTCTCTCTCACTCCAGATATATCTATATCTATATATATTATATCATATATCTTTTTCTTGTATTTGATCCGCGTATTCGCAGTACTAGTAGTAGAAGGAATGAATTACACGATAGAGAAATGCCTTCATTGCCAATTGGTATTTATCAGAATTCCAAATTTTCGGGGACCTCCCCCTTCGTCAGGGATGAAAATGATGCTAAGATATCTTCACTGTAATGTATTTCTCTATTTTAATGAACATGTTGACATTTCACGTATTGGCTCCACGAAGAAATGAAGAAACAAACTGGTTATGCATTTTTAGCCCACTAAAGCATAAATTCATTCCACTCAAATTCGAGTCAAATGAACTTATGCTTTATTGGCCAAAAATGCATTACCAGTTTGTTTATATATATATACATGTATATTATATATATATATATATATATATATATATATATATATATCAAATGAAGAGTTTTATCGCAAAACGAGCTAAAGCCATTCTTGTTGAGATATTTTTGATTAAACCTGCTAAAAAGGAGAAAATGATAAGAAAATACATGATATCTTTAATCATAACTTCTAATGCTACAAGTGTGAGGTATTACTACAAGGTTTAATTTTGCTCTGTCTGGTAATGGCGTAGGCCTATACTTGCTTAGAGCATTTTGCAATAGAACTCTTCATATACAGATTCACTTGTGCAACTGTCATTTTACGGTCCCTTACAATATTCAAGAGCTCTGAATGACAAAAATGTTATGATAATCAGTGTATAGGGAAATTCCCTGTCCGCGCTCATTGACAGCTTATGTAGAGGTGAATGCTTATAATAATCACCATATCCCATAGCTAAGATGAAGAAACGAGATCGAGGGAACGAGAGATGGGAGACCAATGCAGCTGCAGTTTGTGTCTGCACTTTTCAATCAAAATGTACTCTAATTTTTAGTTATCGAGTAATAAAAGAAATATTGATCCACTTTTAAGAATGAACGAGAAGCCGTATTACAATTATTCTGAAACCTGTCAATTATGGATACCAGGTAATCTCCACTACTCTCGTTAAAACGAGCATAGCACAATTATCTTCTATATGAAGACAGTGATGATGAGAATTACTAGTCCTCGGTCAATAGAAAAGGCTAACTTCACAGCCTTTCAAAGTTGTTATCCCCTATGAAAGGAAAATATCGCAAATGATACCAATATTTCTGGCAAACATTCGCATAGGTTTGGTGTAGAAATTTTTTCGTAGATAAATTATCAAGCTCTCAAAACAGATGTATTCAGATGTGTGTGTGTGTGTGTGTGTGTGTGTGTGTGTGTGTGTGAGTGTGCGTGTGTGTGTGTGTGTGTGCGTGTGTGTGTGTGTGTGTGTGTGTGTGTGTGTGTGTGTGTGTGTGTGCGCGTGTGTGTGTGTGTGTGTGTTTACGCTTTTTGCTATCAAAAGCCATGATTCCATTGAAATATTTCATCAAGTATAGTGCCCACACCTGTTTTTTGAATTGTGACTAAAATCTATGCAAGCTTTATTTCGGAGCAGGATTGTCCAAAATCATAATGTGAATAGAAGCAATTTCGATAACATCACGTTCGACCCCGCTTCACTGAATATATTGCTGATACGTTTCCCCGTTTACCTCGTGTGCATGGGAACCGCACCAAAACGGAATATTACTGTAGTTCCATCAGGGTCGCCTTTTATGCGGTCAACTATTGCGGCCAAATAAAAGGACATACACCTTTTTTTTTTTTTTTTTTTTTTTTTTTTTTTAATCGCACGTGTTAGAAGGTATGTGTGATAATAAGATGCTTACTTTGTGATTCTTTGAATATTGCCTGGATACGCATGCACGATGACGATGATAATGATGGTAATGATGATGATGATGATGATGATGATGATGATGATAATGATGATGATGATGATGATGACGATGATAATAATAATGATGATGATTATCAACAATAATTATGTAACGGAAAGAGAAAGAGAGACTGGGGAGGGAGAGATGGAGGAAAGTACGAGCTCGTGCAATAACGACATGCAGTTGTATCCCCAAGAAAATGGTAAAACTCAGATTTATATTTCAGTGATCCTCGCTAACTAAAAAGCACATGCTCTGTAAGCACAGGGAACTTACTCAATATAGCACTTAGACACATGGTAACATGTCATTTCTGACAAACCTACATTCATGTCACATTGATAGTTTTGGCACTTTACAGTCAATCAATATTGTTTTTGCTACATTCAGACAAGAAGAAGCAAAACGCTTCGGCCGTAGCAGATTACCTTATTCACTACCCAATTTCAAGAATGAGTTTTCGCGATGCACAATAAGATATCATTTAATTCCTGAAATGTTAAATGCCAATGTCATCAAGCAATGTGCTTCAATATGTTTATTCAACAGAAAACATAGAGAACATGCTAAAGTATATGATGCATCCATACAATAGCACCTTCTTGTAATATATGGGGCCTACCCTACCCATTATATTATTATTGATGCTATAGTCATATCAATATTTTTGGTTTTATTCCGTTTTGTTCTGTTTTGTATTTGTTTTGTCTTGGAGTTAATTAGAGTTGGTATTTCATTAGGGGAGGAGCCTTGGCAGGTCAATGACCTTTTCTCCTTCCTCCACATTTAGTAGTCTGTACTGCATTTGATTGCCATGTTGTTTTGTATTGTCCATTTTTTTTAAACTGAAGTTGTGCAAATGAAATGAAATGAAATGAAATAAAATGAAATGAAATGAAATGAAATGAAATGAAATGAAATGAAATGAAATGAAATGAAATGAAATGAAATAAAATGAAATGAAATGAGATATACCTGCTCCTCTTCGAAGATTCTGAGAAAGAGAAAAGCAATTGTGGAAGAGAGAGAAGGAGAGAGAGAGAGATGAATGTGATGTTTGTGTAGAGCTCCCCAAAAAGAGAGAGAAAAAAAAAGAAAAAAAAAAGAGAGACAGTCTGATGGGGAAAAAAAAGAAAGACCTCGACGACAAAGAGTTATTGACGAAAGGATTTTCGCATTCGCATTCAGGGGCATTTTATGAATGGCTCGCAAATGCAGTCCAGTCCACAGAACAGCGTGTGTGTGAATGTGTGTGTGTGTGTGAGGAGATTCACACAGACCAATAAGCGAAACGGAGTCTGCTGTCTGTATTCAACCGGCGTACAAGTTGCATAAACTCGTTAGTACTTCGGTGTGTGCGCTAGGGTCAACATCAGATTTCGAGCTCGGGATAAGTCCGCCTGTTTTGAGTGTAAGTCGACAGTGAGAAAAGGAGTGCGCGTGGAATCATCAGAAACCATGGCAACCACGGACGACACGACCTACGCCAACCTCAACTGGATCGACATTGTCGTGATCGTGGCCTATTTCGTCTTCGTGATGCTCGTTGGAATATGGGTGCGTATAAATATACGAGGAAAGCGTAGTCGATGTGGATGCATGGGCCATAATACAACTGTCTGTCTGCTAATGCCATGATTATAATGCCGGCTATAGCGTTTTTCTTTCCTTGTTTCCGTCTTCTGTCGTACGTTCTGTCGTAAAAAGTTAATGTGTGTATAAAACATAATACGTGTAAATGTGTTCCCAATGTATGAGTGCACGTAGGTTGAATCGAACCGATCGTTGACTGTTCTCACATTAGATTCAGTTCTTTATCCAGCCCCTGGCCATTTCGATGCATTCATGTTTTCTGTGTCTGCAATTCAGTGAGAATGGGCAATGAATATGCGGCTTGCAGAGCTGAGGATTCGTAAAAGTTATGAAAGAGAGCTGAAATTAAGTATAGCGCTAAAGGCATCTTCCTAGATGCTTTTCATGATGATTATGAATGTTAAAGAAAAAAAAAAAGAACAATCTTGAAAACCCCTCCTCCTTTGCAGCGAGGGAGGGCTGTGCTTGATGTCCGAATATCACACGGTCTTCGAAGCTCGAAGATTCTTTAACGTGCTATGTACGATGTTACGACAAACAACTTTTGTCGCATCTTCTTCTGAATATATTCATCGCAAAGTTACACGATAGGTTACTGCAGTTCGTATTGTACATAAATATTATGTAATATCTCTTGAATATTTCAAGCTTTGACAAGCCCAAACTGGCGTCATCATTGTGTGGTCGTGTCCATATTATTGGCGGCTTGCGGACAGTTGGGGACGGCTAATATAGGAACAGGTCCAAAATTGAAAGAAATTTCGATGAATGAACATAATGACTATGTCGCTTGATCATGGAACAGATACAATGGTATGGTGTTCGTTTCTGCTAAGAACCCCTTCTAGCTATAGCTTCAAGGATGACAATGTTATAAAGCAGCTCAGGTCGGTCTCCTTTTCAGTTTCAAGGATAAGATTGTGTCTTGTCTCGTATACAGTAGTGTGTGTGTGTACGTGTGCGTGTTTCTTTTGGTGGGCGGGGCGGGGCGGAGTAGGGGTGGGTATAGGTGTGTACGCATTAGGACAGTGGCCTTGTATCCCCCTCGTATTGTCCCGAGAATGAATGAGCGTCGCTGGACGGTCAGGATATTATTGATTTGAAATAGAAGCAGAGTAGACTGTATATAGAGCATTACGGTATCAGTGTATATCCGTTTCTTCTTCCTTTCTATACAATATCTTTCTGTCCATCTGCCTGTATCTCATTTTATGTGCGTTATCATTGTATTATATACCAGTATACATATGTTATATGTTTATATATAATATATATATATATACATGTATATATATATATATATATATATATAATATATATACATATATATAATATATATATATAATATATATATATATATTATATTATATATATATATATATATATATATATATATATATATATATATATATATATATATATATATACAATGATATCATATACACACTTGCACATATTAGTTGTGTTCCGTTGGCATATCCGATGGTTGCAGTAAATAATTTATCACATTCTATGTGCAGGTCTACACCTGCATTCCTATAGACATTACACACAAACACGATGTCATTGTCATGTAGAGTTGTTTGCTGTCAGACAGTGTAAATTTGGATAACTGCAAAGACAGACACTTACCTGCATGTACACCGATTAGAATAATCATGTTTCATGTAAGTCAAACGAAGAACAGTGCTCTGATAAGGATATCTTTAATTCCAATTAATGTCCAGTGATCTTTGAAGTGTAACTGATAAACCAATGATTGGCAATTCAGTTATCGCGAATTGCTTTGTACAAACCTGCTCTGGGAATCTTTGGACTCACACGTCTGTATGAAGAATATTATATGGTATTTACAAACTGTATAGCAATACAGTTAGTTACTTGCCCCCTGCAGTCTTAATTAACGCATGAAAAAAAAAACCAAAAAAACAAACAAACAAAAACTCCAACACATTTTTACAAAATGAGCACGCCACGCGTATAGTTGGATTCTGGCACGCATTCTCTTCGTGCATGGCCAACTCAATAACACGCGGCCGATACACGTTATTCATAATTCATGGAAGCCGGAAAGTCAGCTGCTTTTATACGCGGTCATTATTGTATTGCTGTGACTACCCTAAACCAGAGGAACAATAAAATGTGCGATTTTGAAAGAACCAGAATGAATGGTTCCCACATACTTTGTGCAAGTGGCATTGCACTCGCGGGGTTGCGGTGAACTATTGCCCGTTTAGTTCATCCATTGACTAGCATGGAACGGTGTGGAATCCACAAAACGTGTGCTAGACAATACTATTATGTGTGTGTATGTCGAATATTATAATTCAAATGCACGCTGACATGCACTAACAATAAAGCTTGAGTGTTGGCACAACACGAGAAAACAAAACTTGTTTTTTTTTACTTCACCATGAACCATGCTGAATTTCACAATAGTTACATACAAGCTGTTGAGTTCCACCTATCCTGCTATGTGTTCAGATCTAATGTCTTGTGAGATGTACCTGTTATTGTCATTTCGAAAGCATTGTCTGATTCTTAGTATGTTTTTGTGTTGTTGTTTTTTACTTTACCACCGGGTAAAATTATCCGTTGTATATCTAAATAAAGCACTTTTGTCCAGGGACGTGTTTAGCACTGTACGAGACAGGATTCGAACCCATGATCTCTTGTTCATGCACGGAAAAAAAATGTCCACACTACTTTAAAAGTGCTCCCACAAACAACGTGTGTCCTGACTTAACTAGCCCGTTTACTTATACATATAGGTATGATATGCGTGTGTGTGTGTGTGCGTATGTGTGTGTGTGTGTATGTGTGTGTTGGGAATTGCAGACTCATGGCAAGTGTTTCGCAAACCTGCTAATTAGGTCTAATGGGTCAAACGGTCAATGGTCAACATCGCAATCAAGGCTTGTAAAGTTTGTATCTCTTGTCATTGTGTAGGACAGAATATGAAGTTAAGAAAAAAAAGCATATTCTAATCTTATGAAGATATGACTTATTTCACGTCATTATCAGTGAAATAAGCTTAGAAATATTGTGCTACCTATAATCCATAATACTTAAAAATGCGATCGGCCCCTTGAAGCTACTTAATCGTATGTGCGTGCGTGTGTGTGTGTTTTCAATTTCGAGACAAACGAGATTATTGTATCTGCAAGCTTGGGAATCAATCTTCTATTGTATTGTATTGTATTGTATTATTGTAGATAACAGCTATCACATAGTTTGTATTTTCTGTAATACGGTGTGTCAAGACGACTTGAAGACTCATACGGGTTTACAGGGAAACATCATTGCTATCTGGGGCAGTATTACTCAAATTCAAATTCAAATTCAAATTTAAATCTAAGAGTAGTTTGCTGTGATCTTTGGAATATACGACCCAACGAAACCATCAGACACCTTGAATTTGTCAGCGATGAAAGGGTAAAATGCTCTTTCAAGAGACGTTCTAGTTGTCATCAATACGCCCTGGTTTCATATAATGTTTAAAAACAATGTTGAAAATTAGATAATTGCAGATCATTTTGAACTGAGTTCATTCATTCATTCATTCATTCATTCATTCATTCATTCATTCATTCATTCATTCATTCATTCATTCATTCATTCATTCATTCATTCAAGTCGGTTTCCATTAATATCACTCATCAAAAAGTCCGAAGACAAACAATGTAAGTTTACATAAAATAGACATCAGGATATCAAATGTGCGAGTATGTATCCTGTATGTAACTGGGCTCCATAAAGAGCTAATTTCAAAGCTGCTGATGTTGATGTTGTTTTATTATTCAATGTCAACCTTAATATCTAAAGTCCGGCAGGTGTGTCCGGTGAATGAACAGCAACAATAACGCAACCTCACACTGTCAGCCGCGCGCACGACGTACCAAGTACTCGTGATAATAATAATGCTTTTCAGACTGTTCGGGGTTTGGTGATGGGTCCAGAGAAGGGGGAAGGAATATTTGAACACTCTCATTTTGACAAACATAATCCTGTATCAGAATTTAGCATGGGGGGAGGTCCGGAGTTCCAATACGGACGTTTTTGTTTTTTTACCTTTATTGAACTTCAATACTTGCTGATTCATGGCGCTAAACTTAATTGGCAGCTTGCCCATTTCAATACCCTCTTTGTTAACTTCTGTTGACCGAGATGTCAGAAGAAGAGAGAATGACCCAAGTTCAATTCTGTATAATATCTTAATTGAATTTACGAATCCCCGGAAACGTATTCCAAACATAACACTTTGAAGCGTTCGATTATTTCAAACATAATTATAGTGCGGCTTCAAAGAGATTAAAAAGGAATAAACTGATTAGTGTGTGGAACAAAATCCTGGCAATAAATTCAGCGAACAGGTCAGTTTTAAAGCTTCTGTATGACTCAAAATTAAAGATCTGCGCGAGAAGAGGGAGGCTATTCGTTAGAAAGAAGCTTACAGTCTTGATCATTTCATGTTCATTTGATTTTCATAGGGGTGCCGAGGGCTTGCTACAACTGCTGAAATACTCGCTTCGGTTGATTGGACATACATAATGAATGTATGTACATTATAAGGACACAAAGTTAGTAAAGGGTAATTTAATGATCGACGTTGGTGAACATTTTTCACTTTCATATCGTATGTCGGCCGTCACAAACACTTCTTTAGGACTACGTTGTGTTTAAGTAATGCATGAAGTTGTCTCATGTCCTCTGTTTATAAGCCAGTTCGTAGTTCCACTTTGCGCATGAGCAGAAAAAGGTCATTTGTACCAATAGGCAAAGTTGGTTTTTGAATTCACTGAGATAAGCTTCTGTCATACAATGATTATTCATGCAATCCTTGTAAATGTTGCTTGCCAGTACATCCACCTTACAGCAAACCTGGTATTTGGCAATATGAAAAAAAAAGTTTTTTAATGCATTCAATGCAAAACAATGAAATGGATGTTTCCCCGACGGTTGATTGACGGACCATTCTGGTAACCTGGTCTATGCAAGTTCGTTCATTGTTTGAACACGAATTCCATGAATTATTACGTCGGGCAAGCTTACCGGTACCCATAATGTCCTCTTTGAAAACGATTGAAGTGCCTAACCAACTGAGAAAAAAAGAAGGTAATTTGTACTAACGTGCCCATGAGCTAATTACGAACTGGCTTATTGAGATGCATTGCTAACTTCTGTTTGGTTTTTACCTGTTTTTGACAGACGGTTTGGGTTACTATTAATGTCCCAGCACCCCCCCCCCCCCCCGGCCCTTTATAGGCGCAAGTCACACAGGTCAAAGAGACACTTCTGGTCTATGTCGAGATGACCGGTGTGGATGAGACTCTCATTATATCTTTGCTCACGCGTCAGCTGTCACTTCTACAGCAAATGCTGCTGTAACCTCCAGTCACAAAGACAGTCACCTTCGTCAGTTGGTCGCAAACGCCTTTCTATTCAACACCCTAAAAGTTCGACGGTATGCCGGGAAATTTGCCACTAGGAGGCCTTCTGGACCCTAAAACGTTATCAATTTTCCCGGGATGATATCCTTTAGCTCATTTTGTTACATCAGTACCCAACAGCTACGAGACGAATATGTATATCTAAATGTCCCTTCAGGACCAAATACTAAATTCCATCAAACACGATACATTTCCTCTGTTGCTACAAAGTGTGACAAGACATTACTTCGTGTCGTCACACCACAACACACACTCTCTCTCTCCCTCGTTCTTCTTCTGCCTCAGGGAAAAACAATAACAAAACTAAAACAAAAAACGTCGTTGCTACCTATTTGAGTAGTAGCTTCTTTGCATTAAAATGGTTCAAATCTGGATATGGTTGTTATATATGCGTATCGTTATTTCATTCCAGTGTAATCATCAGAAAACTGCTGTATTACGATTGTCAGCGATTCTCATATTGTTTCTTCGGCCTCGGATCTCGATAATAACCGCTCGGCTGCTGCTTTTGGAGAGTAAAGGTAATTCGCCGTTCGCATGGCAACTAAAAGCTGCAGGTCCCTGGTCTTTTGTATGGGATTATCGTTTTGGACGGAGCAACATCCAGGGAAAATCTCGCGGTGCATTCGGAGATGGAGAGTTATGATGTGAATCTCTCTTTTCTCTCTCCCTTTCTTTCTTTATCTCTCCGTTTTTATTTTTCTTCCTTTCCTTCTCTCTCTACAGCGTGAAGTCTCGAACGTAGATCAGAGAAGAGTGTCGTGATGGTAGTTGGAGCTAGTTTCTTCAAGAAAGGTGACTGCCGCCGTGTCGAGTGCATTTGTAACCATGGCTATTATAGTCTCTTTCTGATCAGATGGGGGTAAAATATAGGTCGCTGCAGGGTTTCTAACAATCGGTCCCGATGTAGCTCATAAAGAAAACACATTTGGGTCAATGGAGCCTGTATTGCGTCCTTCATATAGAGGGGACTGCGTTTGACAATTTGCACAACTCGTGTATAATCGGCGCCAAGTTTCAATAGATGCGCCCTAAAATATATCGAAATTACATAAAAAAGAAGGTCCATGAAATTGCATCCCAGTTGACCTGATTCCATTAACTTCCTTCAAGTTAACAGTCTCTCTGTAAGTGTATGAGAATTCAAAGAAGTCTCTAGAATCGTTGTTCCCTGATTGATATGCTATTTTCAGACAACATGTTTTTACGCCGAGCTGATTTACAGTCTATCTTTGAAACCGGAAATAGCTTCGAATACCGGGGGTAGATCATGCTTTCTTTTTCTTCTTTGATGGAAATAAATAAACTATTGAATTGAATTGAATTGAATTGAATTGAATTGAATTGAATTGAATTGAATTGAATTGAATTGAATTGAATTGAATTGAATTGAATTGATAGCAATAATCAAACGGCAAAGCTCTACGGTGTCACCAGTGTACCATTATGCTTTAATAGATTTTGATTATTTTCTAGGGCCGCAATACGATATGGCCATGGCATAGATTGTTTATCATAGTGGATGGTGATGATGGTGATGATGATGATGATGGTGATGATGATGATGATGATGATGATGATGATGATGATGATGGTGATGATGATGATCCAGTAAGAAGAATGATAATGATTGAGAGTCGATAGTGCAGTCCCAGTATGAATAACGATATGTAAATGAGGGGGCTACATGATGTCTTTTTTACCATTCACAGCAAAGAAAGCTGTGTGATTGTGTGTATATAGATGCATCGATAGATACAGGTGCCTCGAAACAATTTATTGTGAGTAGGGGCTCCGGCCTATGGGGAGGGGAGGGGGGTGGTGGTGTCATCGCAAGAGCTCATAGTTGGGTCATCCTTTGATATGATTTGTCAAATTCAGTTAATATTGTAGCAAGTCTGTTAATCAATTCCGCGGTGCCTGCATGGGATAACCAGAAAGATAGATAAAGAGATACAGGTACATAGACAGATAGATAGATAGATAGATAGATAGATAGGTAGGTAGGTAGATAGATAGGTAGGTGTAGATAGATAGATATATGATTGATACATACATAGATATTATTATTTAATGTAATTATGTAATTATTTTGATTTCTCACATTTTGAAAGAATTAGAATAACGTCAAGGTACAGACAATCATATACCTCCTAACTGTTTTTATTTAAACGCGTCCTTGATGTCTAATCAAAAGGGCTTTTGAGTTTTTTATTACCTATCTGAAAATATCACATCAACTCTCCAAGACACATAATTACATTTTCTGCTTAAACAAAGGACGAAACCAAATAACATACGTGTGGATTGAGTGAATACAGCTATGTTAGTAGAACACAAGAAGAGTTTGTTCGCAAAAACCGATAATTCCATATTTGCCAAATGGAGATATTTGCGATTAAAGGTGAAGAAAAATAAAGAGAATAATAAGAAAATTTTTGCTTCTTTTGACCATAACTTCAAAAATGTGCCTTTACACGTAGTGACCAATATATCATTTAAAAGGTATTATTTTGTACTTTGTGACAGAGACCATACTTCAAAATCTTCGAAAATGGACCTATCGGTTTTTGCAAACAAACTCTTACTGTGTCACACCTCATGCAGCGGGGAAATTTGAGGAAAATAATATTGGACAATAACTTCAAATGTTATGAATTTGAATTTGAATATGAAGTTTTGGGGGCGCTATTGCTGGATGAGAAAACTATCCTCCCGTTCGTAATCCGTAACTTCAGTGGACAATGATATAAAGCAAATTGAAAGAAAAATCAACATAATTATTCACACTCTTCTGGCATATATAAACGCGATTGACTTGTCTCTTTCAGAAAACAGAGGGCATTAAAATCACCCTTAAGATTATATCAGTATCATGAAGAGGGAGTGTATCTTTTTATATAAAAGTAAACATTTCGTGGAAATCTCTTTATATTTTCTTTGTGTGTTTAATGTATTGAGGCAAGCTGTTATTTCATCGTATATTGCAAAGCAAAACATCGAATATTAGGCCTACTCTTACAATGATTTTATTCATGCATATTCAACGTATACGAGTGACATATTTATATAATATATAGCAGGGACATTTTGTGGAAGACGACATTTGTATGCACATAAGGAAACGACCAAGAAAATAAGATTTATTTCTTTCGTCACTTATGCAGAATACTGTGAACAGTTTCTCCACCAATTTTTTCTGTCGCATCTGTTTTTCTTTCTTTTTTTACACATTCATTGCAACATATTTGGATAAGAGATTAATCAAATCTTTTTTAATTGCGGTTGGTTTTCAAAGATGTCTTCCTGTGCTCTTCACTTGACAGTCTTGTTCTTTATGTCCTACACTTTAGCCTAAATCATTATTACAGTGCTATTCTAATGGAGCGACACTTCCTATATACACAAACACGATGCCATGCAGATTGTCTTCAGTTCATTTCGGTACAACATCAGTCGTGCCAGGCTACAGCAAACAACTCGTAAAAAAGCCCGTCCCTGCGGCATTTATGACATGCAGGAAAAACTGATAGAGCATTTTAAGAGAGGCCTCTGCTACTTCTTGCTTTTATTATTCGTAATGGCTGACCGATATGCACTGACCACAAATGCACTTAGGAACTGCCGCGTTCGGTTGGAGATAGGATTAAGAGACAATGTTACGTTGCCTCGGAAGTGACGTCATTCAACAAGAGATGTGTAAATGTTTTTATTGAGGGAATGTATGTGGTGCCATTGGTGAATTTGTCCAGCATGCATGAGGTACCATTCAATGCCATAAGATCATTTGCATCTTCTATTTTTGCTTGGTCGTTCTGTTTTTGTTGGGTTTTCGGTATAGATATCAATATTGTTTATGGAGGATGGTGTTAGGAAGGATGTATTCTGGGGCTACTTCAAGTTCAAAGTGCGAGAAATAAGCCAAAAAACCATCTCCTTCCCAGGGGATTTCAGCCATTGCATGTTTGCAGTCCCAACTGGCACCATTCTGCACTCCATACAGGCAGGGTGTCGGCAAACAGCGGAGGATGTCTCTTCTCCAAGTCAGTGTCGATGTTGAACATCAAGAATTTGTTATTTGCCATCAAATATCCACCTCGATCTCTACTGCAAATGTTACAGTGTATATAGAATGTAGAATGACAAATTATCGTCGCGACTGCAAAACGAGACTATTAATAGTTGCTATTGTGATAAACCTGTTTAAGTTCAGACAGCCGATGTGTACGATTGAATAATCTGAATGTAGTAGGAAACTCTCAACTCACTCATTACGGTTTTCCCCTTTCTTGCACCCCCTTTAGCAGTTCTTGATTTTTCCTCTTCTTGTTCTTGTTCTTCTTCTTCTTTTTCTTCTTCCAGTAGAGAATCGATAGAGCATTTCATTAATCCTGGTGGACATCGATAGTCACTTTTGTGCGAATGTTCAGAAAGCCTGTTCCAACGGTCGCTTCCATGAGGGCGTTGTTCAAACCTAGTAGGGGAAAAATAATTATATATTATTGAAATTAATTCAACCTTCCTATTTTGTCATCTTCATTTCAAGAGGTTGGTTCAGAGATTGATTCTTTGGTACAAACATTTTTGAGGAACCTTGAGCGCAAAAAAAAACAACAACAACAACATACAGTAACAAAAGGATAATCTGTAAGAATTAATGGTTTGTCTGAATCATCATGCGAGTCTGGAGGGATTTTTTTTTTTGTTTATACGAACAATGTCTTCAAAACAGGGTTGAAAACGTTAACCTGTAACTATAAAATGAGGGCGTGTCATAGGCAAAGACCATATGCACGCGCAGTGGTTTGAAGAGGTGAAAACACCAAGCGGTATAAAGTGGTGACTAGTATGTTGCTTGCCTCATGAGTAGTGTTGCTCAAAATGTCTCGTTTGAAATATTTACCATAGTAGCTTTATTAGACTTACACGCTAGTTTCAGAGCGTGGTTAATTTTCACAAATTAACGCGAACGTGCGTACCCTTGCCACTGCTGAGTATTTGCTAACTATGATTATCTTGGATGAATCAAAAAGGGGTTGCTATATCACACACCTTTTTTTCTTTCTAGATGGTGATAATACCTCGTTGGGGTTAATGTCATCCTGCCTTGTATGCAAATAAGTGAGGCCGCAGAGGTCTGAAACACAGACTGTCCCACATCACTCCTCGTAATTGCAAAAAAAAAAAACCAAACAGCAACAACAACAACAACTACTACTACTACTACAAAAACGTCACACAAAGCACGAATAGTTTTCAATAATAGCCAGTCTAAAATCAATTTTCGTCATCTCACAGGAACAATTATACTATGAACACGTTAAAACAACTCTCTTACGCGAGAATGTTGAAATATTACAAATGGGAACACACTGGTAGGATCGTGGTACACCACCCACATAACGATTCTGATAACCTTTCAAAGTCGCCTTCTCTATGCTTTGCTAAATGGAAAAAAAAAATAAAGTCCATTCAGACTCGGGATTGGCAAAATTATATTTTCGAAGATAATGCGTTTAATACTGAAAAAAAAAAAAGGCAGCGAATAATTGTAAACTTATGACCGTCGCCAGAGCTCCACATAATTAGATGAATAGATAGATAGATAGATAGATAGATTGATAGATAGATAGATAGATGGATAGATAAATGGAGAGAGAGAGGGAGAGACGGGGGAGAGATTACTGTAATATGCAAATAATAGGTACACGCCGCTAGATAGCTGTTAACATATCCATATCATCTTTTTTTCTCTCCTTTTTTAGATCTTTCAAACGGATGTCCCTAACTGTCACCACCATTTCTGTGTCAGGGTCAGATTGAACTGCGGGGCGGGGAGATGAGATGAAAAACATTCTCATGCACGGTATATACACCACGGGCGGGATTTCTTTTCATTGTATACTCCGCGCAGTTCATATTTGAAGTTCATTCTTTGATCAAACAGACAAAACAATGCGCTCAGTCCAGAAAATGCGTATTTGATGAGATGGTAGTGATCTTGAGGGCGACAGGTACTACGCATGCAGATACCGCCATCTGTCCCTGCATGCCCAGCTGCTGTGGCGCTGTGTGTAAACACATTCCTTGGAAAGTAACCAGCCAATTCCTAAAAAAAAAAAACAGATTTTAATAAAAACAAACTATGAATTCCTCCATAGAATTGTGTGCTCTTTGATATTTCATAAGTGGTTTGTGATTATCTTCCAAAGAGTTAAAATCTGATTTCCCTATCTCAACCAAAACTATACCATCCCTTTAAGAAACGAAACGATTGTGGTGAAAAGAAGTCGTAGATGAGGTGACTGCTGCATAAAACGGTAAACAAGCGATCTGTACATGGATATATAAAACAATAAATTATGTGTAATATCACCCACCATCTAGTGAGCAGAATGTGAAGCTTCATATTTAGACCAGCGTGTATCTCTATTGCGGAGCGCGGGTTATCTTTGTCATCTCCGAGTTGCCATGGCAACGGTGAAAAAAAAAAGAACCAAAAGATAACCTGCATCACCACATTGCGATTTTGAATCAAATATTAAAAAAAATAATAATAATAATTCACTGATATCAATCTTGCCAGCGACAGACATCGCTTTCTAGTTTCAAAAGAATGTTTTCAATGTCCCCTCTCCGTTCGGTTTCAAGCAAGTCACCCTCTCACTGTTTAATGCGAATAGTATAGTCATGAAACGCTTGAGACATGTATGACTCTGTTTTCATTGACTGAGAATTGAGGAATTCATGCTTTTAGCCAAAGCTGCATATCGTACACTCTACTTCATTATTGAGATTCCTTTATTCACTCCATTTGACCGACGGCAAGAGCAATATACCCCAACAGAAATATACGTATTATGTACACAACGAACAATTGACGAAATAAGAAAATAAAAGACAAGCGAATGAATAAAGATGTTATTAATATACCTTATGGTTTCACAGGAAATAAAGCGTTATCAATTTCCGCTGACCCCATAATGCAGTATTAATCTCATAAATAATGTTTTTAGTTAGTTACTCGAAAGGTTATCGTTTTGGGATTTTATTGAACCTAGTGACGTCTTACTATTAAATCTGTATTGCCGAATTTTCAGTGAATATGAGTATATGCTTTCTTTAAAAATGTGAAGATACCTAAACAGTATATCGAGAAAGTCGAATATCATTAAAAAGCATTCTCATTTTCACATCCAGTGGACACATTTAAGATTTCGTTTACGTCGATGCCAACCTTGGTCTTAATGGTTGGCAATATTTGCACACACACAAAAAAGTGCACATGGCTTATCTTATCCTGTAATCTCCAATCACTTTTTGAATTTTATTCATGCCGACTGCTTGTTTGTGAGGGTGTGGGCATGATGATGATGTGTGTGTTCTTGCGTATAATGACAGTGGAGATGACTTTATATAACAAGTGACACACCCTGATCGACATCAATAATCTCGACATAGCTATGCTAATAGCATACATAGGCCCTAATTATGATATAATTATTGCGTCGTGTTTGGGCATGACTGTAACCTGGATAAATCAACTTCAGCCTGTTACCTGCTATAGCACCCATTAGCGCCACATTAAACTTTTCAAGCGACTGGACAGGTTGAACCTTGCATTGGTATAAGATGGGTGGAGTAGCAACAACGTTCAGGCATCCACAAATTACTTTTCGCCCCCCTCGATTACGAGCAAACTCCAAAGTCGAGACGCTCGATTCTGGAGTTACGAAACTATCGCTATTGTTCGGAAGGGGATCCGCCCCTTCTGGAAGAGAGAATGTTAGTGGTTTTTTTTTCTTCGTCTCCAGATGACCTGTCAACCTACAACTTGCATGATAACACAAACGAAGGCGTGTTGTGTGCAATGATGGAGTGCTGGTTTCTTTTATGCGACTAGCAAACATGGACAAAGTTTGAATATTGACATTCAACAAGGACAAGAGAAGAGGTACGGAGAAATCAAACAGAATAACCTTGGGAGAAGAGGTTAAATACTTCCATATAGGCACACTCCGTACCATGCGGTTATATTGCTTCAAAGTGGGATAGAGGATATTGTATATAGTATAAGGATTTGATTGATGAAGATCATAAATCTCAGGACATATATGGTGTGATTGGAGGGCTTATTGACAAAACAGAAACGCAAAGGTTATTTTTGTGTACAAGGTTGATGGGCGTTAGAAGATGAAAATTCAAATAATATCACGTGTCCCTGCACATTGTAGGTGAACTTGGAAAATAACTTTACCGTCATGACAGTGGAATTAAAGCTATACCCGTCGGCTGGGATGGACACCACGATCTAAACAAGAAATCCAAACCGAGACATTTCAACACGAATTAATTTCTCCAGGTCCCTCACCCTTTGTATCTAATATATATATATATATATATATATATATATATATATATATATATATATATATATATATATAATATATATGTATGTATATATATAACATAGAATATATATAATTATATATATATGTATATATGTATATATATATATATATATATATATATATATATATATATATATATACAAATAAAGTGGGCAATAGTCACGATATTTTTCCTCATCTTTGAATGTTAATGTGGAGTGCTCAATATTATTTGCGTACCTGTAGAGTGTTCTATTGTTAGTCACGTTTTTACTGTGAGTGAGCTTTTGGGGGGTCGTGTTTACGGAACTCATTACAACCACAAATCACATAATATTTACTGGTAACATTGTTTTGTTAGAGGGGTTCAAAAGCGCTAATCTATTCAATGAGAGAGAATAATATTGATATCATGAATGGTACATAATTATGGTAACACAGATGAGCGCGTTTCATGATGGGGTAAAACATTGCCGCCTTCCTGTATTTCCTCTTCCGGGATGCTGATGCGGTTTTTGTCAAGGCCAGTTCTGTACGATTTGGTAGAATTTTAATGTTCCCTCATTAATTTTATGGATATCCATTGAGGAAAAAAAACAAACAACATTAACATCAACTTCAAACTCATTGATGACCGCTAAATTGTAGTAAGTACTTGCACCTATTTACCAAGTTCGGGGTTGACAGTCAAATTAAAGTTACACAAGCACTAAATATCACTCATTTAAGTTGACGATCACGTTTGCAAAGTGACATTACTAAATTTTACTGCATGGCTTCAAGGGTAAGCGGAGATATTGCTCATTGAGTGTTTTCCTGTATAACTAGAACTTTTTTCTCTCTTAAGCCCCTCACCTATTGTTCAAGATAGGATGTAAATGGACTTCACCCTTTAATCAGCCGATGCAGAAAACAATCTAATCAATCAGAAAAATTCAACATACTCCCTCATTCGGATCCGATATTTGGGAAAACCCCCGAAGCATTCTGTCTCAACGTGATAGCGCATGTTGCATAAAAGTTCAGATCAAACATAAGTCAGAGAATCAAACATAAGACTCTGAATACTTGGTTCTGATTGGCTGATACCTGACTGACGTTCTGACTTATGTTTGATTGCATCTTTTTATATGCAACAGGGCCCCTATTAATGGTTAGAAAACCGAGCGCACTCTTTCAATGAGAATTGATCAACTTTTTGATAGGCAAGATTGTAGAATAAAGGTTCCATCCCCTGAGAAAAATATCTCGACCAAAATGTGAATATAAAGCTGATGATATACATGTACAATTGAAATTGATTATCAATTTAGCTTAATTTTCAAAGTCACTGTGACGTTGACAATCACTGCATTACTACAAAATGAATTTTTTATGTCATGAATCTAATATCTTGCAAAATTTCAGTAAAGATTTCTCTACTATATTATGTTTTTTTCAAGTATTTGATATCATCCTAATCAATAAAGTAGCGGTTTTCTATCACTCCTCCCGTTTGGCAATGTCCTGTTATACAACATTCATGACATTGGCAGCGTAAAGCGGTTATTGTCTGAAGTCAACTTAATCAATAAAGGAGCGATTCTCTTTAAGTCTGTTTGATTTCCGCTTGATAACCTTCTTGAACACGAGGTTGATGGCATTTCGAGATGTTTCAAGCAGCAGACGAAATGAAAATGTACTGAATAAAAAAAAAAAAAAACACGTAAGAATTTGAAGTGCAACATGTTTGCTTTAAACCTCGTGGGTTAGCATGTGCTTTTCTTCAAGCTTACACCTCTATAACTTTACCCGTTGGGATGGGGGGGGGGGGTAGGTGCACTTATCATGACTAGAACTAATGTCATAAAGATAAAGAAGCGTCTATGCCAAGAGAAACTTGAGAGATTGCGGAGGGTAATTGGTCGTTTTACAACATTACAACCGACGTTCATAATTATTTATTTAGCTCGTAAATAGCCGAGTTCTGGCACGGTTGGGTTCTTTTCGTCTACTCTCCTTATGCAACATTCATCTTACGAAAGTTGACCATGATATACATGACATGAAATAATCGCTAAGGCGTTAAGGTAACTTTCAGAGGACAAATTACAGATAGACGCGACAGGCGAGTGGTAATAGCATGCACAGTTCAGATCTTGATAGCGTATCCGGGCAATTACCCCCCGGCTAAATACTGGTCAGTGGTAAGATTAGAGCAAAGATTGGGGTTAGGATTAGGTTTAGGGTTGAGAGTATAGGTTAAGGTGAGGGTTAGGTTCAGGATTAGGATTAGGGTTAGGGCCAGGGGAAGGGTGCGGGGTAATTGCCCAGGGGGTAATTGCCCTAGACCCCTTGATAGACATATAATGATCGATTGGTATATCTTGCTCCCGTCTCGAAATCTATTCCCGTAACTTGTTTCTTCTTCTTTTTTCTCCTTTCTCTTTCCTCTTCTCTCCTTTACTGCCACTTTCTTTTCTTCTCCTTCCTGATAAGAAATGAAAGTTACATCATGACCTTCTGGCCATGCATGCTAGACTAATGCAATTGCTAATTGAGTAAGAGCAATTTGTGGTTTAATTTCAGTAAAGGATGTGGTAAAACATGCGCGCAAACAGTCTTTGATGGTTTTAAAACTTGGTCTATGTTTGATTTGAGACTTGATTATCGATTTGTGGTAGTTTCTATTGTGTGAAGAGTTCAATATTGTGATATAAAACGCTTGGAACTTTGGACTCACATTACAAAAGTTGAATCAGTTCTCCACGCTCTGATAAGCTTCCAGGAGGTCAGAACGAGTGTTTAACTAGGAGGCTGATTTTTGTTTTTTTTTTCAGTCACACCTTTATTGAGTGATTCGTGAAAGTGATGGTGTTGAATCGAAGGGCTTTCTTTGACAGTTTGATGTAATCCCCAACAGAGACACATTTCCATTTGACTACGTGTTGGCCCTCTACGGAGCTACTTCAAACTTTCGATGATCCTGATTGGCTCGCTATGTTCAACCAATAATGACTGTGATGATGTCACGTCAACTGAAACCCGAATGGACTACAGCCTGCTGAGCCGATGCAGCAGTTACGAAATGAAAGTGTCCCCGCGTTATAGTAAAATAATATGATTTGCTCAATACGTGGAGGGTTTGCTCAGAACGGGGACGAGTCGTAAGGACGCGCCTGCAGGAATATCTGCCAGTAGAATTAGACTGTTTTGGAGCGGATCGAATGTCTAAAGTGTCTACGCCACTGATCACGATGTAAACTATCAAGATCAGTGATATACGTCACAAAGAGACATCCATCATTATGGATAACGTCATACAACTGAAGGTTAACAAGTGGACGGATGCACCCTACGATACGTCGAGAATGTTGATGCCATACTTTTCATGAATACTTATACTTTATATTTGCTGTTTATTTGAATTTGTTGGAACCGAGAGCATTGACCAAGATAGAATTTAATGACACGGATCTCTCGCAGCTCTGTAAAGTTTTCAATATCATGACAACGTTAGGTAATATTTCATTTAGGAGATATCTTAAGGAGACTCCGGATGATTTTCAGACTTTTGCATTTGAACAGGCATAAATTAGTTATACCGAGTACAGACTTTAAGAATTTATAGCTATTGGGATGAAGAATGAGAATGTTTTCAAAATTTAAAACAAATTGCAATGAACAAGGATGATGACATGGCAGCCTCACCGTGAATGTACAAGTGGGCCTCGAGGAAGCAGAACAAGGAAAGAAGGCATGCATAGATTTCACACAGGTGGACTTGTTCAGCATGTGGTATTTTGTGATTATTTATTTTTATTTTGTGATTATCGTCATAGCCGACACTGTCACTCTCCACGGCATCATATCTGACTGGTGTGTCAACGAAATCGACGAAAAAGATTCAATATAGAAGTCCCCCCCCCCCCCCTCTCTCTCTCCTTCGGTCGTCAATATTTACCAATTTTTACAGCCTCATCAGTGTATAGCTTCAAGATAAATGTCATTCACACAGTTAAAAGTGGGTTAGTGGCAAGGTAAACTTAAATGAACTCGCGTCATTATAGAGCTAGTCAGACGACCATGTGCAGGGAATGACACAAGACAAGTCGTCGGTTAACAGGGATCGCCGAGCGGAAGTGACATCGCAATGACCATTGAAATATTGCTGTTCCCTGTGCATCACAAGACACCTGCCTGTAGTCATGCAATAATGATGAGGTGGATATCAATTTGCTGCTACTTAAATGTTAATGTGTTAAGAAAAACTGATGCCTTGTTCGGCTCGCGCAATATACTCAAGGCCGCACTTCATTCCGCATATTTCATAAGTCAGCTTAAAATGATTTCCGTTACCATGACAGCAGACGGGACACAACCCATCCATATTGCAATTTGGGGGTGTTTCATCAACGCTTGTCAGCGCCGACAACTGTCGGCGCTGACCAATTTCAGCAAAATCCTTGGTTTTGATTCGCTGAGATGCTCTGGTCACTGACTGTTACTATGGTGATTCAAGTTGTCAGCGCCGACAAACGTTGATGAAACACCCCCCCCCCCCCCAGGAGGGAAGTTATTTGGATGTTTGCTCAGGAGGCTGCTAGGTTAATTTCGAGTGAATACGATTGCTTAATTAAGCATACTTGATGATCAGATCCAACTCCTGGGACTCCGATTTGGTCTATCTGACTTATATAGGGCCTACAGTTGTTGGACTTGAACCTACGACCCGGTGTAATCTTACTTATGTAATCATAAGACAAGCATCAACCACAGATACATAAGCCGAAAGATGTAGGATATAAAAATGTCACATAGGTAATAATGACACTCAGGTGATAAAATGCACAGGTATGGTATCATAGGCAAAAGTGTATTCTCACAGGCAGAAATGTAAGATGTACAAAAGTCAGGGATAAATTTCGTAAGATACTATATATAATATCGATGCAAACATTGTAATTCTCACGAACCAATTACTGTAAATACCGGATATTTTCATTTACTCTGCACTGAATTACGTTAGGTCCACTAGTCGATGCCCTCTGTATGACTTAGCTGTATTTCATGCGTTTCTAATCTTCGTACGTTTGGGATCTTGAATAGGCTCCAAGATTCTATAACTGTATACAACAGCAGTATACCTTTAAAAGGGGGAGAGAGGCCACACTGCTAAAGACAAGTATAACAGGTAGGAATTCGTAACTTGGCACATAAACGTATCTACACAACACAGATTGTGTTAAATTTAACGTTAAGGTGATGTAGGTCCGCACCTCTGGAGATACACATTTAAAAACCAAATTTGTTTCTCTACATGTTCAGATCATGGGCCTGTGGTTTTTCTGCATTCGCATCTTCCATTTACGGCTTCAGCACGCAGAATGATAGTATAATCTAGCCTGACATGGGATCTAAGTTATAATTCCACGTATAAATTTTCGTCTGTATAACAGTTATGAGGTTATTGTGTTCTTCATAGATACCCTAGGTGTGACGGGTTGGTGTGAATGTTACCCTTTTGTAACGGGTTGGTGTGAATGTAAAATCCAGATTTTAAACACAACAGAATACCTGTATTATACACATACTTTTAATGGCTTATCTAGCGACATCCGCATAAATTTACAGCTGTACTTTATTCAAATGTAGACAAATAGTGAAAGTGACTTTCACGCAAAAGGTCAGTCTTAGGTCTCAGAAGCTCAATCCTAAACAGCCTGTTTCTATTTTTGTTTTTGGTTTTAAAAGGTGTAGCTTATAAACAAGGACGTACATACAAGCCCGCATGCACGCAGACAAGCTTGAAATTCCTTATAAATCCTTCTTTAGTAGTAATGCGGAGCGAACCCCTCTTTTGGTATGTAAAGTAAAGGAGCGCCAAGCAGAATACGGACACAAAGGAAAAAGGGCACTGTCGAGTCCACCCAAGGAAATCTCCTTTTGACTCTTCCTTATTGTGTCGTTTTAGCCCTCATACATATCAAAGGCCTCGCCTCACCAACGCCCACTTTCTTCAAAGAAAGAAAAGACGTGGATTGTCGCCTCCCGTTGTATGCCTAACGGCTTCACGTCACCCTCTGGTATTTCGAGCCACACAAGCGTACACACAAGGTGACTCACACACGTGCGCAAGTGACAAAGGACACACACAACAACTACAACCACAACAACACAACACATACATAATATACACACATATACACAGCGTAAATAAACACAAGACACAAACACATCTTTTGAAATAAGAAATTGTCTCATGGATAAAAGTCATTAAAATGCATTATGCATGCTTTTGTCTTTGATCTGTCTTATTAAACTGTTGGGGTTTTTCTTTTTTTTTTTTGGCAAAACATAGGGGAAATAGCGAAAGAATAGAACGCGCACACAGCCACGCAGTTTCCTATCTCAAATTGAGATGGTAGGGTTTAAACGCTTTCAAAGCATAATTGTGATTAAAGACATTAAATCCCTTCTTCCCGTTTCCTGCATTTATGATATCGATAGTGAAAAATCCACATTTCATAATGTAATTACAAGAAAATAGACTGAATCATTTTATTGAGTTTATCTTTTTCAAGCCTTTACCTTTTTTTCTAGCGCCGCTAGCGTGTGTGCCTATAATTTCCTTGAAGTTTGTTTGTGTGTCGTACATAGCACAGAAACACGATTAGAGCTACATGTAACATCAAGGACGTTATAGCATGCCGTAAACAAGACAGGGCCTTCTTTGTTTGTACCTTTTGGCTTTGAATCTTACCGAACGTACCTTCGTAAGTTATTCGAAGGGTAAAAATAGACGACGCGAAATGCGGAGCGTCTAATGTATCTGCAATGTGATACGTTCGGGGAATCAAAGCGAGCTTTGTTTCTATAAAGGGCGCCTCATTTCGGATGTGTGCCACCATCGCTTGTCGGCTCGCCCAGTGAGAGCGGGAAAAGAAAAGAAATCGAGGGAGGGAAAAAACATACAGCAATTATTGACAAAACAGCTTTAAATTAGTCGCTGATTTTGCAGTATATAGACATTGGTAAACAACAAAAATGGTGTTCAACAAAATTTAACAACAAGATCTCGTCAGTGGTAGTGTTTACCTAATCATGGATTCCGTACCCCCATGATCTAATAGAGAATTCACAGCGTAACACTATACCAGAACTAATTTCGATTTTATTTATTCATTTATTTTTTTGGTAATTTTTTTCATGATTATCTTCCTTTGCGAAACAGGGAACATGGATATCAAAAGCCGAAACAATTAATGCAAGGACCCTCTTATCTCTACAAGTTTCTAAAAAAGTATTCTTTTAATGCTGCTTTGTCTTAATGTCATGTAAACGTTGTAAACTGTTCGTCATCCTGGCAAACGCCTTATTTTTTTTTTTGAAAAATTTCATGACGTCATCACCGTCAGCTGACCATGCGCCATACCATCAATATTGATACTATGGTGTTTGGTGGGCTTCAGATATTCAGGAATGTGAAGTGGTGCTGCCCCCGTCTCTTCCCCCTTCGCCAGTCCGCTGGGTCACTTTTACTTGCTTACAGGTCATTATTACGTCAAGGGGTAGTCAAGTAAAACGGCGAGTCGTAAAAAACACGCTCTCCTTTCACGCAGCCCCTGTGATCACTGCGTTACAAAAAAAAAAAAAAGTAGAAGAAGAAAAAGAAGAGAGAATGTTTATAGCTGACACTCACGCACTCAAACGCAAACTTTCGCCCAAAGTATGCGAAGTATGCAAAGTATGCGCGCGGCATGTCTCAGTTGACCAATTCTACGAAGAGGCGTTTGATGGTCTCTTCATGAATGTTATTGTTGTTGTCGTTGTTGTTTTAAAACACAAACAAACGAACAAACCCTGACATAATTTTTCAGAGCTTATTTGTCGTTACTTTATAAATAAATTTACAGACTACCTTTTGTTTGTATCCGTTATGTCTATTCTTCAATCTCTGATACGAACACATTTTTCTGGAACATATTTGTGGAAAAGTGCGCAATTAAAAAAAAAAATAAATAAAATGAAAAAGTGGTTCAGGAGAGATTTGACGCAGTGCTCAAAAATGTAGTTCTATTCTGCTGTTTTTACTAGAAAGAGAAATGGTCACATTATCAACATGACCTTAGAATAGTATTTAACCGATTTGAGATAACGTCAACATTATTTCGCATGTACTACATAGATTATAATATTCACGTTTCTATATTTTTGACAATATCATGTTTTATGATCACACACTTCCTAAAATAAAGGATAGTATCACGTTTGGTTTTAGGGTTCAACAGGACCTTCAATTAATAGGTTTATCTATACGTAATCATTGTTCATGTTTTGTTTTGTGTTTTTCTGGCGTCATATGCAAAAGTACTTTCATCTCAGAATTAACTTAGACATTAGTCATGGTGACAGCAATTAATCGCGACAGCGAGGATGGTGATGAATGATTATAGTATTGAATGCCCATCTTTACCCAGATGACACTTTTGATGGACTTTATTTTGGTGGGATATAGGCTTCTAGGTTGAGCATCTGTTCGGCAATACCACATTTCTGTCTCAATTTTCCTACATGATGTCTCAAGGGATGAACTATGGGTCGGAAAATATCCTCCCTCCGTCATTCTCATACCAGTGTCGCCAGGAGTGATGTTTGAGGAGAGGTTGCATAGCAATTTCGGTACTATCTTGTTCCGATCACTTACCATGTATATATCAAGAGCAAGGGTCATCTAGATCATAATGTAAACAAATAAAATGCTGTACATTTTGATGTGTGCAAAGTTTTTTTCAAACACTGACATACATCTGATGATGAGGAAGCATATGACATTAATCACCTGTAAATGTTTACTGACAAAATATACACACGGTATTTTGCAGCATCATTAAACCTATTACTTAAATCATTAATGGATGCATTTTATTGATGTTTGACGTGATTTGGTGTTAAAGGGACTGTACAGTATTGGTTGAGGTGGAGATTCATGTTTTGAACATTCCTAATTAAGTGAGATAATGCGAAACCTCTTATGAAATATGAAAGAGCATGTAATTTTAAGAAGGATTCAACGTTTATTTGATGAAATTTGGTTTTCAAATGGAAGAGATATCCAAAAAGAGTGATAATAATAAAAGGCGACAGGCCACGCCTTTTATCAGTGTCTCTTTGTTTCACCTTTTTTTTTTTTGATATCTCAGCCATTCAAAAACCGATTTTCATCAAATAAACTTTTGATACCCCATAGAATTGCATGCTCTTTGACATCTCATAGAGTGGTTTCTGAATATCTCGCAAAACATTAAAAGCTAAATCCTCGCCTCATCCAGAACTGTACACACCCTTTAACCCCCTTTGGTTGCAATTCCTCCAAAAGGAATATCCTGTATTGATGAAGCTATTACATTCATCATTCAACTATCTTCATGCATGATAGAGAAGTTGGCGTACCTGACAATATCCTTAACATTATCAATATAAAGTGGAAGAAATGTATACTTTTCATTTAAGAAGAAGATTAAATTCTATGAGATTCTCTTTATAGTTTCTCTATACAGCACTCTCCTGCGGTGACATCAAGAATTAATAGTTTTCTCATCTATCGATAGCGATACCGAAACGGTCTCTAAATTTTTGAACGGATTGACAAAATTTTCTCAAGTTTTACTGATTTTTACAAAAATATTTCTACATTTCTTTAATTCACCTATTTTGGGTTCAATTCATCTTCAAACACGTGACTCATACTCCATGATTACCTAAATAATAAAGTTTAACAATAAAAATGTTTATGTGAGCATACCAGTGAAGCAGTAACAGTGCAGTATGGCTGATCGTGATGAAAATGTCAGTAGCAATGATGCATAAGTCTGTTACTTCAAATGACATTACAACTTTTGTAAAGTGGTAAAGTGTCAATACCTTGTATTGCCCCCCCCCCCCTTTCTACCTTCTCTCTCTCTCTCTCTCTCTCTGTATCTACGAGTACGACCTAGCAAAAAGCAGAAAGAAAAACGAGAAAATCATTCTGGACTTTCCTACAACCATGCACATTAAAGAGAGAAAATCGAGAAAAGATCTTTGTTATTCCTCCTCTGGATTCTTCTGAAATGAACTCGAAAAGTGCGGTAGAGACCTACTCAGACAGATCCTTCATCAGCGTGGGTCTTAATTTTCAGCAGTGCGTGCTGCGAATCGTGGTATAGGGCCTTCCAACGTGCACCTCTCTATATTTATTCAGTCGTCTGTAAACACAGCGACTACGGCCGAAAAGAGGGATGTGGAGGAAAAAGGAGTGGCGGAGAAGTGAGTCGAGCTATTTTGTAGCGCCAGCCACTTCTGATACCTGATACCCGACGTGCCTCAACAGACCATTCGTAATGCTCGTCCGTCTGCTCTGCTTTTAATCCAAAATACGTGCGAGTCCGCATGTGAGTTCGTGGGAGTGTTTCGAACATTCATGTACTAGAAAGAATGTATGTGGACATGTTCGTGTGTGTGCGTATGTGTGTGTGTATGTGTGTGTGTGTGTGTGTGTGTGTGTGTGTGTGTCAGAACATTCACCCCTCGAAGAACTGTAGCGATTCGTGAAACGCGAGAAGAACCTTATCTACTTGAGATGTGAACGTATTCGATCGAATTATGACGTCACATCTGTATAAGATCCGGCGACATGCCATTACTAGTAATGTGCTTCATGTTTCGTTTGTATGGGGACCACGTGATCCTGAAAACTGTTATAATGGCATCAGGTTTCACTGATTGCTTATACGTTGTACCGCTGCTGATGTCATTCTTAGCAAAGCTGACGCGTTGTTAGCTGAAGTTACAGCGTGTTGTACGTGTGCTAAACATATCTTTATATTAGGAAGTGTATGATCAGAAGTAGGTGAACGTCTCAAACAATGAATCCTGTTCTTGGCAGAATGCTAATGGATTTAAGAGCAATTCGGAATTAAGGCGTTATGTAAGCTATTTTCTGTGTCTTTGCTCCTCTTTAGATAATTTTAATGATAATAATAATGATATTAATAATGATAATAATAATTTTAAAAAATAATAATAATAATAACAATACTAATAGTAATAGTCATAACAACAACAATAATGATATTAATTTGTATATGATAAAGTAGGGGTAGATAATATGGATATAATCAAACTATGTAAGGGTATAGTGTATCTGCTTAGGTGCGTGTGTGTTTATGTACGTGTGTGTGTGTGTGTGTGTGTGTGAGTGTATGTATTTGTCAGGGAATGTTCAGGGAAGCCTTTTGATCAAAACGCACAAAGATTTACTGTCGGCTACAGAATGAGAACAGACATTTTCACTATCCTGTATTTCCTTGCAATTCTGTGTGCTTACATATGCAGTAATAATTGATGTTGCATGGCAGTGACGTCAATGGTGGCAATAGTTTCATCTCGCAGTCAAACACACGCACACACACACACACACACACACACACATTTGTCCGCGACTTGTCTTCGAGCCTGAAGGACGCAGGACTACCAGAAGAAGTGTATAAAACGAAAGTTTGAATGAATATCTGAATATCAGGTATAGCAGTCATTGCTGAAAAGCACTGTATATTATATGAAGAGATTTTGCTAGCATGTTGTATCTGTCATCTTCGATTATACAGCTGTATTAGTTTCTGTATTATCATTTACATGTCCTTGACGATAAGAGAAAAGTTTTAAAGCTTTCAGATGCTTGCTTATTTCTCCGATCACTATCAAAGCAGTATTAAGCAGCACAGTCAGAAATGCTAAGTGGTGTCTGTGATATAACTGTCGCTCTCGTTTTCGTATCACCGTGACCAGCCACGGCTTGTTGATATTCGCAGAGGGGAGCGCACAGTGTACCAGTCTAGCCACTTCTGCCCGAGGGTCCACGAGTCACTCTGCGTTTTCTTGTGTATACTGGGGCTTTTTTTTTATTCAGCTCACCGCTTGCACGACGGTGATGCTATGTGACCCAGCCTCCTGCTTCGAGGAATCTAGAGGTCTCACATCTTGGCTACAATCTAATAGCCATATCCTCCTCTAGGGAAAGAGAGAACACTTAAATTGATTTCGTAGATACCTAAAGACACCAGTGTAGCAATTTTCTGATCTTTGGTTTCAGCGACAGAAGTTCCATGAAGTCAGTTGTTGTTGTTTTTTTCTGCCCCTGTATCTGCGTTCTCCTTCCCACAGTCTCCTCTCCTCTTCCCACCCTGATCCTCTTCTCCCCCATCACCATCCTTTCTCCTCCATCACCATCCTTTTTCCTCTTCCCATTCATCCCAACTTCATCATCACCTCCGCCGCTGTTCTATCTTCTCCTTGTACCCGCCCCATCCCACCCCTCTCAACTGTTGATACCTCACCCCTCTCCCCTATGCTTCTCATCCCTCTTTTCCCCCTACTCCCTCATCACCCTGGCCACTATTGCATCATCTCCCTGTCCCCTATCCCTTATCCCACCCCTCTGAACGACCCCACCCTCTTCCCTACCCCTCGTCTCCCTTCTTCCCTTCTCCCTAACAACCTTCTCCTCTGTCACATCATCTCCCTGTCCCCATCCTTTATCCCACCCCTCTGAACTACCCCTCCCCTACCCCTCATCTCCCTTCTCCCTAACAACCTCCTCCTCTATCTCATCATCTATCTGTTAGTACCCCTCTCCTCTACCCCACCTCCTATCAACTATCCCCTCTAACCTATATACGCCTAACTTCCTTCAACCCTGCTCCCTCATCATACCACCTCCCTTTCATTTCCCAATCCTCCCTCCCCATCCCTCCTCCCTACATCCTTCATCCCACATTCCCTCCGCCTCGTTGCCTTCTCCCCTTACCCTCATCCCTTTACCTCACCCCTCTCCCCTACACCTCTCACCCCTCTTTTCCACCTACTCCCTCTACCTCACCTCTGCCTCTATCACATCATCTCCATGTCCCGTATCCCTTATCCACCCCCTCTGAAAGACCCCACCCCTCTCCCTTACCCCTCATCTCCCTTCTTCCCTTCTCCCTAACCACCTCCGCCTCTATCTCATCATCTCCCTTTACCCCTCTCCCCTACCCCACCTCCTATCAACTACCCCCTCTAACCTGTATACACCTTACCTCCTTGTAACCCAACTCCCTCATCATACCACCTCCCTTTCATCTCCCAATCTTCCCTCCCCACATCCCTAATCCCACATTCCATCTTCCTCGTTGCCTCCTCCACTCACCCTCACCCTCCCCCCACCCCACATCTCCTCACCCCTCCTCCTCTGTCCCATATACCCTCTACCCCCTTACATTCCGATCCCTTTATCTTTCACTCCACACTAATTTGTACACACACCTCAGCAAGTGTGCATCGCATTCCTGTCTTGCACCGCTTCCTCTCCGTGAATCCAGACACCAACAAATAAAAGTATAGCGTCTAAGCACTAGCTGGCGTGGAAACGAGTATTAACGTGTACGGTGGTCCTCAATACCTGGGCGAGGGCGAAAAGGAGGATGGGGAAAAATCAATTTTCTTAATCAAATAAGACAGCTACGATCTATTTGCCGACGGCTGGCACCATTTCTAGTCACGTGATGAACTGCCAAAGGCTTTCTGAGAGTATATCGCAGGAGATATGCATGAAGATGAGAAATGTAAAAGAACAAGCGGTCAATCCAGGTTATAGAGTTCATTGTAGCGTCCTATTTCTAACCGATCAGTTAGCGCAGTGTTTACAATGTGACGTTGAATGGCGGATGAAACCCGTGGAAAAACCGATGTTCCATTCGTCGCGATTTTGGTCAACTCATTCACACATCTATCAATCTGCCATGAGCTTTCCCTTAGTATGGTTGTCAGTTCTTGTTGATGCCACACGTTTGCACACGCAGCTAAATAATGTTGTTATTCGTTCGGATTAAAGACCTCATATTATGACGTCACTTAAGCCCGTTACTCGTATCCATGGTAGCGAGAAATGTCATCTAGAAAAGATAATTACATAATCTTTGGGTTAGGCGAAAATCGACATAGCTGACATTGGAAACGCGAAGAATTTGACTTGATATGTCTTAAATTGAGAGAATCTGGGGGAAAGCAAAAACGTCGCATGAGGAAAGAGGTACTGGGATGGAAATTTCCACTGTAATAATCTGCAATACCAAAGAGTTTGTTTTATGGGTTCATGTTACAGAGTACTTGCTATGCTTTCACTAGCTTCGAATTTAAACGTGAAATCGTGTTACTGACTCATCCTCTGTAACCGAACATTCATTTATGTTAATCGAAACGCCCATAATCATTGCGTCCGTTTGCGCGACATGAACCCACTCTCTGTATAATTGTGCAAATTAGTACTTCTCAGAATTCTGCCTGATTTTTGTTGTTGCTTACTTAAGTTTAATTTAGCTCAATTTAGTGGGGATTTTTTTAATCTGTTGCCCTGTATCGCTAGATAATAGACAATCGTCTGATACAACGGGGAAATGATGCTCATTTCTGCTTTTTAGCATGTAAACCATCCTCTATTTACTATAGCGTACACACGGCGATATCGATCGAGTGTAGCACGTGCCGCATGGTGGGCTAGCCTGGATATAACTGAAATCAACCATAGTTCTACTTTGACCACAGCTACAACTACCACTATCACGTTGACCATCACACAATGAATTGAATATACCGTACCGTAGTAGGCGTACTTTCAAATTCCGTTAAAAAAAACCGAGCAACCTGAGATTATCCAAGATCAGAGTTAATGACAAATAATGTAGTAGATCAGAATATGGGAATAGAAAATACTTCCACCATTGATCAGTGGAAATGTGATGCAAATGACGTCTTTATTTGTAATATACAACATTTATTACTGATATGACTTAATAATTCTAACAAAAACGATACCAACTTTCAAATCATAGCCGGTGGGTTTCACGAGCATTTGCCTGCACGTTATGTGTGAAACATCGTGTTTCCAATAGGATACGACTCCAAAACAAACACTGCTGGAATCCTAAATTCTCTTTGTGTTCTGTAATATACTACTGACCTCAGGGCTGTATGCAGTTCCTTGAAAATGATGATCTCATACCGTCCCCTCAGAGAATATCATAAAAATATCAGCAGTGGAGGCCATCAGCATTCAGGATTATTGGCCGTTCTTGACAACCAGCGCAAGCTAGTATATAGTTAGAAAGTAGATGTTAGAATCGAAGAGACATTTTGACATTGGACATGGCATTGGAGTGACATAAGCACCATAACAAGACCAGTATTGGCGTCATTTTTGATGTTCGAGTACCACGAGTCGCAGGGGAGGGGTAGGGAGGGTGAGGGGTGCCACCTCCAAAGTCGTCTACGTCCGTCATTCGACGTTATATTTCTGCTGGAAAAATGAATAGAGGAAGGTGATGGGGAAGAAATAGAGATAGATAGATGAATTAGATAGATAGATAGATAGATAGATAGATAGATAGATAGATAGATAGATAGATAGATAGATAGATAGATCAGATAGATAGATAGATAGATAGATGAATAGATAGATAGATAAATAGACAGACAGACAGACAGACAGACAGATAAATAGATAGATATAGAGAGAGGGAGTGAGAGATAGATATACATAAATAGGTAGATAGATAGATATAAGGATAGATAGATGGGAGAGATGGGGAGAGAGAGGGGTTTGAAAAAGGGAATGAGAAGTGTACGCGTATACTCGCCATATTAAGTCACACACCGACGCATACAACAGCATCTATAAATGCACACTACACACATATGTGTGTCAGTACTTCTAAATCTATTCAGTTCTATCATTTTCACTGATATATGAATACAAACGCTCATATATGAGGCAACTCATGAACAGCCTTTAAAATAGATGGGGGAAAAATCCACAGCAACCAGAGCTTGTACTTTTTAAATCAGCCCAATAACGAAAATGATGACAAAATCTCCCGCCATTAAAAGTACAGTACCTGATTGCAGAGTGCGATGAGATTTATAGGACGAATGTAAAGACACACAGATATGACGAACGACAGGAAGATAGAAATAAAGACAAAGACGGCCTTGATGAGAAGAGACAACAGGCATGACGGCATTTTAGCTTGATAGATCTCTTTCTAAAAATCAATATCGGGAACTCTGCTCTGATAAGTTCTTGTAGGTTGCTCAAGATGTCGTCTCTTGTCGAATATCATGGATTCTTCTCCGTCCGTCCATCTGTTTCCATTTGTCATCATCACTGTCGTGAGGGTAAGAGGCAGGTAAAGGGGTTACTATATTTCTGGCACCATGTGCAGGATTATCCCGTATTCCTTATCTACCTCTATCTCGTGATCTATCGTCTGTGCCGTGTGAGGAGGATTGGAGGAAAATGGGCGGGAAATATTCCCAGCATGAAATTGACCCTCTTATAATAACCCGACGCATGACAGTCCCCATAAGTATACAGTACACTGCACATCCGAGTTTCCGCGAGGAATAGGTTAAAACTAAGATAGTACCAAGTAGCTTAAAGGGATGGTACAGTATTGGTGGAGATGAGAATTGGGCTTCTAACTTTTTGTGAGATACCAAGAAAACACTGATGATATAGTACAGAGCATACCATTTTAAGCGGAATTCAAAGTTTATGTGATGAAAATCGGGTTTGGAATGACTGCAACATCCAAAAACAAAGTAAAACAAAGCGATTGTAACAAAGTATGGGTCCCACACTTTATTAGAATCGCTCTTTTTTGGATATCTCAGCCATTTCAAAATGAATATTCATCAAATAAACATTGAATTCCTCATAGAATTACATGCTCTTTCATACTTCATAAGAGGTTTCTCATTATTTCACCAAAGAAATGTTAGAAACCTGGAATTAGGTCTCAACCAAAACTGTGCGATCCCTTTCATTCCAGACTCAGGTCATGCTACCCCAGATTAATCGGCCTTTGTTTTTCCTCCCTGCTCTCTGTTGTGAAAAGAGTACTAGTAAGATGCAGAAGGCAGAACACAAAGGTCAGACCAAGGAGCTATTACAGCTCCTTGGTCAGAAAGACCAGGGAGGTGAGCACCTCCCTGGACAGACTGATGCTTGGCTCAGACATTGAGTCGTGCCATGTCCATTTCGCTGGACGTAACAGCGAACGGCATTCTTCCGGTCAGGACGATCGTTTGTGTTCGTGTGCGGACGAGTAGGACGATTAAATACGACGTAAATAGGACGGGGGGGGGGGGGTGATGTGTTTAATAGAACAAGTACTAGTTCATGGTGAAACGAAACTCTTTTCTAGAGTGATGATAATTATAATCAGTAATTTGAAGCGTGGGAGAAAGTCTACCATTTCTTAGCCAGTGCTTTCATGTGTTCCTCCCAACTTAGGATGATTTATGCTTACAGTTTGTTTGTGTCTAATGCAGTGCAGATTACAATTTAATTTCCCATTTTCATTCTATCCATGTAGTGTAACATCTTCTCTTTTTTTTAAATGGCATACAACACACACATACTGAAGCTTTTCGACATGCACTCATCAGAGTAAAATCGCATGAATGAACAGAAAGCCAGAAACGAAACAATATAAAGGAAGCGAAGGAAACCATAAGGGCGAAATGGCGAGCTGTGATTGGCTGTCAAGATAAACAAATTAGCCTTGCTGCCAGCCGTTTGGTTGATTAATGCTAAATTACTAAAATAATGCAAGTGTACTTACGAACTCTTTCTGTAACATCTTTTTCGATAGAATGATATTGTGTGTACAATTGTGATCATTTTGGTCAATCTGTCTCTCTCTTTCTCCTTGCATTTATGCATACATATTTTTATTCATTTATTTATTTTTTATGTACTTATCTGTTTGATTACTCTTTTATTCATTTATTCATTTATCTGCATTCATATAGATGTATGAGATAAATACGATGCATAAAGTGATAAGATGAATAGAGGAATGGAAAATGAATTAGGTATATTCAAGGGTGATAATCGCGATAGAAAAGCAGACATCCGTCGTGTAGTGAAAGAAAGGCCATTCGGAGAAATGTATCGTTTGCCAGCCACAAATTGCCTGCTCAAGGAATTTGCCAGGTCATGGCCTGCAGACAACTCGCCATGACTTCCGTAAACTGACCACAGAATGGACGGCCGACGTGTTTATCCTAATGCAATTGCCATATCACACAGAGAGGAACGAATGTTACTAGACACGCTTCCCTTATAAAAAAAAAACCATGGTTTTACAACCGTAACTATGGTATAACCATGGTTATGGACGGTTTTACAATGGATCGATGGTAGTCCATGATTTTTAATTCATATCCATGGTAAATGTGTGGCGAAAGTGTGGTAATACCATTGTTAAAATACCATAGTTATGATAACATGATAAAACTTTCATTTTACGACGGTTTTAAAACCATGGTGAAAAAATCATTGTTATACCACAGTTTTAAGAAATTAATAAAACAATGGTGAGAAAACCACGACAAAACCATCGTTCTACTTTGGTAAAAATAACATAATAATATAACAATGGTTGTAACCATGGTTTCACAATAGTATAAAAACAATGGTTAGGAAACCATGGTGTAACTCTCGTTCTACCAAGGTTGAAAACCATCGTTATTAAACCATGATTTCATCATGGTTTTATGATAGTGTAAAAAAGATAGTAATAAAACCATGATTGTAACCATGGTATTATGATAGCACAAAAACACTAGTTATAATACCATGGTTAAACTTTCGTTTTACAAAGGTTAAAAATGATGGGTATTAACCATGATATTAACCATGGTTTTATCATAGTTAAAAAATGATGGTTATATAACCATGGCTCTAACAGTGGTTTAATGAAAGTGTTTTAAAACCATGGTTAAAAAATTATCGTTATACCACAGTTTTAAGAAATTAAAAAAACAATGGCGAGAAAACCACAACAAGACTATCGTTCTACTTTGGTCAAAATAACATAATAATATAACAATGGTTGTAACCATGGTTTCACAATAGTATAAAAACAATGGTTAGGAAACCATGGTGTAACTCTCATTCTACTAAGGTTGAAAACCATCGTTATTAAACCATGATTTCATCATGGTTTTATGATAGTGTAAAAAAGATAGTAATAAAACCATGATTTCAACCATGGTATTATGATAGCACAAAAACACTAGTTATAATACCATGGTTAAACTTTCGTTTTACAAAGGTTAAAAATGATGGGTATTATAACCATGATATTAACCATGGTTTTATCATAGTTAAAAATGATGGTTATATAACCATGGCTGTAACAGTGGTTTAATGAAAGTGTTTTAAAACCATGGTTAAAAAATTATCGTTATACCACAGTTTTAAGAAATTAAAAAAAAAAATGGTGAGAAAACCACAACAAGACTATCGTTCTACTTTGGTAAAAATAACATTATAATACAACAATGGTTGTAACCATGGTTTCACAATAGTATAAAAACAATGGTTAGGAAACCATGGTGTAACTCTCGTTCTACTAAGGTTGAAAACCATCGTTATAAAACCATGATTTCATTATGGTTTTATGATAGTGTAAAAACAATAGTTATAAAACCATGATTTTAACCGTGGTTTTATGATAGCACAAAAACACTAGTTATAATACCATGGTTAAACTTCGTTTTACAAAGGTTGAAAACGATGGCTATTAACCATGATTATATTAACCATGGTTTTATCATAGTTAAAAAATGATGGTTAGGCTATATAACCATGACTTTAACAGTGGTTTAACAAAAGTGTGAAAACAACGGTTTTAAACAATCGTTCAAATTCCATTTTAGCAAGGAAAACGATGGTCATAGCTACACCAGGATTTGAACCATGGTTTTATCATAGTGTGATGTGCAAAGGATGGTTATGAAACATTGATTGGTTCTACGAACCGTGGTTTCATGATAGTGAAGAGGCGGTTAAAAAGCCATATGATTTTCACCATGGTTGTATGATAGCTCATAGGAACAGTGGTTATAAAACCGTGGTTTAACTTCTGTTTACCCACGGTTGAAAAAGTGGTTATTTTTTAACAATCAATGGTTTCAACCGTGGTTTCATGCTGATCAGATATAGAGTGCGGGAAAACCATATTCTAGAATTTCTAACCGTGGAACCTTGTATGATAGCATAAGAACAGTGGTTATTAAACCATGGTTAACTTTTTGTTTTACCAAAGTTTAAACCACGTGCACTAGCCATGATTAATTGTGAGCAATATTGTCGACAAGGTTCATAATTCGCCTGGTTCGTTTCCAGTCCATTCTTGTTCATTAAAGGATTATTGCAGCAGTCAACGTTCGAGTCAGGGTGCATAAGCCAAAATTATAAACAGATATATTTTTGATGTTGAAGAATTAGGAAATTACAGTGATGAGCACCGTTGCTGCATTAATATTCCTTTGCATAGTTTAATCGAGGGTTGCCATACCGTTTGTCTGCAAAACAATGCAGTTAATGTTGCCATGTCTGTCTCCCCATAACCTCCTCCGTTTCGTTGTTACTATGGTAACGTGATTATCAGCATCATTAGCAGAGCTGCCAAGTCACTACGATTTTGCAGGAGGATTCCTGAAAGCTTGAACATCCCTTCATGTCCCGATACGAGAAAATGCAAATCGCCCTGATTAGTCATTTATTTTTTGCCCATTAGAGTCTAGTTACACACAAACACGTCTCTTGGATTCATTTGTGGAATCTCCTTAAGTTTAATTGGTGAATGTTGGCAGGTCTGCTATTGGTAAAGATCAATGTTTGACTCTGATATCCTTTCGTCCCGCCATATGTATTCTCGTTATGTCAAATGGAATAAGGAAAAGCGAATAGGACTCAGTACCTACATGTCCAAATCTTGAATGACGATATATATGCAAATTCCGCTCCTTTATCTCTATTTTCTCTTTCGTTTACACCAAGTCAGTTCTTTTCCAACTATTATGTTTGCCTCTTTCTTCTGGGTCTACACCGAGTTTAGTACAGCATGTGATCTACTTTCACTGGACGTTGTCAGTGGCCTAGATCCAGATCCGCCCTGTCCGTATGGTTCACAATTGCTCTATATCATGTACTGGACAGTGGCATGTCTGGCGGCAACACACGCTTGGATGCCGGAGAAATATCATACCAATAAAGTCAGCCTGTCACTGACCGTTAGCATATCTTTATGATCTAGCAATTCGTTATCCGCATTTCGGAGAAAGGACTACTATGACTTTAACCTGCTGTCCAGTCTGTGGGTTGGTTTTTCTAAAGCTGTGTTTGTCTCTACTTGAAGCATTTGAAGCGGACTTGAGCAGAGACCAATTAATCGTGAACTTCGAAAAAATAGTATTGCTATATTGCTTTTGAATTCTCGTTCAAGCTGACAACGGTACATTATGATTTTGAGTTAATTGCCCACTACCTCAGGATAGTGTAGGTGCTAAGGTTATGAGGCAATGGCTGCTAGGCAGGTGTACTGCGTTGGGTATCCTCCAACTAGTACCCCTCCCCACCCGTATCCGGGCAATTACCCCCAGAGGGCAATTACCCCCCGGCCAATTTCTGGTTGGTGGTAAGGTTAGAGTAAAGATTAGGGTTAGGGTTAGGTTTAGGGTTAGGAGTTTAGTTTAGCGTTAGGGTTAGGTTCAGGATTAGGATTAGGATTAGGGCCAGGGGAACGGTGCGGGGTAATTGCCCAGGGGGTAATTGCCCTAGACCCACCCCTCCCCACCACGCCCATAGAGGATAATTTCGTTGGATCCAGAGAAAGGAGACTCGTACATGTAGTTCATTAAAATGATATGCAACTGTGCATCGATGCCTTGCGCACGCAAAGTTCGCTTCATTTGCTCCGAAATCAACATGACCAACATGGTTACTATGCACATGATGCAGAGATGATAAACCGATCCCGGTCACGTGAAAATTGGTGACAGTAAGCTAATAAAACTGGAAATGACACATTGGATATACTATGACAAGCGTAGGCGATCCCCTCGTTATAAGATCTTATTCTGTTAAAGATTTTGTTGATTCGTGCGTGGCGCCATGATCAGCTGGACGACGTATAACTCTCGTTCATATCTTATTTACAGGCGCGTGGTAGCCTTAGGCCGTAGGAAGCCAAAAGGCCGTAGGAAGCCTACAGGCCGTAGGAAGCCAAAACCCAAAGAGAAATGTGGATTGAGTGAAGGCAGCAACTTTAAGTAGAACACATCAGTGAAAGTTTGAGGAAAATCGGACAATCGATGCAAAAGTTATGATTTTTAAAGTTTTGGTGTTGGAACTGCTGGATGAGAAGACTACGAAGCGTTATGACGTCATGTGTGGACAACAATATAAAGAAAATATAAGTGAAATTCCACAAAATTTCATTTTTCATGAAAATTAGACATTCCATCAACTTTATACTGCCATGTGTTAAGGGTAGCAATAATTATTTCCCCTGTTTTTTGAAAGCGGTTAGTCAAGGACTCTTTCATTATGCCAGAAAAGTGAATTTTCCCTCTATATTTTCTATAATATTGTTGTCCACACATGACGTCATAACCTCTCGTAGTCTCCTTGTCCAGCGGTTCCAACACAAAAACTTTAAAAAAAATCATAACTTTTGCATCGATTGTCTTATTTGCCTCAAACTTTCACTGATGTGTTCTTCTAATGTTGCTACTTTCACTAAATCCACATTTCACTTTGGGCTGTGGTTTCAAATCCGATGTTCTCCAACTTCTTTAGTTGCATTCTAAGTGAAGGCCAAGTCACGTGATGACGCCCTTTCTATTTACTATGTTGATGTATTAATGCATGGAAATACTCGAGTAGCATGCATTTGCGGAGAAGAACGACCTGGAACCACGGCTACAGTCGAAGGATAATGTCTCATAAGGTGCAATCTTACTCCTCCTCATGGCGTAGGAAGAGTCCGACTCTGAATGAAAGATTTCGGATGATAGATGAGAAACGGATCCCTGTGTTTGCCCAGAGCACACCGGAAGTACACTACCTAGCTCCTCTGCTCGCATTGATTTATTTACGGCCATACAAAGTGCTGAATACCGCAACATCTAACATCTCTTTCTGTTTTATACACACTTCGACAGGTCTTTTTTTTTTTCAGTTCAGTTCAATTGGCATTTATTTCCATTCGTCGACAAAGACCGTAACAAAATACAGAGTATACGTTACACAATTATCATTTCATCATTTTATAACAAAATATCAAATAAAAGTATCATGAAGTATAATAAACTATACATGCATCTTTACGCCAAGTCACTTTCAAATGTAAGAATATTATGTAATACTATACTCATAGAAAGAGAAATATATACGCAGTATTTGCTTTTTCAAACATACGCCATACTCCTTTTACGTTCCTTCGATAGTATAAAGTCTGAAGTCAGTCTGTGGTCGGCCTCAAGACTTCATCTTCTAGTTCTTCCTTTTTCTTCTTCTTCTTCTTCTTCTTCTCCTCCTCCTCCTCTCCATTTCCTACTCCTTCCTCCTTTTCTCCTCTTCACCCGTCGTTTTCCTCTTTCTCCCTTCCTCACCTTTCCCATTCGTGTTTGTATGTTTGTCTGTCATTTTTCACGTTATCTCTCTCTTCGCCAGTCGGAATTTAAGCAGTTAATGGTGCACAACCCGTTCGGGTATGCACTATGCAATCATCAATTAGAATTGCCATTTCTAGCTTGTTCTCACGATTTAATGGGGGGGGGGGGGGGCACTTGCACTCCGATTGTTAAACCATTGCTCACGTGATTTTTATGAGCCCCGTAGAAAGTTTATGGGGATTTCAGACTCTTGCTGGAACTCGGCTTAACTCCTGTACAACCCGTGATTATGAATTTCCTGAATGAATTTTAAACACACACATGGTCACGCACACAAACCTACGCACACATACACACATAGTTGTTTTCTTAAGACATTAAAACTTGAATAAGACAAAACAAAACAAAACAAAAAGAAGAACAAAATCGAACCATCTGTACAGGCATGCTAACATGGAAACATTAAACTGTACATTACTTGAATATGAGACCATTCTGAAGCAAATAATTTTCACACAACAATAGATATATAATGTACTCTTAAATGAATCCCACAAGGATTGGAACAATCATCCTCCAGCATTTCCACTGATTCCCACTGATCAGTTATTAGCCATCCCCTTTAAAAATAAGATAAATTATATGGTAATTGTTTGCATTAAACTGTAACTTTGTATGTCCATAATTTTTTTTGATAGTATGTTAATTCCTTTTTTTTTTGGTAGTATGCATGATTTCTTATGTTTCGCTTTTGTGTGTGTTTGTTTGTTTATTTTTTTTCTTTCGTTTCCTATACTATGCAGAAAATGTTGTATTTTGTAACTGTATAATAGTTTTTTAAACTACAGGGACTCACAGAAGAACAGCCATTGGCAGAAGTGAGTAACCCCTGGTGAAATAAGATAAACCAATCTGATACGCCTGTTCAAATAATTTCTAATATTTTTATTCTTCTACCCCATTCCACTATCTCCAGGCATCATTCCAGTCGAGCCGGGCCACACTCAAGGGCTACTTCTTGGCGGGAAAGAGCATGCTATGGTGGCCCATTGGTGCTTCGCTCTTCTCCAGTAACATCGGGTCGGGCCACTTCATCGGGCTGGCGGGCTCGGGAGCCTCCGGCGGTATCGCTGTAGGGGCTTTCGAGTTCAATGTGAGTATACCACCATCCGGCCACAACGTCCTCGAAATTTGCGTCAATCACATAATTATATAGCGGGCGGACACATTCTTTGTAAAAAGCAGATAAACAAAAGCAAAATCAAGATTGATTTTCTTTTTAGACCATAATTATGATAACAGCAAACATTATACCTTTCCAATTAGGTGTCTGATTTTGCTACAGTTGAAGCTGCATGATGCAACTGCCATTAAAAACACAGCATCAACAAACAGCACCAGGTTTGACTTCTGTCTTTCGTCGACCTTATGAATCAAGTTGCATGGTGAAGCGCCAAAACCAATTCATCTAAACTAATACAACCTCTAGTCTCGTAGTTGCATGTTTGAAATGTCTTCTTCAGCAGTGGTTGGTAAAGGTGATGGCACTGGTCCTGCTAAGCATAATAGCAGACACTTTCACGTCTTAAAGGCAAAGTATGTGTGTGAATTATACGGCCTTGGTGTTATACTGTTTAAAGTAAATTCCGGTCTTTCTACTTACTTTTGCTCTTGTGTTTTTTTTTCCTTGTGCTTTGGAGCTATAAATAAATGTGAATCAATCGAAGACAAACTTTTATTTGGGAAGCCTAAAAGGTACTGATTGCAATGACACAAGATGGTCTTTAGATTATAACCGGTAATGTAATTTCTTCTCTGTTTTAACATCCTTATATCCTATTTTTCCAACTTGTTGGAGTTTGTGATTATCAACCGGTATTATCGTTTAATACAAAAATGGCACCCGTTGTACCCCTAAAACAACAAAAGAAGGTCCTAACTTTTCTTTTTGTAATTTCCTTTGTAACAACAATCGTGATCGGAACGGCGTTAGTTATTTTCCGTCCCCCGTTTTTGACTAAGTTCTGAAAACTGAGAAGTGGTTCACCGTACCTTAATTCAAATTCGTTGGTATTAGTTCAGAGGCTGCCATATTATTGCTTATGATGCGTATGATTGCAAAGTCTGTAATACTCCATCCTTCTTGTCTGAATAAGATTACCAGGATAAAGTTTCCATCCGACGCTACCATGGTTACTATTATGCCGTCTACCGATAGCAAAGACGGCAAAACATCCTTATTAGCATACCACGCGGTTCATTGCCCTGCCGCGGGAGTGTGTTTCGTAAATCATCATTTAAAACATATAATCAATATTGATGCAGATGTCATTGTAATGAGTCATTGAAAGATGACTGATGCCAGCATCAATCTTTACGCGTTGGCGCAGTTGATTTGCAATTCTTTTTTATGTGACTGAAAGGACAGAAACTATGACTATTTATGGAGATCACCATCGCACATCTGACTTTTATCTCTAACTAGGGATATTTAGCGATGTATAACTCGCATCCTCAGTTTGAGTTATTCAATGATACGGTGCTGTATCGGGTAGACCACCCCCCCCCCCAAAAAAAGGTTTAATTTGAAAGGCAAAAAAGGGTATTTTTATTTGGCAAATCAGAATTGCTCGTTTTCGAGGAGATTTGATAGGTTGTTTGACGTTCTCGTAGAAACCGATGAGAAGATGTCTTTGTTTGTCATGGCACGCTAATAGCAGGGTCCAATTGCTCACATCTCTCTATGATTACCCCTCCCCTGCCCCATCGTTTACCCAATCCCTGTTTCTCCCCCCCCCCCACATCGAGAAAACAAACAAACAAACTAAAACCAGCGGCTAGGTCAGAAAACTTAAAACACGTTAGATTTTCCCCGCATCGCACCTCAAATAATATGCTACGTGCAAATGAGACATTTTTTTTTTGAAAAAAAAAAATCAAATTTGTGACGGTTTAAATTTGTGACGGTTTAGTGTCAACGCTTCTATCTTTTAGCAGTAGATTGAGCCACCAAAATTATGAAACACAGGTAAACAATCTCACGGAATATCAGGCCTTATCAATCAACACACTGGCCCAAGCTATATAGCTGTAAGTTGGTTTACTGAGGCGGAAGAAATATGCCCCTTGATGCAAGATATAACAATTATTCTACAACAACAAAGCAATTTGGGATTTTGTACTTTGACAAATTCATGTTCGGAATTGCTGCTTAGGCAAAGAACAAGGTCCAATCGATTTTATTTTTCTCACAATGAATCTTCAAGATATTTTTGTTCTCACACGATCACACGTACAATGTCAAACCTGCAGCTTGTTGTCAATATACCGTTATGCACTTCGTCCTACATATCACAATGCGTCATGTTCTCGTCGTCACGTACGTACGATTTTGAGTGAACTTCATGTTTGCGTGACAGAAATTAATCACGCTAATGTTTTTATGCTCCCAGAAACCTGTTAACTAGTGTTGGTGTTACTATTTGAGCAGAGGGCGTTACTCACTTTACACAGAATCATAAAAAACTCAGTGGTATGTTCAAACTACATTAACTGATTGCATACACTTTGTATAACACAACTGAACCTGTTACAAAATTGTAGGTATAGATATATTGGAAGTTATTAAGAGATATGTCAATGTGTATCAGGGCAAGTACCCCCCGAGGGAAATCCCCCCCCCCCCCCGGCTAAATACTGTTTACTGATAAGGTTAGAGTAAAGATTAGGGTTAGGTTTAGGGTATAGAGATTGGGTTGGGGTTAGGATTAGGTTCAGGATTAGGATTAGGGTTAGGGGAAGGGGAAGGGGTAATTGCCAAGGCGGTAATTGAATTAGACACATGTCAATGAAGTAGAATTAAACAAACTATATCATTGATCTTATAAAAGTTAAAAGGAAGGAAAAGCTGAAAGAGTTTCTCATTTTGATTTCAGTAAGAGTAATGTAGTTGTTTTTTAATACCACAGCCGTAATGTGCCATTTTGCGTTAAAACAAGCAGACATACCAGTGACTTCTTTGATATAGAAAATTTAATCGAATCTTCGCCAAGCCACATAGGGTCACTGAAGCTACAGAACTCTGCACACATACTTTCGAGGGAAAAAAAAAAAGAAGGAGAAAACGTTCTGGATCCGGAGCATGATCGGGATTACCACCAAAATCTTATTACCCAGTTTGTCTACGGATCTATCCTGAGAATTTCATTAAAATCCGCTCCCTTTTTTATTTGTTTGTTTTATTACTTTGTATTTGTTTGTTTTACTATTTCGTATTATTTTGATGAATTTTGTTGTGAAGTCGTTTTCTTGAGGGCTTCTTTTTAATGTTTTTTTTTTCTGATGGGGAATGATGTGTTATAATCTTGGCACTTACACAAGAACTTTATGGCGAATCCGTCTGTATGTTATAGCTATAAAGGGCGCGCATCAATTTTGTAACGGGTCATTGGTGGGATTAAAGACCCCTAGGGTAAAGACCTTTATATATATACCCTCTTTTATGTTTGTGCTTGTTTTGTTTCTTCCCCCTCCTTTCTATAGGCCATGTTTATTCTCCTCATTCTGGGCTGGATGTTCCTGCCTGTCTACATGTCAGCAGGTGTAAGTATAACATTACGAGATGGATCAGTTTTACCGTGTAGACATAGCAGGTGATTAGCGCAGCATTTAATACCTGTAGATATTTAGAGGGCCGATAAAATGTTTCGTATTATGTATTGACAAAGTATTTCACTCACCACTGTTGATTACTTGTTTCTATCAGTGTGATTTATAGTGAAAATTGCGGAGATCGTGAAGAACCGTATACCGTCCCGTTATGTTCATACTAGTAAAGGATCAATTATCTTTTCCAAACACTGAATCTATTTCATCGTGAACACCAAAAACAACCTTTCAATCAAACCGGTAGTTCCTCAGTGTTTCAGATGAGAATTTAAGGATTATTGATCCTCTCATTGGGGTGTTAAAACATGTGCCAGAAATGTTCAAAACATGATGTTACCATTGCTCTTGCTGGAAATTTCTGCGTTTATGTCTAACCTCGAATTTTGCGATGGTTTTCCAGGTGTTCACAATGCCCGAGTACCTCCGCAGACGATTTGGAGGCCAGAGGGTTCGGATATACCTGGCTGTCTTGGCCCTTATACTCTCCATCATTACAAAGATTTCCGTAAGTATTGGTGCACAGCGTAATTGTGTTTCTTTCTTTCTTTCTTTCTTTCTTTCTTTCTTTCTTTCTTTGTGTGTGTGTGTGTGCGTGTGCGTGTGTGTGCTTCCTTGTGTATGTGTAGATTTAAATGTAAAATGAAGTGGGATGAAAGGGGCTCTTTTCAAAGAGAAAATTTTGCTCAACTCGCATTGATGTATGAATTTAGTGTGAAAGAGAAAATAGACATTAAAGGGATAGTATAGTATTGGTGGAGATGAGGATAAGGCTTTTAATTTTTGCGAGATACCAAGAAACAACTTATGAAAAAGTGTAGGGCATACCATTCTAAGAGGAATTCAAAGTTTATTTATTGAAAACTTGTTTTCGAATGGCTGAGATATCCAAAAATGAAGTAAAACAAAGCGATCGTAACAAAAGGTGGGTCCCACCTTTTATTCGGTTCGCTCTGTTTTGGATATCTCAGCCATTTTAAAACCAATTTTCATCAAATAAATGTTGAATTCCTTTAGGAATTACATGCTCTTTCACATTTCATAAGAGGTTTCTCATTATCTCACCAAAAAAAGAAAAAAAAAGTGTTAAAAACCTGAAGTTAGGTCTCAACCAAAACTGTAGATCCCTTTAAGAAATGATAACATGCATTCTTCACGTTTGTCGTGGGGAAGTGGCTTGAATACCAGAGAAAGAGGAAAAAGGGAGGGAAGGAGGGGTAGACAACATGGGGGGGGGATGAAGAGACGGAGAGCACTAGTCGCACCTCGTTTCCTGATGCGGTTGTGCGACACACACCACATCCATCTACGTCGTGATGTATCGATTGAAGACAAATCGCTCTTGTAAACATCGATTTGCGCCAGATGTATGTTGTCCCTTCCGCCATGAATATTGCGTAATTACGCCCCACATTTTTTGTTTAAACCAAAGAAATAAAAAGAAAAAAAATCAAGGGAAGGTGCGTGCGCCCCTCCCCTTGAATTTTGTAAAGGCGCCTCCCTCCCCCCCCCCCCGCATGATCCGCCCCTGTAATTATGTGCGTAATCAGGGATGTCTGTAATGTCTGTAAATATTGTATCGTGTAGTCAATGTCTTGACACAAGCACACGCACACACATACACACACACACACACACACACACACACACAAAAGAAATATTTCTCAACCAAAACAAAAACACACAAACTCACACAAAAGAACAGACTGTAGTTGAGTTTTGAGTTTGGGCTGTTTGCAGATTCCGATTGCGCACGTAACCATATAATAATATCCGGCAAAATAGCTATCAATCGGCCACGATCACTGGGTAAAACACTTCCGTTTACCATGTTTGCTGTGCTTTTCTCAGACAACAATCTTACAGACATGTATTAAATTTATTTACTTTTGCAGGTGTATACATCTGAGCTTTCGAATTTGAATATACATCATGAGTAATATCGTTCAAGAATATTCGCTTTGAAAAATTTTCTGTAGGCCTATATTCTGACGTTACACATAAGGTTTTTAAGGTTTCTTCCGTGAAATTTGTATAGATCATTTGAAAAATTGGTTTTGGCAATAGTTTCCGTCGTTTTAACAAACCAGTATACTTTGCCCTCGATAATCCCGTTTCGCAGTCGAATTACCGAGTCTTATGCACCCGCACACTGTTGACATATTCAATTTAGTCTGCACTGACCTAATTCTTTTATTTTGTAGCAATATTTGATAAGGTGTGAACTTTACACACTTCTCATAAGTATGTGAATGAATCCCGGCGTCGATAAGATAAGTAAGCACACGCCATGCCAACCCTGCCAAACAACAGAAGAAAAAAAGTTTGACACAAACATGTCCATAGCAACCGCGATTTATAATGATGCATAAAAACCTCACAAACTGCACAAAGTTACACCTGAAAATGGATGGAAAGCGTAAGAGCGTAAAAAAAAAAATCGCGCACACAATAATTTTAGTCCAGAAGAAAGTTCATGGGACTACTCAGAAAGATCGAGAACTCCGGACGTGAAATAACAATACAGTGAAAATGAATAAAGAACTTTATTTTACGGAAGAAAGAGATCTTATAAGTTTTACATGTTTTGCATGCGACAATCATAAAAAAGTGACAATTTTTTATATGCAAACTAGCTGAGATGATGATGTCATAGCCTATAAAAAGTCTCCGATAACAAGCAAATGTTGACTAAATTTCATTTTTAGGCTAAATAAAGAGGCTATTGAATCCTTCTCATACAAATTTTCTTTTGTTGCAATAACCTATACAGCAAAATGTCATAATATGACTTTTAGGATTCGGTTAAAAGGTAGTAGTTGCTAATATGGCTGAAACTTATTCTTATTCAATAATCATAATTTCTGCGCAAATCATGATATTATGTAGACTTAGGAACCGATGGCACCATCAGCTAATTTGCATCATGATGGTGGTTGCTACCATTATCTATTATTCAGTTAAGAGCTAGCTGTGACACCGTAGAATTCGATAACATTCTTCTTATGCCGACTTTGATTAAAAGTATACCAATCTATTCCCCTGACTTTGCATCATGTATTAAAATTATCTTGAATATTTTTTTTCTCATCATGTAAGTCAAATATGTGCATTTTTTTAGGCCAATGTGCCAATCAATACATACAATTAGTAGCCCCCATTCTCTCCATCATTACAAAGATATGTGTAAGTATTGACGCAGAGTGTAATTGTGCCAATTAATACACTCACACGTTATGTAGGGTCTACCCTCCTAAATGACCAACCCCAGAGTATGTACGGGGCCCCTTGGCAACAATAATTAGTGTTACAGAAAGCATGACAAAAATCAGGGAGGTGAGACAAAACCTCCATGCAAAAATCGAGTACCTCTGTATAGCTGTTTTGCATGACTTGTCATCCCATTCACCAATACAGTCACGAGCAATCTGAGCTGATTTTCTGCAGAGACCCTCCCACCACCGGCCAGTGCAATTCTATCAATTTTTGACACGCGTCGTTGCAACCCATATAAGGACCCTCGTGGGGATGCAGTATAAAAGAATCAAGGGTGTTGAGATTCCTGTACTAGCGCAGATAGTCAGTCATTTTCACTCAGTTTAATTTGTTTTGTTTTGTTTTTTTTTGGTTTTTTTTTTTGGTTTTTTGGGGGGGTCACAAGTAACTTGGTTACTAGCTATATACAGTGTAGCTATATATAGACGATGAGACTGATTCAACGTTTTTGCGTGACCTCGAGACAAAAGATTGAGTATCAACGTTTTGATACGATCTTTGTATGACCAAATACTGTAAGTACGTCTGTGGTACGACCAATAATACGAGGATATGACAAAGGAGCTTCAGAAACTGCTTTGTAGGACCTCTGCGTTTAGAGCACGGCCTTGCGACGAGGGCTGAATACTCTGTACCGGTTTTTTCAAACAGAACAGTCTCGATAGTTGATATTCATGAGGGGCGTGTTTGTTGTTGTTGTTGTTGTTGTTGTTGTTGTTGTTGTTGTTGTTGTTGTTGTTGTTGTTGCTGTTGTTGTTGTTGTTGTTTGTGGGACATGTTTCCCCCTTGTTCATCACAAAAGTCAGACTGTAGAAGGTCAATCATAGAATAGGGAGGGGTATAAAATGCTAGCACACTGATTTCCTTTTTGTCCTCTGTAACACACCGACGTAGGAGAAGAAGTATAAGTAATGAAAAAGGAGGATAAGAAGATGATCAAAAAACACAACAATGGATTTCCTTGAAAATAGAGAAAGGAAAATGAAAGACAAATGAAGGACACGATGACCGGTGGGGAAAAAAAGAGGAAGAGATGAAGGAGGAGAAAAAGAGGAGAGACAAGGATGAGCAAATCAAAAAGATGGATATGATGATGAAGATGATGATGTCGACAACGACGACAACGACGAAAGAGTAAAAGACGAACAAAAATAAAAAGAAAGAAGGGAAAAGGAAGACGAAAAGAGAGAAAGAGAGAGAAGAAAACAGCAAAGATGAGGGGAAAGGACTAGGGAAGAAGAACGCATTCATTTTTTTTTTCTTCAAAAATATTCACAATTGATTACAAGATCAATTTGAATCACCGCTTTTTAGGGGCTTGGCGAGAATCCAACAAACCTTCCATCAAATCCTCCTCCTCCCACTGCTTGAGATATCTTGGATCCGAGTGACGTTAAATCATCAAGAGATCGGCTCTGAAAATATCAAATCAAATTGCTGACATCACCACGACTTGGCCTTTTGTCGACGCATACCCAACTTAATGTTTGAGAATGTTTGTAAAGTAATGAGACTAGAAGGTTTAGAGGGCCTACCCGGTGGTTTTTTCCTGTCCTTTCCGATTTGTAAGAAGTGGATCAATTGCTTCGGCAAAAAGGGGGAAGAATAGCGAAATCATATTTGTACGAAATCGGTGACGCTCCACATTAGGTGTGTCAACTTTTGATGGTAAACTGTGGATCATGATTCAAGCACGCATACCCGGGTCCACCCGGGAGCTGCATCTGTCCCTCCGTGGGTCTGAAGATTCTCTTTACACATCCTTTCCGCTGAGCGCTTAGAAGTCCCCTACCATGCAAGCCGATGATCTGCAGATAAGATTCTTGGATATGATAGAATCTATAATTATTCTCCTTTACATTAAATACATTTCTACATTTATCGTTATAGTTATTATGCAAACTCCCAGCCCTTTCCGGTTTCTTCTGATGTCGCATCATATTCAAAATGGTCACGTGAGCTCAAAGCTGGGCACTGGACCACCTGTTATTGAGACATAATTCTAAAGGTGGTAAACCATGTGCAAGAGTTGCAGTGTGCATGGCATATCTTCTAACACTATTCCGCCACAATGAAGTGTAAATGCCCTTTGTGTGTTTAGCTGATACTAAGAGCAGAACATTTCAGTATAAAATTAATACAAGAACACTTCTTTTGAACAAAAGATTACACAAAATGAAAATGGTTGACTCTGAATTGTGTACCTTTTGTAAGCAAGTGGAGGAAACGCCAGAACATATATTCGCTGAATGTCAACATGCATGTGATTTTTGGGAAGAGTTTTTGAAATGGTGGCATACAAAGTTTGACATAAATCTACGATTGAAGGAAGAAGAGATCTTGTTTGGTGTATTTGGTGGAAGCCTGCATAGGCCCCTTTTGAATCACTGTATGGTTATAGCCAAACAGATGATATATGCATGTAGACATTTGGGTATTTTGCCAACATTTGAACTGTTCTGGTCAAAGCTAAAAAATTATATATGTGACTGAGAAGCAAATTTGTTTTCAAAATAGACAACTAAGTAAATTTGAAAGGAAGCGGATAAATCTGCATGCCTCCTTGACATGACATTCTGGCTGTAACTTTTCTTTGGTATGTGATACGGATAGCATAATTCAATATGTTATATCTGAGATTTAAAAAAGCACAAACTTGTGTGCACCTGCTATTTTTCCCTCTTTTTGTCGTTTTTTTGGTTATGTATAATTATGTACAATTATTATTGTTTTTGTGAAAGGATGGAAATAAAAAAAAAGAAAAAAAAGACAATGAACTTTTGCAATACAGACGTCCTCGAAGATGTGTGTATCAGAAAGCCTTGATTTTGCTTGTCCCTTCTAGGTGGATTTATTCGCAGGCGCCCTCTTCGTCCAGCAATCTCTAGGATGGGATCTGTATCTGTCTATCATCATACTTCTCGCTATTACTGCTGTGTACACAGTCGTTGGTGAGTCACAATCAGTCGAGGGGTCTTCTCTCAGTGAGACGATTTACCCCAAAATATATTCACGGATTCAATCAATGCAGAACGCATCAGTAAAGTTTGAAAAATTCAAATTATCAGTTCAAGACATTTTTTACCAGTTTTAACAGTGGCTGCATGAGAAAGCCACAGCAGAGCGTGATGTCATAGAAGAGGAACAATATAAATAAAATACTGTGACAACACGAATTGTTGTAGCGGTCTTATGCAGTGATGGCAGCACAAAAACTTTAAAAGTTCATAAATTATGAACGTATTGTTTAATTTTCGTTTTATGTGCTCCATCCCTGTTCACGCCATTGTTACAGTTAACGGTGTTGTGATTCCAAAGTCAAGTGTAATCAATAATGGTTTTCATCTTTTTGCTTCTTGGTAATCATCTTATCTTTGTTTTCATTTTTTTTTTTTTTTTGTCGAAACAAGTTCTGTAATACTGATTAATACAATGCGACTGGGTTAAACCAAAGTCAGATTAATACAATAGGTTTCTCTGAAAGGCAGGTTATCTATGATTTTCATGCATTTTTTTTTGATTAGTTTTCAATGATTTATGATTGGACCCTTAAGTAGGCACCAGCTCATTCCTACGTTGATTGTTCCTCCTACGAATTTCCGTTGAGCTTTCTGCTCGCCTCAAAGAGACAGCGTTTGTGAATGACGCGCACGCACTGTGCTATCTTCTGACAGTGGGTAATACTTGTTTTATAATTTGTGCTCCCTTTACGTCACAGGTGGTCTGTCAGCCGTGATCTACACTGACGCTCTCCAAACGGCCATCATGCTTATCGGTGCCGTCGTTCTCATGGCCCTTTGTAAGTTGCCAGAATAATTTGAGTAGGTTGGGACAAAACAGCACACAATCGTCTCATAGTCAGAGATGCCTTTGCGTCTGAGTGCGACATTTGCAGACGTAATGTGGACTTAAAAATTGAAACAAATGGAAGAGAAGGACTTAAATATATAATTGTGATCACGGTGATCGGCACCGATACAATTATGCTTCAGTGTTGAGTAGACGTTATGAACTTAAGTAACATTACATGATAAAAATGCCATCAGAGATAATGTACCTGTTATCATAGCCATAATATTCGTTAAGTACTCCGATTATGAATATCAAGATCATTATAATCATCATTGTTATTAACATGAGTAGTAATAATAAAAGAAATAGTATTAGTATTAGCATTAGTAGTAGTAGTAGTAGTAGTAGTAGTAGTAGTAGTAGTAGTATGGTATCATTACTATCATCATCATTACTTAGTTACAAGGGCAGCTAAATCGTCATAATTGTTTTCTTCCTTGTTAGAGCTAATCTTAAATGAAGGGACTTTGCCTCGATCGTTACCCAAGTACTCTAGGGTAACCATTTCCACTCGTAGGTCAGCGTAAACAAATATTAATCGTGTGGGTGGACGTTCGCACCCACCCATCGAACCCATTGAACTTGAGACCTCCTGTTTAAGACCCCAAGTCCCTCTCCACCACTTTAGAGATGGGTGCCCCAAACAGAGTGCTCGAGTCACAATGATGGTGGCAAGGCCCTCTGGCAAAGCAATTCCAAACACAGATGAGCATAACCGACGCCATGTTCAGATTATACCGTAACCTGATGCTTCAATTCCACAACATAATTCTTTTCACCATCATTATCACCTTTATCGGGGATCCTTGCAGCTTTTGCCCGCGTGCCGTACGATGAGCTGCCGATCAAGTATTTCCAGGCCATTCCAAACACGACGCTGGAAAACCCGAACACGACGTGCGGCTACCCGCGGACGGACGCGTTCCACATCTTCCGCGACCCCATCACGGGCGATCTCCCCTGGCCCGGGATGGTCTTCGGCATCACCATCTCCTCCATCTGGTACTGGTGCACCGACCAGGTAAGCGATTACGGCATCGACGACAGCCGGTACTCCCGTGATGACGCGCGGGTATACTATGGCATTATCATTCACTATGGACTGCATAAATGATACCATTTAATACTAGTACCCTGTCGATAAAGTTCTGGTTATCGTGGCGGTACTGGTAAATTCAGGTTAATTCAGCGATGAGGTCGAGAATTTCGACGACGAGGATTTTCATGGCAAAAACGAAAAAGACGATGCTGATATTAATGTATATATATATGTATATAAATACTGAAAACTTTAGACTGAAAAAAACTGCATCGCTTTATATATATGTATATATATATATATGTATAAAGGAAACAAACAAGGGGAAAACTGACCTGAAACGAATGATAAATAGTGAAAACTTTGAGCAAAGAAAATAGGTTTCCATCTGGATTCGAACCCATTTTCTTTGTCTAAAGTTTTCAGTATTTATCATTTGTTTCTGGTCAGTTTTCCCTTTGTTTGTTTTCACTATACAATGTATATTAAATAAAATAAAAAAACTGCATCGCTTCGGTTATCCCTCACATTTATATTTATACCAAAGTTGATTTACATCCTTCGGATTTATGTCAGGTTAATGTGTGTGGGCACACATACACACACCATAGCTTCTGACCACACGAGCATTGAGAATCAAGGGTTATGGGACGAACATATGAGGCTTTCTATTTCAGTCGGTAGAGCACCGTTCTACTAATCCGGAGGTCTCGGGTTCGAATCTAGTCTAGCGGGCGACGTATTTTTAGCCTAAATCAGTGATTGGCAGTCAATAGAGGGCGCGACGATGTGGAAGTCAAGTTGACTAAAAATACGTCTAGTAAGAAACCTCCGAATAGAGGCGTGGAACCGGGTGTGGCATGACAGTTGTCAGTCGTCAACTCTCGAAGTTTTATTGGCTGAGCATCGGATGTCAATCAAAACACGTCGCAGAGCTCGAAGAAATGCTAGTCTACTCTCCTAGGTATACTACAGATAATCTTTCAATAAAAATACAGTTTGCCTGTCTCTTTCAGCTTACTACAGTATTTTTTCACTCTTCTCCATTCTTTTTAAGGTGTATTACATTTTACCTTACTTCAAATAGAAAAGAATGATGGTAATCAGTGCAACTGACTTCAGTTGTAAATCTATGAGGGTTTCGCACGTGGAAACTACGCCCAAATTACTGCCGAATGCAAACCTTCAATTATTGGAGTAAAGTCTACTTGATATATACTTTAATTGTACGTTTCGGAAATATATCTGATATCATTACTCCCCTCTAGCATTTTTAACCTTGAGTTACCATATATTTTTGTATCAAACTTTGTAAGATATTTGCTTAACATCAATAAAGCTGCCGTCAAGACATCAATCTCTATATCGGAGCACCGTAAACTTTAAACAGGCATTTTCTGTCGTGTTCACGCGTGATCATACTGTCACGGAAGAACACGTCCGCGGTACATGGGCGTCCAAGGGGAAAACAAAGAGGAGCTGCGACACAAAAAGATTCCTGCAAAGCCAAAGACACAGGTGAACTATGGTGCATCCTTTGCAATCATAAAATTACGGGATGCCATCTACGTGGTGCTGGCAACAAGTAAGGAGGAACCGATTCAATCTGATTCACATTTTATTACAATGCATATGAGGACATCTTTGTGGCCATTCTGTATGCATATTATGTATTGCTAAATTGAGTATCATCAACAAGCTAACAACTGTGGTAAAATACACATACACACACACACACACACACGCACAAGACGTATTACGCAACTGAGGCACAACACGCAAGATTTGTGTCCATGTCAAAATCGCTAGAAGTGACATGTATGGCCCTGCTAAAGAGTCTTGTACGATTTTCGCCTGGAAGATCTCGTTTAGAGGTAAGGCGTGGTTGTTAAAATAACATTCACATGATTCGACCTGTCAGAAATAAATTATACTCGTATTTTCTGACAAGATTTCAGAAATGATTGTGTTCCTTCGTGTCCTTTCTGGGATGCATCAATTCAAGGATCGTTAATCTGATAATAAAATCAGGTTCGTTATTCCGAAAACGAAATATTCTTCCTTTAGCTATAAAATACGTTGATGTGACACCAATATTAAAAGGTTGAATATTATGCATTAAAAATTGAACGAAAACACGTATTCATGCCTACTCACGTGCACACACACGCATTGACACACACAAAGACAAGTATAATGACAAACATACACAAACTAAAAAGGTCAAAAATAAAGCACTCGTGTATGTGCTGATAATCCCCTTTGAAATACGGCCCAAATCATAGATCAGCCAATTCCCACTCTCATAACTCAAATGCATCAGACATGCAGATGTAAACCAAGGATGACAGAAAAAGGCAGCAACGGTGACGAAATTAAATCAGCCCACAATGTGCTTATCTAATGCCTCAACTTATTTTCCACTTTGCTTAGAGTAGCAAGCTTCTGAATGTGCTTTATCAAGACGTTTTGTCCAAGACACACTTGCTTTGGATTGCAGGGGTCAAATACCTCAGACAGTTGTAAATAGGGGTGACGAAAGAAGGCGGCAACGGTATCGAAATCGATTCAGCCACAATATTCTTAAATAATCCATCAACTCGTAATTCAACATTGCTGAGAGTTGCATGCTTCTCAACGAGTCAAATCAAGACATCTTATCCAAGAGACGTGCCCTTTGGATTGGAGGCTCAAATACTTGATGACGTTGTAAATACAGGATGACGAAATAAGGCAGCAGGGTGACAAAATCGATTCAGCCAAAAATATGCTTAGCGAAGACATGAAATCATTCTGCCGCTTTGATTAGAATTGCATGCTTCTCAATATGCTATATCAATAATTTCTCTCCAAGTGGCATGAGCTTTGAATTAGAGGGCTGAAATGCATCAGACCAATGTACAGAAAGGGTGACGAAAAAAGGCAGCAACGGTGACAAAATCGAATCAACTTACAATGTGCTATGGTAAAACAACATCATACCACTTTGCTAAGGGTTACATGCCTCTCAATGTACTATATCAAAAAGTTTCTTTTTTTCCAGGACACATGTGATTTACATTAGAGGGCTAATATACATGATGAGATGTAAATAAAGGGCGAATAAAAGAAGAAAGGAGAACGCTGACGAAATCGATTCAGGCAACAAAACGCTTGAATAATACATCAAATCGTTTGACTACTATGATCGGAGTTGCATGCTGCTCAGTGTGCTTTATAGTGCATCAAGAAGTTCCCCCCTGTGACGTGTGCTTTGCATTCTAGGGCTCAAATGCATGAAACTAATTGTACATGAAGGGTGGTGAAATAAGGCAGCAACGGTGTCTAAATCGATTCAGTCCAAGATATGATTAGCTAATACGTCGAATTGTTAATTTTGTTCAGAGTTGCATGTATCCCAATGAGCTTTTGCTATGGGGACTCAAATACATAAGAAAGTTGTACATAAAGGATGAAGATAAATGCAGCAACTGTGAGGAAATTTTACTAATCCTAAATGTGGTTAGACAATATATCAACTCGTCATACCACTTTGCTGAGAGTTGCATGGTTCTCATTGTGCTACAGCAAGACGTTTTCTCCAAGGGGCATATTGTGCTTTAGATGAAAGGGCTCACTTGTATCAGGGAGATGTAAATAAAGAGTGACGAAAACAGACAGCAACGGTGACGAAATCGATTTGGACTAAAATTTATTCAAGTACTACTCCACTCTTTATACCTTTCTACAGAGAGCCGAATGGTTCGCATTGTGCTTTATCAAGGCATTTTTATCCAAGAAGCGTGTACTTAGCCTGTACATTTATAAAAGAGACATGTGTTTATATTAGAGGGGTCGAAAATACATGATGAGGTTGTAAATAAAGGGTGACGAAAAAGGCAATCAGGATGACGGAAGCAAACAATGTGTCTAAATGATGCTTCAAATTGTTATATCAAATTAGTTAGTGTTTAATGCTTCTCAATGTGTTACATCAAGACATTTTCTCCCAGAGACATGCTCTTTGCATTCGAGGTCTTAAATACATGATGCCGTCTTACACGAAGGGTGACGAAAAAGGCGACAACGGTGACGAAATCGATTTAGTCCAGGATATGATTAGCTAATACATCAAATTGTTATACAAGTTTTACAGTCGTATATCACAATGTACCTTATCAGTATTTTTTTCAAGTGGCATGAGCTTTGGTTTAGACAACTAAAATGCATCAGAAAGTTGTACGTAAAGGTTGACGAAAAATTCACCAGCAACAGTGACGAAATCGAATCAGCCAACATGTTGCTTAAGCAATAAATCAATTCGTCATATTACTTTACTGAGATATGCATGCTTTTCAATGTGCTTTGTCAAGGTGTTATATCCAAGAGATGTGTCCTTTAGATTAGAGGGCTCAAATGCATCAGTCATTTGTAGATAAAGGATGACGAAAACAGGCAACAGTGGTGACGGAATCGAATCATCCCACATTTTGCTCAAGTAATAAATCAACTCGTCATATCAGTTTACTAAGAGCTGTGTGCTTCTTATTGTGCTTTATGAAGACATTTTATGCAAGACATGTGGGCTTGGATTAGAGGGCTCAAACGCATCAGATAGTTGTAAATGACGGGTGACGAAAACAGGCAGCAGCGGTGACGGAATCGAATCAGCCAACAATATTCTTTATTACTAGTACATCAACTCGTTATATCGCTTAACTGAGACTTGTTCACTTCTCAACGTGCTATATCATGACGTTATATCAAAGAGAAAAATGTTTTGGAATAGTATATGGCTCAAGTACATCAAAGAGTTGACAAACAGGGGAAAACCCCACAACGAAGAGCTGTACGGTTCATATGCAGTTACTACATTATCCGCGATCCAGACTGTACCACGTGCATGAGGGAGAAACTGAACTTGCCAACTCTTACCTTGGGATGCCAGGTCCGGAGATTAAAATCATTCTTCAAAGCGGTAGAGGGGTTGGTCCCAGCCCTACATTCTGGAATTGTTTTCACTAAAGTAAGACCCAAGCGAAATATTACAGCAAAGAAATAAAAAGAATGTAACGTAACAAAAAAAAAAAATGTCGAAAATTACGTTACAAATCAAACCAAATGTTACACACTGAGGCACTGTAACACATCAGTATACCGACCGAGTTTCCCTCTTTTTTGTGAAACCGATCCTGGTTTGGAATTAACTTCCAGCTGAAGTCGTTAACAGTATATTAAGGAGGTTTTCAAAGCAAAGATTGAGCAAAGTCTTCTTCACTTTGACTACCAACGCTCCCAATGTGCCCTCTCTCACCCGGTGCCTTATACCGCAAGGTCCTGCACCGTACTACATCCAGAACCAAAAAGGATGACCAAAAAAACGGCAGTAACGGTGACGAAATTTAATCAAGCCCCGATGTGTTTAGGTAATGCGTCAACTCGTAGTACCACTTTGCTGAGAGTTGCAGGCTTCCAAATGCTCTACATCAATATGTTTTCTCCCAGAGACAAGTGTTCTAGATTATAGGCTCAAATAAATGATGACAAAGTGAATAAAGGGTGACGAAAAAGGGCAACAGCGGTGACGAAATGGATTAAACCAACAATATGCTAAAATATTACATCAAATCGTTACACCAATTTGTTTAGACGTACAGGCTTCTCAATGATCTATTTCAAAATATTTTTGTCGCAGAGATATATGCTTTGCATTCAAGTTCTTCAAGGACAAGTTCACCTGACTAGACACGTGGATTGAGTGAATGCATATTGTTGGCTGAATCGTTTTTGTCATGTTGACTCTCTCATTTTCGTCACCCTATATGTACAACATGTACAACTGTCTCATGTACTTAAAGGACAAGTTCACCTTCATAGACATGAGGGTTAAGTGAATGCAACAATATTTAGTAGAACACATCAGTGAAAGTTTGAGGAAAACTTGACAATCCGTTTAAAAGTTATGAATTTGTAAATTATATGCACAATCACTGCTTTATGAGAAGACTATGATGTCATATGCATAGACCATATGAGGAAAATGATAAGAGAAAAACTTCGCTTTTTGAATAAAGTGCATATTTCCTGGACTTGTTACTGACCTACGTTATATTTAAAGAAACATTACCCCCCCCCCCCGCCTTCTGAAATAGAGAAGTCGATTGTTCTTTTTTTTTATGCGAGAAAAGTGGAAACATGTTTGATTGTCTTTATAAAATGTACTTTTTTATATTGTTGTACACATGTGACATCACATGCAAGCCATAGTAGTCTTGTCATCTAGCCATGACTAAGCAGAAACTTCAAAAATTTATAACCTTTGAACGGATTGTCCGATTTCCATTAGATTATCACTAATGTGTTCTGCTAATATTGCTGCATTCACTTAACCCACATGTCTATGAAGGTGAACTTGTCCTTTAAATACATGAGACAGTTGTACATATAGGGTGACGAAAATGAGAGGCAACAGTGACAAGATCGATTCAACCAACAATATGCTTGAATAATACATTAAATCGCTATGTATATTAAAAAGTTTTCTCAAAATTACAAATGCTTTGGATTTGGAGGACACGCATGATACACATCAACCAGGCAATTACAGACCTGTCTCCCTGACATCCGTGATGTGTTAAAAACATGAGCAGATGATATGTAAGCCTTCTTGCAACATTTGGAGAATCACAACATCCCGTCGCCCTTTAATCACGATTTTAGACTACTGATTGAACAATTGCCCAGCTCCTCAGAACAATGTATGATCTTTTTCTTGCCCATGGCAAGAAGGTCCAGACTGACACCATCTTTTGTATGTCTCCAAAGCTTTCGATACGTTACCGAACGGTTCTCAGGCGGTTACTATTTTTGTTCTGAATAAACGACCTACCAAATACTCTCAAGTCCCGACTCATTACGCCTTTTGGTAGATGACTGCCAATTGAAAAATAATAATAATAATAATAAGTCAAGTCTTAGCATGATTATCTCAAGTTGCAAGATTTATTTCAACTGAAAAAAAAAAATGGGCATCCGACAGGGGAATGAGGCTCAATGGTGACAAATGCCAAGTATGAGTACTGACGACAAATCCTCATACTTGCCCCAGGCCACCATAAACAAAATCATCACTGAATGCAATGTACATAATTATGACCAAGAATGGATTTCTCAGGAGGTATCACTTTTCATGTGCTGATATATTGAAGTAAACAAGGACACTTTATTACACTTGTCTGGGAAGAAGTGAAACTGAGCTTTCATTAAGTGAGAACATTGAACTTGATGATCTCACGTCTGAAGATGGCTCAGATATATTTGGCCTATGAACGAGTATGCTGATGCACAAGAAGGAAATAGTGACAGTGATAATGATACGGGAGTAGATCAAGTTCAAGATACTTTACTGAATTAAATGCATTATCTACCATGTCCAGATGAAACAAAAGTCCAGCTTAGGTGCTTCAAAATATTTCTAAAATGTGGATTAGGGATAGAAACGACAAATGTAAAAATTAAGTACTATGTATTGTTGATTTACAAATTGGGTACAATAGTTATAATAAAACATGTAGCTAGACTAAACCATATTAAGTTTTAGTTTATTGAGTAAGGCTTTATTGGTTGGGGCTTTTTTATACAACTGACCTACACAAATGCATCAAAATTGACATGATAATTCGAACATTTTTAAATCACTACTCCCAATGGTAAACAATGCCTTTAATGATCTGCATTGCCTCGTTACATGTTTTTTACTGCTACTAATAAATAGTATCCATCTCTTTGTGTTGGATAGGCCTACACAGCATTTCAATAACATTTTTTTATAGTTTCTAGGATTCCTTTTAAATGATCTGCTCTTATCATCAGGGTTCGCTCGCATCTATAATCAAAACCGTGTTTAATTGGTCTTCTTGTTTTTGAAGGGAATATAAGCAACATTATTATGAATTATGATCAGTAAATTTCAATACACAAGCCCTGCACTGGAGCAAACTGCAACCCACTGGTAGAATTGAAGAGTTTGTTCGCAAACACCGATAAGTTCATTTTTGAAGATTTTGAAGTACGGTCTCTGTCATAACATTGCATAAAGTCCAAAATAATGCCTTTTAAATGATTATATTGGTCACTACATTATAAAGGTACATTTTTGAAGTTATGGTCAAAAGAAGCAAATATTTTCCTATTATTCTCTTTATTTTTCTTGACCTTTAATCGCAACTATCTCCATTTGGCAAATATGGACTTATCGGTTTTTGCAAACAAACTCTTCAATTATAACTAACTAATCACATTGTTATGTGTACTATGACTGAACTGCAAACCGAATTTGGTTCAGGTGAGTGAACATCATATGACACATAGTGTATTACACAATATAGGCCTATTTGCAAATGTAGGCCTATTGGAATAAATTTCCAGTTTAGAAAATATGGGCAAAAATAGCAAGATTGAACAACCTTATTGCTTTTCTCAAAGCCAACATAACTTTAATCCCCTTTGCTTTCTAATATAAATGCTATCTCGACTATATCATGGCCATTTGAGATAAAATATGTGTTGTATGGATGATTAAACTGTAGTCATATTATTATTATTATACTGACCCGTTCGTCTTGCACGTTATGGTGGAAAAGCACAGGCAACCTTATTTTCTCAAAAGAAGGGCAATACAGAAAGCGTTTCAGCGCCTCTGTCACAAATTTCCATCATTCATCCATAAATTACAAATATATTTATCTCCCAAATTGATATGTTATAATAATCATCATAGATTTAGGTCATTTTCACCATGATCATAATTATAAATCGTCCATGCTATATCTCCATAGTTATTAAACGACTCTTGGCGTTTTATAATAGCATGTTTTACAGTAGTCGTTGAGATAAGTAATTTGTCGGCCTATTTGCACACATATAGAATGCAAGGTTTCACTTCATATCTATTACTCGATAAATTATTACTCTATTTAGGCACTTTCATCATGACTGGTGATGTATTTGCCGCTGGACAGAATCTACAGCTTTGTAGAAGATCGCATTTCCATGTTTCCATGTTTCGCTATTCGAACAGAGTCACTTTATTTGTCAGCTGAATTGGACATTGTGAAATTAAGTGTCTTTTTTCAGGCAAACGTATATCAAAGCAATGAAAATTCTGGCTTTCGTGCGCTGACCACTAACGCAAGTTATTTATACAGATATTTGGTTAAATAGATGCAGAAAATCATGGTTGATAAAGCTTGATAAGAAAACTATAATAGTGTGCTGATAAAAGAGAAAACAGGGTCTTTCACGAAGCGTAAAAGCGGTATCGTGTTTAACATCTTCTACGGAGTGAGAATGGTGAATCTCCACATGCAAGCGAAGCTTCTATCTGAAATCGTTCGTCACTGCATTCAGAGCAACAATTTGTAAATTCCAATTCAGATGTCCTCATGCTCACTCGAGGTGCATCCATATTCAAAGAGTATGCTTTACCCATTTACGCCTATACTTCCTAGTCATATTTCACACTTTCGAGAAAAATATAAAAATTACTGCTGGTGCTCGCGCATTTCCAAACATTTGCCTAATGTCTATATTTTATGATGCCACGTTGACCTGCTGTACACCTGGAAATATAACTTTAACTTTTCAACCAATGTATAACGTCCCTCGAAGCAATTTCTAAGATATGAAAACCAGGAAAATGAGGTATAGGAATTACCATGAGCTACCAACTATATAAGCATGTATACATTCGTGGATGTTTGATTTGACAACCGGGAAATTGGATAAAAAATGGCCATCACTTGTCTTTTCCGGCGCTTTGGCCATGGTCACATATCGTGCGTGTTATGCTTCAGTTTCGTAAGTAGGTAGTGGCTTTTTTTTTTCTCCTTTGCGTGTGTGTGCATGCATCAGCCACATTGGTTAGCTTAATTTTCTGCATTGGCATGCATTCGGAATGGTCAGAAAGATGTCCTAATTTGCATTTGTAAAGAAATGTGAATAAGATTGAATCGGTTCCTCCTTACTTGTTGCCAGCACCACGTAGAAGGCATCTCGTAATTTTATGATTGCAAAGGATGCACCATATTTCACCGGTGCCTTTGGCTTTGCAGGAATCTTTTTGTGTCGCAGCTCCTCTTTGTTTTCCCCATGGACGCCCACTGTACCGCGGACGAGTTCTTCCGTGACAGTGTGATCACGCGTGAACACGACAGAAAATGCCTGTTTAAAGTCTACGGTGCTCCGATATAGAGATTGATGTCTTGACGGCAGCTTTATTGATGTTAAGCAAATATCTTACAAAGTTTGATACAAAAATATATGGTAACTCAAGGTTAAAAATGCTAGAGGGGAGTAATGATATCAGATATATTTCCGAAACGTACAATTAAAGTATATATCAAGTAGACTTTACTCCAATAATTGAAGGTTTGCATTCGGCAGTAATTTGGGCGTAGTTTCCACGTGCGAAACCCTCATAGATTTACAACTGAAGTCAGTTGCACTGATTACCATCATTCTTTTCTATTTGAAGTAAGGTAAAATGTAATACACCTTAAAAAGAATGGAGAAGAGTGAAAAAATACTGTAGTAAGCTGAAAGAGACAGGCAAACTGTATTTTTATTGAAAGATTATCTGTAGTATACCTAGGAGAGTAGACTAGCATTTCTTCGGGCTCTGCGACGTGTTTTGATTGACATCCGATGCTCAGCCAATAAAACTTCGAGAGTTGACGACTGACAACTGTCATGCCACACCCGGTTCCACGCCTCTATTCGGAGGTTTCTTACTAGACGTATTTTTAGTCAACTTGACTTCCACATCGTCGCGCCCTCTATTGACTGCCAACAACTGATTTAGGCTAAAAATACGTCGCCCGCTAGACTAGTTCGAATCCCGATGGAAAGCCATTTTCTTTGCTCAAAGCTTTCACTAAGATCAGCCAGAGAGGCTGTTTTTAGTTAGTCCGTTTAATAAAAGTAATTACATAAACAAAATACACATTTTAAGGACAGAATTGCATTTTTCTGTTATTCTTTGATTTCTATGGTCATGATGGTGATGTTTGACATTTCTTTTTAAATCATTTTAGTGCATGGCGGCCTGTCTTGGCCCGGACCTTTCTTATTATTATGATTATAATTTTTAAGATTACTATTAATGTTTTCATTGTTATCATCATCATCATTATTCATACCTTCATATTCGGAAAATTATCTGTTTGTTTTTTTTATAATCGTAAATATCATTAATTCAGATATCCTTGGAGTTTTCTGGGCGAATTCTATTGTTATATATCATCACAGTTATTGTTATCATTATCATTGATTATTATTATTATCATTCATTTTTCACAATTTATGCTGGTAATTTTCTCTCTAGGTCATCGTGCAGCGCGCTCTGGCCGCGAAGTCCCTTGCGCACGCCAAGGGTGGCTGCGTCATGGCGGCTTTCCTCAAAGTCCTGCCCATGTTCATCATCGTCTTTCCCGGCATGGTCTCCCGCACCCTCTTCCCAAACTCAGTCGCCTGCGCCGACCCCGATGAGTGTATGGCAGTGTGCCAGAGCGAAATCGGCTGCAGCAACGTGGCCTACCCCCAGCTCGTAGTCAACGTCATGCCCGTGGGTAAGTGAGGATCTATTCAGACCAAAACAGCTGCAAAAAGACATTTGTGAGATTTGGGTGCCGTTTTTATTTCACTTTAATCTTTGATATATATATATATATATATATATATATATATATATATATATATATATATATATATATATAGATATATATAATATAATATATGTATATATATATATATATATATATATATATATATTCACTGCTATATAGTAATGATAATGATAGTAATAGTAAAAATAATAATAATATTGATAGAAATAATTATAAATAGTAATAGTAATGATAATAATGATAATAATAATGATAGTCATTATCATCATCATCATAACGCCTATACAGCGAATAGCACATAGTGGTATAGACTCTAGGCCTAGTAGAATATACAAAATCTTTACAATTACATTTCGTAAGGTAGAGAAAAAATCTTTCCTTTGATCGCATTATTGTCGTAAATAAAACTTTGATTTAAATGTTCATTTTTCATCTATTTTTTCATAAAAACGAAGCGAAAATGGATGTTTCTTTCAGTAGGAGAACAAAATAAACAAAAATATTGTTATGACTTATTGATAATTCTGTTATTTTCCTATTTGGAATCACATTCTAAAGATAAAAGTTCCCAGTTCTCTCTGATGCATGATGGAAAATTGTATCACGTTGTTTCCTCTCGTCCAGGACTTCGTGGATTGATGCTGGCCGTGATCATGAGCGCCCTCATGAGTTCGCTGACGTCCATCTTCAACAGCAGCAGCACCATCTTTACCATCGACATCTGGCGGAGGATCAGGCCCAACTCATCCGAGACCGAACTCATGATCGTCGGCCGGTACGTTTCTCGAGGTCGTCACCGCTGAATTATTATCAATCACTTTGAAAGGGCGGTGAGTTGGCTCAGTCGGTAGCGCGTCTGCCTCACGATCACGCGGCCCGGGTTCGAACCCGAGTCTGGACTGAGCAATGTTGTGTGTAAGCATACCCTCCCCTCTAGCATGAGGCAAAGCACTCTGTCCCTCGGATAGGACATAAAATGGAGATCCCGTGTATGAAAGAGTAACAACTCATGCACGTAAAAGATCCCGCTTCATTCATTTATGGCAAAGAGCAGGGTGTTTAACCCGGTGAAGCGGTCCCACCTCACACCCAACTGGACCCCATGGAAGACCAGCTTAACGTAGCTGAATATGAGCTATCCAGCCATCTTCTCAGATGGAAATGAACAAACAAACAAACAAATAATATGAATTATATCAATTTAACAACAACAACGACAACAACAACAACAACAACAACAACAACAACAACAACAACAACAACAACAAAAACCACACACAATGTGCATTGGATTTGCACACAATATCACGAATTTGAGCTGTTTTGGGGGTCGACATGCATATATGCAAAACATTATGTAACTTCACAACAGTGAACCCGGACGTCGCATATTTGGTCTCAAAATATGCTGGCTACTTCAAGAAAAAAAGATCATGAAGTGGCGCTGCAAAATCTTCGCGCGCTGCTATGTGGAATCGTGGCGCAAAATGTCGGGGGGGGGGGGGAGCAATTTATTGAACCCCATCAAGTTAAGATAGGGTTACAGTTGCAGGAAGTGGGGGATACGTGCTAAAAAGCCAAGCTTGTAATTTGCAGTCTCCTCGCAATTAACACTACTTCATCATTTTGTAACGTTAGTCCGCATTATGATTTTTTTAAACAATGTTTTTCCTCGGGGATAAACAAGTGGATATTACAGTGAGAATGCATCCATGAATCATTTCACTCCAAATTCGCTGCTCCTCCTCTCCTCCTCCTCCTCCAGGATCTTCATCCTCATTATGGTTGGTATCAGCATCCTGTGGATCCCCATCATCCAGGCGGCCCAGGGAGGACGTCTCTTCGACTACATCCAAGCCATCACCAGCTACCTGTCTCCGCCAATCTGCGCTGTCTTCCTCCTCGCCGTTGCATGGGAGCGCATCAACGAAAAGGTGGGCAACATCTGTTTCCATGGAGATTAAAGAGGGATGGTATCGTTTTGGTTGAGATTGGGATTTAGGTTTTAACTTTTCATGAGATAATTCAAAACCACTTAAAGGAAATATTAAAGAGCATGCGATTCTGAGAAGAATTCCAAGTTTATTCGAAGAAAATTAGTTTTGAAATGGCAGAGATAACCTAAATCAATTGAGGTTCTAATAAAAGGTGGGACCTAGCTTTTATTAGGACAACTTTGTTTTGCTTTGTTTTTTTATATCTCAGCCATTTCAAAGCTAATTTTTATCAAATGAACTTTGAAATCCTTTTAGAATGGAATGCTCTTTAATGTTTTATATAATTGATTCTAATTATCTCACAAAAAGTTAAAACCTGTTGAAACCGCGTGTAATGGCAACAACAAAATAAAATCCTCTTCTCTCTCCCTTTTCTCTGTCCACCGTGAAGGTAGTCTCTTTCTGTCATTCATTCCACGCTTACTTACCTTTCTCCTTTCCTCCCCTTACTAGAGAGCTGTCTCATGTTTGTTAATGAGTCTGTATGTGCGCACTTTGCCTTGTTTTATCAGTTTTGTAACTTGAGCCTTGCCTTGAGCACCAAGTGGATATGTTGCGTGTTATAAATGACTATATTATTATTATTATTATTATCATTCAATGATAATGATAATGATGATAATGATAATAATTATAATAATAATAATAATAATAATAATAATAATAATAATAATAATAATAATAATAATAATAATAATAATAATAATAATAATAATAATAATTATTATTATTATTATTACTATTATTATTATCATTATTATTATTATTGTTATTATTATTATTATTATTATAAACTACTTTTGTTTTTATGAGGGGACAGCAGATTTCAAGCTCAGTCTTTTAACGGTCGCTTTCATTTCCAATCTTTTTTTTTTCTGTATTTGTCATGAAATCACAAAATTGTATTACTATTCATAGTTCGTTTTCATTGCATTGTTGTACCATTTGTATATGTGTATTCAAATGTTGTAATCATGTGTTGGAAATCAAATAAAACGAAACGAAACAAACAAAAATAAGTTTGAGTTTCTCCAAAATTAACACCACGCACGCAGGGCGCCTTCTGGGGTCTCATGGCGGGGCTCCTGGTGGGTCTCATCCGGATGATCCTCGACTTCGTCTACCCCGCGCCCAGCTGCGACAATGAAGACACGCGGCCGGCGGTCATCGCCAACATGCACTACCTCTACTTCGGCATGTTCCTCTTCGCCTTCGTCTGCCTCATCACCACAGCCATCAGTCTCCTCACTACGCCGATTCCTTCCAAATACGTGAGTATGCTCGCTCCGCCCACCGTTTGAAGAAAAAAAAAATCTACCCCCTAAAAATGAATACTATATGTTGAGAAATAGAAAAATATTCCCTACAGAACGATATTAAAATGGCAAAAATCAGATAAAAGATAAAGAAGATGTGACATTTTTGAAATTTCAATTTTTTTTTCCGGAAAACATTTCTTTCTTATGAATATTCAAATCAGCAAATCAGCAAGTTGACGATGTCATGCTCTCACAATTTCTTAAACATTTGATATACAGAAATTACAGAAATCTCATCCTTTAGCTGTCTAAATGAAATATATGTATATTATATAAAAGCAGTCATAAGATTCGCGTCGCAGATCTAGACCTTCCTAATCCTCCTTTCGTGACGCACTTCGAATCTTCACCCTTTTTCCCGCCATTATTTGCTTTCTCTCTCTCTCCCTCACAGCTGGTGCGCTTGACCTGGGGTACTCGTCACAGCACACTAGAGAGACAAGACCTGTCCATCTCTGAGGTGAACGAGGAAGAGGCCAAGAAATTCTCACCGGAGGAGGAGACACCAGAAGGTATTCATACATCACTCCATGATGACTCTTTCATTCCATTTCATCTCATTTTATTTCATTCCATTTCGTTCGTTTCATTCATTCAATTTCCTTTCCTTTCCGTTTTGTTTTGTTTTATCATATTCCATTCCATTTCGTTTCTTTTCATTTCTTTTCCTTTCCCTTTCATTTCATTTCAATTTATTTCCTTTCTTATCCTTCCCGTTTCTTTCATTTCATTTCATTTCATTTCATTTTATCCCATTTTATTTAATTTAATTTCATTTCATTGTTCTACATTTCCAACAAGTAAAAATTAGCATTCCTGAGCACAACATTATTATATATATACACACATAATAATTATCTGAAATATTTAACTCAGCTCGTGAATTAATATATATAGCTTAATGATAATGATAATGAGAATGATTGCGGTGTCTTATTTAATTAGTCCTAACAAAAATGATAACATATTGTAGATCTTGGTTGCAGGTTTTCGCCATGTTTTCTTCCCTCTCTTTTCTCCTCTCTCCTCTATTATACCGATACTTTCAGTTGCTCAAGTATAATAATTGATATTTGCATGTACTGGTTATCACGATTATTGTAGGAGACATAATATTCTGCGTTGTTTATCTCTATATTTCTTTTTCTAATTTTCTAGTCCTTAGATAACATCCTCCCTTTATTCCATTTCCACCTACAGTAAGAGTGGATCTGGCACATTACAAAACGATAATAATAATAATAATAATAATGATAACAATAATAATATTAATTATATGAATTTATAAAGCGCAAAATCTATGTCTATATTATTCTTCTAGTAAATCATATCCGTTATTTTTTTTTTTTTTTTTTTTTTTTTTTTTTTTTTTTTTTTTTTTACAGAAGAGGTGAAATTCTCGCGCAAGCTGGTCGACTGGATCTGCGGCACGGGCAAACAGCCCGAGATGACGGCGGAGGAGAAGGAAGAACAGATGAAGCGGATGACGGACATCGAAGAGACGCGACGTGACAGATTCATCCTCAATGTCACCGCCATCATCACTATGGGTGTCAGTGTCTTCTTCTGGGCCTTCTACGGATAACGATAAAAATATTATTCAAATCCCTCTCCACTTCCTAAAAACGGCAACGTAATGGTGTAAACGACCGGTAAACATGCAACGCAACTTTAATCAAGCAATTTCTTCGTTGCAATGGATGTTCCCTATCGGACAATACATATCAGAGAATGAAGTGTTCACCTCTTGTGCTTGAATATTTATGGACTACAAACTCCCTCAAGACGGCAACATGCACATGTATAAATGACCCATCCACTCGCATGGCACTTTTCACTCCTTATCCAACGCGTCAAGTGTCATGGTCTTAGATATTTGTGGACAAGAACTTCAGCAAGGCGGCACACATACACACACAAAAAAATAAAAAAAAAATAAAAAAAAAATAAAAATCGTAATCTAGGCGTCATTTTGAACAGGAGTAAAGAATGTTATGAAAAAAAAATGGACCTTCCAGGCAACTGCCATTAACATAGAGCTGCGTAATCATCGCAACCAGTATTACTAACAGTAAAACGGTATCAGTGGCATGTTTATGAAACCAGATTCACACCTCATCATCTTTAGCATTTAAGTGTATATCTCCCCAAAAATCTTTAAAAAAATTAACAAAAATCAAGTAACATTCAAAACCATGTCAAGTCTTTCTGCTTAAAGCAATAACGCCTTGTGCACACATACTCTGAGATTTGTGAATCATTCTATAGCTTGTTTCTTTGGTTGGTTGGCTGAAGGGGTATTAGTGATTTGCCGAACAGATAGTCTTGATTTCTTTTTAAGGTAGCGGGTAAGATCTTTTGAGTTGAAATCTGAAGGTATTCATTATTCAATCATTTTGTGGCAAAACTGACTAAGGAAGCATTCACATCTGCAAATAGTTTCCGGCATATGTCGATGAATACGATATTATAATATAATTGTATGAAGCCCTCATTTTGGAAAAGGGGCATTTGTGGAACTGATGGGTATAGAATAGCTATCATTTGGATCTGATATTATTTTGTCGATGTGACGCAAGAAATTATAGGCAAGTACACGAAAACAGTAAATGGTTAGTCCGATAAAAATAGAAAATAGCTTATACAGAAAATACAAGATTTATATAAAACAAGATAACTCTACGTGTCCTGCAAAAGTCACTGTGCCCGTCACAATTTAGAACCCTTTATTTGCGACAGTGAACGAAAGGTTATATATTACGTTATCGGGTAAAATACCGTCCTTTATTCTTACGAATGATCATGGGAAAAGTTACATTTTAATTCCATTACAGAAAGTACTGACAGCTGAAGCAAGGAAGATCTAAATGTTTCTTTGAGATTTGATCTCGCTTTCTTTTAGCATATTCCCACCTCGTCTTAAAAGGACGATAGTTCAGGATTACTGAACCGATGGAATATATCAATCCCATATTCCGATGTTCTTTTCCGTCTTTTTTTTTTTCCTTCAGAGAAACCTAACCTAGAGAAACTCATATATAATTCAACGTGCTTTCTGCGTGGATAACGATTCACTTGGTTCATCTCCATGTAGCATCGATTGAAACTTATCTTTGTAGTGTGTTGTGTGTTTGTTTGTTTGTTTTTTTTTCAGTTTAGAAATACCGGAAGTAGATCATGTGAACCTTTCATCTTCTGTATGTTCCTAACAAAAGGTCCCCCTTTTCACTCATGTTAGAGCTGCTTATACATGTATTTTTTTTTTTTTAAATTTCACCCAGTGATGCAATGCGTTTGAAAATTAGGTGTGAGAAACCAATGTCTTGTCAAGAATCCTCATTTGGAAATTTTAAATTTGGTGCCCGTGGTGTGAAAATCATTAATGCCATTTTGTTTAATATTTAATGTGAATGTGTTAGAATGTCGTCATGATTATCATTTATTTTAGTTCTTCTCTTAATATCAGAAGTCTGTCTTTTCAGAGCAACTCTTACAGTATAGCTTGTCTCGTTTTACGCTAATTCTTCATAACCAACAGGTTTCTCTGTCGAAATTGGATGTTTTAAATGTAAGCTTTGAAAATCAAAAATGCATGACTTGTCATGACGTTTTGTCAGGTAAGAGGTTTATTGGAAGTTTGACATTTTAATATGTAGAAATATCAAGGTCTTAACGGGGTATTTCAGTGAATGATATAGTGAGGGATCATGCTTTATCCCGTCACGTTAGATATAAATCGCATAAAATCTTATTCAATTCCTCCTCTGAAAACAGTGAATCACAACAAACATTCCCATTTCGAATGAAATTTGTACATTACAATCTCCGCTAATTCTTCATAACCAACAGGTTGTATTTATATCAATTATTTAATTTATCCTTATGTTGGAGCAAAATCATATTTTGGCATAAGATTTTAAGAGATTGTCACCTTTGTATATATATTTTTTCCTATATGTACGCAAATGACTGTAGATAAAAAAAAAAAAAAGAAATCGTGTGAGAATTGATGTAAAGTGACAGAAAGAAGGCTATATTTTGACACGTAGTGTATTGAAAACGTCTATTTTCATGATGATGTTTAGTTTTCTATATTTCACGTGTGTTTTGTACCGTTTCGCAGCAATTGTCCAAATGCAGATATAAAATATTATGTGAATGTTCAAAACATAAAAAATTGAGCGTGTCAAATGGTTGGAGGTAAAGTACACTTCGGTAAAAACTAGCATTTTTACTGAAATGTGTAACAAACGTGACAAAGAGCGCGATTCATGGGAACAGTGTGATGAAAACACACGTAATCGTTCAGAGACTAATGTTGATTCTTGAACAGAATCACGACAACTACCTTTGAATTACTATGGGAAATAGCACCCAGACATCACAACACAATTCAACAACAATAATTATTCTTTACCCGGCTTGTCTTGAAATTGTGCATTTGATTCCTCAGTAAAAGTGATTTTGATAGAGGAAACATAACCTCAACTTTGTTAGCAAATACCATTTGACATAGTCTGATTCTTGAGCCACTGAAAACTATGCTGCACGTAGCATGGACCCATTGCAAGTTCAAATGCAATCTACCCATAGAGGAAAGTGTTGAAAGAAAATCCAGCCACCCTTTTATTATTCTTCAATGATTGAAAGAGATCTGAAACAGAGGTATGATTGGTATTAAATGCATTTGATTTATCCAAGTTACTGTAGTTATCCGGTGTGAATGCTTTCTGCTGTCTCACGTGCAAAACTCTGGCGTACAGCCACATTCCTTGAGACCCTTGCTCTCCAACTTCTAATTCATTCATCAACTTCTAGGACACAAACACACACACACACAAACACACAAACAACCAAGAAATATTCTCAGAGACAATGAATCAGGCTGGGATAAATGTATATACTATAGAATATATATATATATATATATATATATATATATATATATATATATATATATATATTTATAATAATAATAATAATAATGATAATAAAACAGAAACCAAGCTCATGCTGTCATTACCATTAATTGTACAACAGGTTATTTTGGCAAACAAATTTTCGCGCCAATCGCTTGAAAATTTGTGCTAAAATCATACTGTTGGTAATGACAGCACAAACTTGGTTTCTATTTCATTTTGGATGTCATTTCACCAACACATGGACTACTTATTCAATAAATGAATGATTATGTATATATAATTATATATATATATATATATATATATATATATATATATATATATATATATATATATATCTATTATATATACACGTATATATACATACAATTATAAACACTATATATATACTATAATACATATATACAGACACACACACATATATATACATGTATATATATATATATATATATAGAGAGAGAGAGAGAGAGAGAGAGAGAGAGAGACAAAAAGAACGACTGCTCATTGGATAATGAGATGATGACCAGTGATTTTATTACATGTGTACATTAGAATAAAATTCGAATATAAGGCTACAGAATTCAACAATTATTTCTTTGAATCACACTGTCAAACAATTCCTCAAAATTCTTAACAATACAAACTGTTTATCCAAAAACTCATCACCATTTACAATTTCACTATTATCCTCAAAAAATTACCTTTCAATAAATTGCTCAAAAACGAATATACAGCAAAACCAACGTTATGTATGCTTATACATTGAGGTTTGTTTAGTAGCTCTGTGTTCATATCATACACATCAAAGCTCAGTACCTTTTGGATCCTTTCACTATATTGCAGACAGGATTTGCAAAATTCTAAACCAAGTTTGAATCTATACCTATTTATAGGCACTGGGCAACTCAACAGATGACAAAGTGGGAGATAGAATATAATTACCAATAGGCTCATGAAATAAAGACCGAATGATAATGATGGGTCTGTTTTTCAGTAGGCCTATCACCACCCTGGTACATCACCTGCATGTTGTGCATTTATACAGACTCGAGTGTCATCACCTCGTACCAGTATAGGCGTATGACCACTTGCAGGGCTGCCAACATCAAGCCATCATAATCACAGAGACTCCAAATCATAAAAATTTAAGGAGATACATTTGCTTATGTATGCATTTCAATGGGTACACTTGTAGAATCATGGAGATTTGTATTCACTTATCTAGCTAGACAAGGAGAGATGTGGAAATTTTCAGCAAGCATCTGTGCACGGTCAGGGAGACCTTGCATCTCTGTGTTTGTACATGTATCAATTCATTTCAATTCAATTCAGTTCAGTTCAGTCCAAATTAATTTATTTGGAATCATCTGCATTGAATACATATATTGCACATGAAATACAGTCTTTTCTCTTTCCTTTTCAACTCAATAAGGCATACAGTGTGAACATGCAAACATAATTATTGAAATTCACGCATACAATGGGCTGTTAACATATTGAAGAAAAGAATAACATCAATTGGGAGCTACTCAGGATAGTGAAACAAAATGATCTGACTGAATTATGGTACATGTATTGCAAATATGAATGCAGAAGACTGTTGTCAAATATGCATATATTGAAGATACGACAGCCTTGAAAGAGAAAAAAAGTGGGTAAAACATGCATCATGTATACTTATCGAAAACAAAAAAAAAGGGGGAGGGAAGTCAGATTGTCAGCTATTCTGGCATCACATACTGTGATGTCAACAAAAACTGCAAAACTGTAGATGCTAGAGAGTAAAAGGTGAATGTGGTGAGTGTTGGTGCAAGTGCATGTGACTAGTTGACCCATGGTAGAAGTGCCTTTTACCTGTGCATTGTGTAGTACACAAATTCAGACGTAATCAGCTTATATATACATTGCTCTAACCATACCAGAATATAGCTACAAAGTTAATGTGTATTTCACATACCACTCCTACACTCCCACCCTCAATCCCAGGAAACACATTGCCATACGTTGTAGCTGCCACATTTGCATGACTGCTATCTCACCAGCACAGTCAAAGTTCTTACAGAATTGTGATCCGGTATAGCTGGTGTAACATAGTTATGATTGATATCATGATAACATAAATAAAAATTTATAATTTTTGGTATGTATCTATAGTCCTTGTCTGGGACAACACCACCTCATTCACATTTTCAAACCACAGATATGATAATGTAAAAGGCATGACATAGATTCTATTACATAACACCAGTCCAAGTCTTCAGAGGTAGCATTTCACGCTGATCAGACAGCAGAATTTACGCATCTAGATTTAAATTAAGCTATTGACATGGCAGTGAGGTACTGCATATGGATGTGAACTTTCTCCATGAAGGATTTGTGTAGAATCATGATAAGCACAGATATAATCACGTCATTATATTGACCTGACAGTAATTTGACAGTGACGTAGAGGTAGCGGAATGATGATTATCAAAGAGAATGATTGAAAAAATATATATTCATCTGAGTGTCCATGATTCTACAGTTAGTGACCTTTAGCCAAGGGAAGCTTTTTATGAAAAACAGACCAAAACAGATTTCTTAATCGCATGAAATTAAAAATGAGAACCACACCTTGAGCAAAGCCACACAGCCCTGCTGTACTCAAACACAATCAGTTCCCACCAACTGCAGGACACCCTACAAAATGCCGATGTGCGCTCAAATTAGAGGAACTTTCCATGATGGAGCGGCAAATGAGTGAAAAAGAATTGGCTAAAATGTAGACTAGATGGGTACACATCAGATAACTCTGTCACCATAGGAAAGATTTAAAAAAAAAATTGAAGCTTCGTCAAGGAATGGTATGTGATGGAAGATAGACTGGTAACATCATTCAGGAATTCTGTCCCTTGTAATACATGTAGCTACTCCTGGACTGGTAAACTGAAGAGAAAAAAGTTTTACCTTTATACAGTAATATACCTAATAAAAACATGTATCTTTATAAATTCTGAAAAAAAAAAAGATTGGATATTCCAGAGACCTCCATAGATATATACCTTTCAGATATAGCACTGTCTTAGACCATTTTTTTTTAAATTCATGTATGTTTATTTGCTTTTTTTTGTTCATGTATTTGTTTCTAAGCAAATGAGGACCTTACTTGTACATTTTCTGCCCGTGTGAAATACATGAGAGTCATATCTGTTTTTAAAGAATAGTAGACATTATCATAAGGATGATCAACATTTAAAACATGTATTGTAGAGTCCCTTAGATAGAGAATCCAAGAATTTCTGCAAAAATTGGTCAGTATGGTGGAAACAAAGTAACAACAGTTAGTAAAGAAGGTTAGGAAACCAGAAGAGAGGGACAATTGGTGGATCTTGGACAAGTTGGAGTTTCTCCGCCCATTCATCGCACAGATGCTCATCAGAGTGTATTTAAGTGCAGGGAGGTCCTCTCACCTCCCTGGTAAGTGTAAGTCTATTAAGTTTTGCAGATAAACACAGCTTAGCCTAGGAGAAATATTATTCAAAGGTCTATTTCTAAAATGTCTAAAATGTCCAAGAAACGGTACAATTTGTCAAACATGGTCCTCTTTATATAGCCATTATGGATACAGTGCACAACATAAAGTTACTTCCATTATGTGTAGCAAAGTTTGGAATAATTTGCCAATACTTTAAAGAGTGAAGCAGCAGTGTTACAATCAGTCTAGAAGTCAGAATCAAACATGTAAATTTTAGTTCAGTTTGAGGAACATTGAACAATCCATTCAAGATTTCTGAACTGAAAGTTTCAGTGCAGCCATTGCTGGATGAAGAAGACAATACAACAGTGTGTGATATCACTGCTTGTATTTTCTGATTTCGTGCATTTCGACGACGAGATCATTCATCTGGATCTAGGAGAAGGTGGTCCAGGTCTAGCCTCTGGGGCTAGAACTAGAGAAAGGCACATAACCTTAAACATGGGCCTCCTTCTGAACCATGAACTTCAATCACTGGGGCAGGTCAAGTCAACAATGACATGCAGTTAATGAACTTCACGCATTTTCAGCCTCAGTGATTTTATTCCATATACCAGTATATGCTCCCTAATTGCTAATATCTTGCGATCTATTTTACCTATTGATTGGTTGTTAACATAAATCTGCTGTTATTGTATATGCAAAAGCAATTCATAAAAAAAAAAATATATATATATTTAATGTCTGCGAGTCATTCCTCCGTCACACATATACCCAAAGATAATGCAGCACCCACAATGTACGAGGCCAAGCCCACTTCACGTTATATGGAATCAAATGCGCTCTCCGTTCACCGTAAATTTTAAGCTAAAGAATGCAGACATACCTGTCCTACCTGATTGGCACACAAAAGAGCTTGGGATAATATACTGCAGGAATGCAACAGGATGTGGGCACAAAGTTTCAGCCAGTGAAAAAATGAACACCTGGGTAGTCTCCTTAATGTACTTCAGTAAAGATGTATAAATGGTAACTGTTGCAACTACTGTGATCACATACAATACAGGTATTTCAGGCAATATTCAAAATGTTAATGTAGATTCAATAAATTATACTTGAGTTGTATTTGTGTTGATGCACTAGACATGGCTCACATGCAGAAGGATCCTATCTCCAACACCAGGAGTGTGTGTTGTGCATAACAGGCTTATGTACTGTACAGCATACAAGGCTGAAACATGGATTCTTTAGTCAAAATGTCCCACATTATCTCTTAAAAGAACTACGGAAATGCAATCCCAGTAGCAAACTGGCTAGAAGTAGCAGACCACTGAACAAAAAGAGGGGTCAGCTACAGGCAGAGATTGGCAAAGGGATTAATATTTGATGACATAGCTATAAAACCATCTTGTCGACATCTCGACAGTTAGCCGGGGTATACACACACTGGCTAACTGGGACTAGATTGTGGACAGTCTCCTCACTTTATTATATGTTTTTTTATTCCTTTATATTCTTTATCACATCTATTATGTTCATGTACGTTTCCTTTTGACAGCTCGTCTAAACCAGGATATCTTGGAAAATCCATTTTCCATCATTTGCAGAAAAGGGGGATTTCGGGGTAACCCTTCGGCAAAAGAGTTTAGATGTTCATTTCGTATGGTCATGGTTGCTGAGCTTCTGAAGCCAAACGTGAATGCCAACTGTTCTCCAAATAATGACCAATTTATGGTGAGACTGCAAACTCTAACCAAGAACACAAGAAAAAAAAAAAACCCTTCTGTACCAATCTCCCTTGTCATAAACACAGCTCCGCATCATGATACCCTCCGTACATGTATTACCTTGGATCTTCCTGCACAGAATACACAGACTGGCATGGCATATATGTGGCAGGTTACATCTGTCGCAGAGTTCTTGAAGGGCATGAAAAGGGTTCGAAGTGTCAAACATGCAGAGATGTGTTGATACGGCCTGATGCGAGATTAGATGATCCAGTCCTCTTATTCATCCATCATAAGGCATACAACACATCTAAGTCTGATTTTGGTGGATTGATGGTACCTTCAGAGTATTTCCTGGCATTTTGTGAGGTATCAGAGAGGGTCTTTTGTGCTGATGTTGATGGCCGGTGTCAAAATGACGAGAGCCATCATTTCTCGTCATATGAAACAAGCCATTCAAGATACTCAGGAGTACAAAAGTTTGAACTTGTGCAGTGACAGAATCAAGGTTCGAATTGTGTCCATTTTTGTAAGTGTTCACGTACACTACAGACAAAAATTCAAGAGCACTACGTTTGTATAACAGATATTGATCATTCCTCCCTGAACATACCATGTTGGCTTTATTTTATTTATTTTTTTTTTTAGTGAGAGAGCTAGGGTTTGAACAGGACATTACCCGACTAATTATGAAGATTACCACAAAAAAAAAATATATATATACACGTATAAAGGGGATATTGACGGGAAAAAATGGTTGAAGTGGCTAAAATGAAAAAAATGCGAGGGTATGATGGTGTGTATGTGTATGTCCGAGAGGTAAAGAATTAAAAAGGCAACATGAGATTCACAGAATAGTAACAACAATACAGTATAATTATCTACTTGGTCAATTGCACATTTCATAGGCTTGCACAAACATACAAAGAAGTCGTAAGCCCCCTGAATGTTTGTGCCTGTTAATAGGTGACAACCCCCCCCCCAAAAAAAAAAAAAAAAAAACCATATATATATTACTATATATTTCACAGCCTCTGTAGAAAGCATAGAAATTCATATTTTCCAGATTTAGCAACATTCTGTGTGCGTGCTCGTGTGTGTGTGTGTGTGTGTGTGCATTTATAATGCGTGTAAACTGGGGAGAATGGTCTGAATACACACCTTCTAACTGTGGAGACACACGCAACTGTGGAGCTCCCCCATTGTCTTTGAACAGTTTATGGTGAATTTCCACGCCTTAGAACTACGCCCTCAACTTTCCAGTGCAATCCGGACGGTTCCACGATTTCCAAGTTCTGTGTCAGAAAGTGTGCTTACTTTTACCACAGGATTTACCAGGAGTGTATAATGTAAAAGTTTGCTAGCACCCCCTTGTGATATACAAAGATGTTGACCACACTTGGCTACTATGTACCATGTACTAGACACAGTGCTAGTGTAGAAGGCGCGCGCCGGAGCAGATCGATCTAGATCAAGATCGATAGAGACTCAGCCAAGATCGGACATGTCTGTCGGCTCATTTGCGCACTCGCGGGCATGGCGCGGGCGGGCTTTTGAGCCTTTGAGCTACAAATATTGTAGCTTCGCGCTAGCTGCCATGCCGCCGAGGAGTACATGTGGCAGCAGAGACTATCATTGGAATTTGCCGGGGGAATTTGGCAGTGATATCACCAATATGGTAAGTGGAGAAAAGACATTATGAATAAATCAGATTCGAAACTTTACTGTTCATGTGATAAAGTGGCCTAATCATGAAATAAGCCCCCTCTCATTCAGTATGAATGCACACGTCTATGACTGAGGACACGAGGTGGGAAGAAGTCCCCATGTGCACTGCCGATATAAACCGCTACTGTGCATAGTGAATGGGGGGGGGGTACTTATAATATTGGTCCTTGTCGTAGTTTAAGTTCCCTCTGTTGTATACGGCAATATAGAAACATGTTTATATGTTCGCCCGTGCAGCATAATAAGGAGCTTTCGTTTTTAATGACGGATGCTTTCTATGACGGTTGAAAACTGTAACTGTACCGTCGGGTGTATAATAGTTTCCGTCCTGCAAAAAATCGTTTCGATTTTTAGGACGAGGACATGAAAAGGTATCACGTGACCAATTTTATCAGGTAACAAGGAGGGACTACAAAATGGCGAACCTTCACAGGGTTCGAGAGTGCTTGCTCTTTGGTCATTGCTTGGATATCATCGATGAAGAGGAATTCATGCTCCTTTTTGATGTCAACAAACCTACCAACACTGACTTTAGGTACTTTAACTACGAAACTTTCGACCTGGACAATTTCAACGATGATGAATGCAACTCTTATTTCCCGCAGAAAATCGGGAAGTAGGCGCAAATCCTTTATTAAATTTCGCGCGGTTTTTTCATGAAACGGTAGCGAGGCGGTGCCGATTTTACAATTTCGATTAATTTGTGTAGTTGTTAAACTGCAATTTTGGAAAGTAGATAGTAATGATTGTATAATGGCGAGCCATTTTTCAGTCGCTTGTCCATATTTTATTTTCTGGGCTTTACATATTTCTTTACGTAAGCATTTGGAATGTCCTTGGGACAACCTGGATGTTTCAGCTTAGCTTTAGTTTTGCCTATTGTGGTATTCGTAATAATTTTGGTATTTGTTATAACTTTGTAGCGTCGTTTATACTCGTGTCCTACAGTGCATGAGTGGGATTTCTGTCTACAATTTAGTGGACGTTTCATATATGTTTGCGTATGAAAATATTACATTATGCCTTAGTATGAATATATGAAGAAAAACATGTGTTATTATGTCTGATTATAAGTGTTTTGGGGGTTTTATCTCTGTGATTTGTTTACAGAATGGACCCGACCTTGGAGCTATTCCCCGGCAGTCCCATGTTGATCCCTGGGTATGGAAGGGGAGGAACAGGGTCTCGGGGGGTGGGGGGAATTGAGTGAGGGGAAGGGGGAAATACTGTTAAAGTCAAAGTTGAGCCCGGTACAGAGATGGGGGCTACTGTCAAGGCTAGATGGGAACCGGGCAAGGGGCGCAGTCTCCGTAAACCGGCCTTCAGGCAGCCCCCAGTGGTTGGATACCCCCCAAGCAGTCCTCGTGCTCAGGGTACTATAGGGGGGAGAGGCACGGGCATGATTGGCCTGCTTGCAGGCAGCGTGCGCTCACCTTCCAGGGGGAATGAACCTGGTTCGTCTGCCCAAGGGCACGGGAGTCAAAATAGTCCGCACATGCGTGGGACTGCAGTTGGGCGAGGGAGAGGCATAGCTGCTTGGCTTGCTACCAGCATGACAGTGCTCCCTCAGGGGGCTGAACCTAGCACATCTGACCCAGTCCAACAGGAGGCCTGTGGGACAGGTTGACCCCACAACAGAGAGCGTCTGTGGCGGAGGTAATGGGGGAGCCAGGCCCACAAGCACCGGCTCCCGTACCTACCGTCCAGGAGGCAGAGACAGCCGTGGCCGGTACACCAACACCGGCACCTGCCACGACCGCGCCTCGGGACCCTCCCCCGAGAACAAAACGGGTGGTCAGGTTCAATACCCACTACCATCCTGATCAGCTGAAGTCAGTGGCCAATCAGGCTTGGATGCCACCGTGCAACCCCAACATGACACCACTGGCCGCAGACCCGACCACCCAGTTCCCATCACGAGGGCGGTCCTGAATTTTTGCGATCTGGACTGACCACGAGTTCAAAAATGAACTCGTGAGGTCGACGAGTCGTGGCCCCCATTTTAAGATGGCAGTGGGGATCCATCCCAAAAAGGGAGCCATGTACACGCAGGCCCAGTAGGATGGATTCCTCAGGTTGCTCTGCAACCCCCAAGTGTCCGCCATCATTCAGTGAAGTTAGTTTTGACTTCTCAGCGCCAAAAGATTTCTGGCGCCCAACATCCAGGGGGATCAAGCTCTTTAACCGAATTCTCGCACTGGGGACCTGGGGACCACTGGGGAAGGATGGCACTGCGACCAGGGTTTCAGCTTTTTGAACATGATATTCTGCCCGGGAATGGCCAAGTTATACGTAAGTAGATGATTTAAGTTACTAAATTTTCATTTATATGTGTTTATTTGCTTTGTTATAACATATATTTTGTATTGTTTCACCTTTAGAGGTGAGTTTGTGAGCGGAGTATACCATAGCAGACGCTATTGGGTTGGGTGTGGCGTTCTACAGAATGCCAACAATGCCGTGGCGCGAATCCTTTAAATTTCGCGCGTTTTTTTTTTGTGTGTGTGTGTGAAATGGTAGCGAGGTGGTGCCAATTTTACAATTTCGATTAATTTGTGTAGTTGTAGTTGTTAAACTGTAATTTTGGAGAGCAGATATTAATATTTGTATACGTGCAAGCCATTTTTCAGTCGCTTGCCCATATTTTATTTTCTGGGCTTTACATATTTCTTTAGGTAAGCGTTTGTAACGTCTATGGGACAACCCGGATGTTTCAGCTTAGCTTTAGTTTTGCCTATTTGAAGAGTTCGGTTTCAAACGGTTCTACATCGATGTGTCAGTCTCATATATTGAAGTTGACACAAAGCATGGAAATTATTTCGATTGAAATTAAATTGCATGTTCACAATTTGTTTATTTTTGTCTTCATTTAACAGTCAACCAATATCTAGAAAAGACAACATTCCCCTGCACAGGTGCCCGTACAAGAATTGTAAGGCAATTGTGCAGAGACTTGATGCCCACCTTGTAAAAATGCACAACCTAAGAAGGGGCTCAGCCGAGATCAAGGCAGCTATGCAGAGAGGAAGGCCGACTCAAGTTGGAGGTTCCGTTTTTAAATGCTTGTTATTTGTGTCTCAATTTAGTAAAGCCATTACCTAGCTGTAATAAAGCTGCTTATATGTAAGAAGTAATCACAGCATTTTTCCTTTCAGGTAGCAACCAGCTTTTAGTGAAATAGATTGAATTATTTGATATTAAAATTTAACACATTTTACAGAATGAATTGCTCTTTTAAGCAGAAATTGTACTTTGTATACTCTCTTGCTTTCTCTCTTATAGCATGAATCGTGTCTTCAAGGTGATTCTGGGCCAGAATGGATATAACTTGAAATTGCATGTTCACAATTTGTTTCTTTTGGTCTTCATTTAACAGTCAACCAATATCTAGAAAAGACAACATTCCCCTGCATAGGTGCCCATACAAGGATTGTGGGGCTATTGTCCTGAGACTGGATGCCCACCTTGTAAAAATGCACAACCTAAGAAGGGGCTCAGCCGAGATCAAGGCAGCTATGCAGAGAGGAAGGCCGACTCAAGTTGGAGGTTCCGTTTTTAAATGCTTGTTATTTGTGTCTCAATTTAGTAAAGCCATTACCTAGCTGTAATAAAGCTGCTTATATGTAAGAAGTAATCACAGCATTTTTCCTTTCAGGTAGCAACCAGCTTTTAGTGAAATAGATTGAATTATTTGATATTAAAATTTAACACATTTTACAGAATGAATTGCTCTTTTAAGCAGAAATTGTACTTTGTATACTCTCTTGCTTTCTCTCTTATAGCATGAATCGTGTCTTCAAGGTGATTCTGGGCCAGAATGGATATAACTTGAAATTGCATGTTCACAATTTGTTTCTTTTGGTCTTCATTTAACAGTCAACCAATATCTAGAAAAGACAACATTCCCCTGCATAGGTGCCCATACAAGGATTGTGGGGCTATTGTCCTGAGACTGGATGCCCACCTTGTAAAAATGCACAACCTAAGAAGGGGCTCAGCCGAGATAAAGGCAGCTATGCAGAGAGGAAGGCCGACTCAAGTTGGAGGTTCCGTTTTTAAATGCTTGTTATTTGTGTCTCAATTTAGTAAAGCCATTACCTAGCTGTAATAAAGCTGCTTATATGTAAGAAGTAATCACAGCATTTTTCCTTTCAGGTAGCAACCAGCTTTTAGTGAAATAGATTGAATTATTTGATATTGAAATTTAACACATTTTACAAAATGAATTGCTCTTTTAAGCAGAAATTGTACTTTGTATACTCTCCTGCTTTTTCTCTTATAGCATGAATCGTGTCTTAAAGGTGATTCTGGGCCAGAATGGATATAACTTGAAAAGAAAGAGAAAATCATTTCCTACAAAATGATGCAAAAATTATGAAAATCGGGCAAGAAATAAGGGCAGCAAGAGATATGCCATTTTGTAATGTAACCTGTTTTTGGAAAACATTTCTTGACCAGTACTTTTGAATATCGAGATGGGAGAATCGATGAAGTCATTCCCTCACAATTTTCTAATTTCATTTACAGAAATAACAAAAGTCGCATATTTCAGCTATACGACAGTAATGCTTACCAGCTGTCCATCCAAACTGAATGAGAAATGGTGTTTATTGTGACATATTTAAATCTGGGGGTAGAGTTTTACCAGTACTTGCAAAACATATTAGAATACTCAAAAGTTCATGTATATAAAACAAAGCTGCAAACTAGTACTGATTTTCAGCAATTGTATCCCCCGAACAGAGTAATACTAATAGCAATAATGAGTTAAACCTCACGATTTGTTCAAAGTTAAAACAAGATAGTAAAGGTGAAAGAACTTTTCAACCTTTGCAAAAGTACAGTATACCTTCATGTACATATAGAGTATTGGTAAAAATAAGCTAAACAATTAACACTTGTTAAGACTTTCTCACACTTCTTACCACTTGTGTTGAATTTTGTTTTGAAAAGTGTTAGCATTAGTGTCACTGTTGGAATTATTTTGAAGGATACTGAATATTCTTCAAAATGAAATTATCATCAATACTTACGCTATTGCTTTAAGCTAAGTATTAAAAATGCAAGTATTAGCAACTTACCAAGTGTTAACATGTGAACAATTCAGTTTATTTTGACTAATATTGTACTTAAGAACCTTACATGTGGCCTTCACAAAATGTGAAGAATTACATGTATTTGAACAAGGCTGCGTACCACACATCAAATGTAGAGCTAGATTCTATAGCATACTCAAAACAATGCCAATCTTAAGTTGTTATCTCAATTTTTGTCACATTCAATACATACTTCAATTCTTTAAAGCCGGTCCTGAAGAAGAAGAGATTAATATGATAACTAATTAGTAGATCATATCCTTTCCTTTTTTTTTACCAACATCAATCATGTATATTATTTATCAATTTCCTGTTCAATAATCAATGTGCAAAATTTCAATAGCAGATTGTTTAAAAATACAATTAATTTACCTACATAACTGTCCATGGGTACATTTTCTGATGGCTTGCTGATAGCACTACGGATGTACCTATACCAGCCACCCACAATGGCTTGCTGATAGGTACATTTCGAACACACTCTGAAGAGTCTCTTCTGCAGGCTTGACCATCTGGTACCTCGAATGACCTCTTGGCCAACATCAGGTATTTGAGTATCTGAACTTTGATTTGCTCAGTTTTCCCATCCATAATTGCTAGACAAACATAAGAACCGGTAGCAGGAATTCCTCTTTCCACTGTCCATTCTCTTGGAAGATTAGCTGTAGATTCAAATTCAAGCTGTTTGGGAGGCTGTAGCTGCTCCATCATGTAAAATCAAATGAAGAAATCCGCATGCATCCACAAACCACATCAGCTACCTGATGTCTTCCCGATGGTTAGGTGAGAAGCTGTTTCAAAAACCAAGTTTGCTGATGTGCTCCTGATAGTTATCAATTGGCCATCGGCTAGCTGATGTCTTGTTGATAAGTGTGTTAGAGACTACCAGGAAGACATGGGGTAGTGTAAGAGCTCAGTGTGTGCACATGGGCTGGCCAGTAAAGCCCCGGCTAACCATTAGGTTATGCAATTTATTTGCTTACGGGCTCTGCCAATCCTGTTTAGCAGGGGGTCAGTAGCCCAAGGGACAGTCTTGAGGCCCGCATACCGGCTGTCCCAGCGGCCCAGGTGCACCACCCCTAGAAGGTGGGGCAGGTGCAGAATTGCGTTCAGCATACTCTGTACATGCATGTCCGTGGGCCACAACAGGAGGAAGGGTACGTGTAATATAACCTTTGCTGGCAGGCTGTAGCCCCTTCGCATGGCGGAGGGGGAGTGAGGTGAGGGGAGGATTAAGTGCATTTATTATGCAGTTATTAATTTTTTAGATTTATTGTGGGTTTTTTTATATCCTCGGCGAGGATGCAATTATTTTATTACGGCCGTTGATCATGGGGGGGTTAGTTACCTCATTTATATTTTGTAGATTTATATATTGACGATATCCCTCATGACTTTCTATTCCCCTATTTCTTCCCAATTTGGTCGCATTTACCGGGGTGGAGCCTACCTTGGGAACTCAAATCCCCACCAGGAAGCTTCAATGCGACGGGGAAGAGTGTGGTGGGGAGCAACTTCGGACTGACTCGGACTTACTCGGATCGACTCGACGACCGGCGGACTGCCCTTGGTCTCCGAGGGCGCGAACTTGAGGTGCCTCAGAGAGAGAACGATATGAGCCCAAACGAACCGCACATGGAAGTTCTTTGGGCCTTGAGCAATGCTATTTCTACCAAGCCGGAGGATAACAACACTCCCGTTTCAGGTAGGAAATGCTCCAAGAGAGTTTTCTCCACAATTGTAGTAGGCTGGCCACCACTACAGAATTACGAACAAACTGTCAGACGTCACATACGGGATTCAAGCTACACCACGATCTAAACCAAAGATTGTACATTTTGACAGACTGAAGCCATACGAAGGAGCTACAACGGATGAATGGTCCAATGTAACCCAGAATGATGAAGTGGCAAACACAGCTCTGTCCAGGGAAGCACCAGACCAACCAAGTTCATCAGAAACATAAGTACAGAGGGCAAGTCCAAGATATCGCGCACCTTACGTATGGGACATTCAGAGATTTCAAACCTCTGAAAAGTAATGAAGGAGCACTTGGATTTTATTGTTTATCATCAGGAGGACTGGTATCCCTGAGAAGAATATTGTGTTTAAGTTTGATGTCATTTGACCTTGGGTTGATGGTTTTATTAAGAAAAATATGCCAACTTACGTATGGGACCAGAGAAAAACTGGATTTTTCAAAATAAAGTTTGAACTGAAAATTCTCTGAAAGTACCTTACTGATCAAGTTCTGTTTGGAAGTGAAGAAAGGTACAATACTGAAGTATCTTTCAGCAAAGTTTCACTGCAAAAGAATAAAGCATATTTTCATGAAGTTGGTTTAATCAACGAAAGTACACCTTACGTATGGGACATGGCTCAACTTACGTATGGGACATTTGTCTTTAGTGCACAAATGCATTCATGGGATTGACTTTAAATTTCCCCATAGTGTCATATTCAGTTCCACAAATCATGCTACAACATGTAACAAATGAAATAGACTTCTAGGTGGGTACTTTCCCGGTTCAGGTACCTAGCAAAAGCTAAAATAAAACAAATAAAAGTAATTACCAATTTATAATTAAATGTCTTAGTTTGGATTCCCTCATGCATCAACACTGTCCTCATGATGTCTACACATACAGATACAGTATACTGACACTCTATTTCTAGCCCATTTGTAATTACTCTAGTCAATATTTTTTCATCAAATGAAAAAAAAATAAGCGAATTCTAGCTTGTGACCTTGATATAGCATACATGTACATGTACAATAACTAATTTGTAGTCTTGATAATTTCAACTTTAGAATCAAATGTCATGTACAATGTAATTTGCAAATACAGTTTGAAGTGGGTACTTTCAGTAGCTCTAGGCTTACCTTGCAAGTTGTCTAAGTTTTTATAAAGCTTTATAATTGTTTGAAATGCAGCACAAAACACAACAACAACAAGAGTACTTCATTTTGCTCTGTAATCATCATGTTTTGCCATGTGAATTTTAGCTGAACTGCAAAATCAATCAAATTTTAATGAAAGTTTTAGATTTTAAGGAGATAGAAGAATGTATGTACCAATGCTGTTTGTTTTTTTTTTTTTGTTTTTTTTTCAAATTGCTTGGCTTCGTGTCTATGAAACCAAAGACGACAAAATTTGTGTTACTTTGTGCATACATACATGCTTGTGTAGTGATACAGGAAAGATTATCATTTGCACATTCAAATCTAGATTTGAAACACTTAAGTAACTCACTGATCTGCAAATTACAATTTTGAATAAATTCTAATAACCTCATTTGATCATACACTACCAGATTGCAATGTATGTTGATAATTGTGTAGATGTGGGGTACAAAGTAAGTATGAGTTGATGAAGGTGTCTCAGAGCACATCTGTCTCTTCAAACACAAAATAGAAAAGAAAATTGAATTCCCTATTTGTTTGTGTAATTTGTGTTTTTAGCACTCCAACCACAGAATCAGTATTGATATTGTGGTTTATAGCAAATGTAAACTATAGTCTTCATTTTACAGGATTTTCAGAAATCATGTTCATGACCTTGATAAGTCATGACATATTCTGAGGGTGAGCAGTTGAAATATTAACAATCATATCAAAATAAAAAGTATTCTCATAAGGTTTTTCCTTTGCTATCAACTCTAGTACTGACAAAGTTACCTGCTCACACCTTAAGTGATTTTTCTTTTCAGTAAGACCTATAATGTTGTCATTGATGCGCGCCATAAGCACAATTGTTTTGATTTCGCTTTTGAGGCTGTACAACCTGTGGTACATGCTGAACAGTGTACTGCACCTAAAATGACACTCAGAGAATCCCATTCTTGGACAAAGTCATTTTGTAGAGAGGTAAAGTTGAAAATGATAACTGAATTAAGAAAATGTCCAATATCAAAATGTTAACGGGGAATGTTAATTTAAGACCAGCTGCACAGCCTGTAATGAAAATAAGAAAATACAAGTATAAATGAATATTCTTTATTTTCCTTTCTTAATCATAGAATGACTCAATAATGCTGTTCTTACACTCTCCCTGAGGTCAACTGAGTAGGAGAGGCAGATATATAGACATATCCTTCAGAGTAGGTGCAAAGATAACCATTAACCAAACAAATGTAAGGACATATAGCATCCATGTCAAAAGGCGGTTTTCCCATTCACTTTGCATGTAATGTCCCATACGTAAGGCATTTGTCCCATACGTAAGCAGACTTTAATTAGTTATAAGATGAAGGACTAATTAAATTTCCTCATTTAGTTTTGCTAATCTGGAGTTGAAATGAATAAATTAGAACTTCCTAAAGTATGATTGGTCAATGTTACAAATCTTCAGAAAAAACTTAAAAAAACATACTCAAATCCTTACGTATGGGACACTATGTTCTGGGAAAGTGCATAATTTGCATAATTAATGTGCTGACTTTGTCTTACCAATTGCAGATTATACTAACTCATACAGGGGTCATGTCCATAAAGGAACTAGGTCAAGGACAAATTCAACTGATTTTAGATGAATATTTATAATTTGTCCCATACGTAAGGTTTGTTTTTGATTTATGCAAATCAAGGCCATATTTCTTGCATAAATTTGCATAATTCAATATTTTCTTTGCTGGAAATATATGATTTAACTCTTTGGCTACAACATGATATCAAGAACTTTTTGATAAAATCAAGATGAATTTTGAGCATCTGAGGGGACATTATCTTGGACTTGCCCCAAACTAAAGAAAATGAACAAGAAGTTTTTACAGATTCTGGTTCAGGGCGCTACCCTAAGAGAAATAGGAACCCTCCCAACTATTTCTGGAGAATCGGGGAATGATTCTTAGGAAGAAATTGTGGAAGAAGTTGGGATATTTCATTCAAAGAAGTATTTGTTTAATGTTTTGCTTTCTCGTCAGATGGGCCGCTTTGAGCGCAAACTGATGACCATCAGCCGGAGGCCCCCTGCCTACCGATGCCGTTATTGCAATTACGTATCGACCATCAACGAAATGTTGACAGCTCATGAGAGTTCCCGACACAAACAAGACAGGGCGCCTCTCACTAAGGTCATCCCCCCGCAAAGACGCCTGCAAGTGGTAACAAGGCGCCCATTTGAAGCCAACAGGAAGAGGTGGTCTACACCGGATCTGACGGCGAGGAAGCCCACGAGACCATTAGTGCCATTCTGCAGGGCCAGGAGGCTTACGTCACCCACACCCGTGCCATCACCGTAACACGGATCCCCAGAAGAGCCAGTCCCTACCCCTACAAGCGATCAAGACGTCCCATCTAAAGATGAGACAACCACGTCCATCATAAGCCTCAACGAGGACAACTTGACGGAACTCGATGATGATATCGACGAGTCGACACAAACGGAATTCGACACAACAGAAGCAGAGACCCAAACAGATAACGAAACCAGGCTCCTCTTTGACGTATGTCACGAAGCGCTTTATACTCACTCATCTTTTACCCAGTCTTTTGCCCTAGGGTCTACCCATGGTCATGGTGCCGGTACATACGTCGTGGAGACGGTCCACTTGCCGGAGAAGGGTGTCATTTACACGAGACACATGTATCATCACAGTGAGCAGTAGAATCTGCGCTAATAATATGCTATTATGACATATTTTCTCTTTCTTCTCTTTCTCCTCTGTCTCTTTCTGATCTTCATCTATGAGAATTGTAACGCCACTGATGTAAATATGTATATACAGGGATTGCACTTGTGCAGGGGATTAGTGGGAATCTTGTGGAATCGCTCATCTTCAAAAGTTTAAATGAATTCAATAAAATATGTCCTCCAGTGATTGGGCATTTGGCTTTATATCAGAAGATGACATAATTGTTACATTTCACGATGCAAATATAAATATTTGGTGATTGTGATCATTACGAGATGATTGACGGTGTTGACTTGATCATAATGATGAAGACTAATTACATGTATGTACGTTCTTTGGATTGAAACTGTGAAATGAAACAGCTGTAGAATTTTTAATTGCCAGAATCTTTCGGCTAATAATACGTTTTTCAATTTACGGTCAAGCATGCTGGATTGAGCATTTCAAATTGAGTACTCCCCAGATGTATTTTTATTTCATGAGATCCGTTAACATTGTAAAATGCGAGGACGCATTTCGTGGGGAGGGAGGCTGTGTAACCACCCTATGGTTCAGTAGGTTAGGGAGGGAGATTAGCTTCTCTTGGAATATATTATTAAATATTATTGAATATATTCAAATTTTACCTCCTAATATTCTCCTTATCGTCTACCTAACTGCTCATACTTATACTTATCTCCAACCTTACTTCATAAAGCTACTGCTACTATCTATGTCAGTGTCGAAGAACCTCAATTTCCTTCAGCTATCCAGCTATCTTTGTCCCTGTGGAAGTATAACATATCTTCAGACAAGTTAAAATCATATTCATACAATTTTTGGTAAAATGTCCATTTCATTGTGGAATTGCTCATCAAATCTTTCCTGTACAGGTTTACCCAACTGCCATACCGCTGGCACCCGTTACCCCTGCATCCTCTCTTTATTCATCATCTTTATTCATCATCTTCAGTGTTTCCCAGTTGTTCCCAATCATCATACCCTGACATACTACAACATAGTTCCTCCTCAATCTCAGGCTTCACCTTCATCTTCTCCTTCATCTTCCCGTCCTCCTTCACCTTCCTTTCAGACTACATGACTGTATACCATTCGACAATGATCAAGCTCATCCAGTCCATCTTCCTGAGTCTCACAAGTCTTCAGTTTTCCTCTACCTCTTCCTATTGTTTATTGTCTTGTTACTTGTATTCCTAGTCATTCTAGAATTAATCCATCTCTGGTTAGTGTAGATTTTCAACTGCTAGCAGTTGAGTTTGTCAAGTTTCTATATTCATGTAGTTGTATCTACATGTATTTCATATCACTTTGGGGTTGTGTGAGGGGGAGAAGGGATGTCACAAGTACAATAAAACAAGGGATAGAAATAAGGTAACAAATTTGGTGAGTAAAGTTTTCATTTTGAATCATCGAGGGCGCCATGTAAATCGTGCCCTGTTGAAGTCTTTTGAGGTTTTTGTGTTTTGGTGTTGAATTCCCTTTTTTAGCCATGCACTATCTCGACTGTTACTTCATTTTTTGATCGAGACTTAGGTCAGGTGTGGCAAGTCTATGCATTTTTGATATTTTTCTTCATGTACTTCATTCGTATTGTTCTTTGAGTTACTTGGTGTGTAAACGCCTCTTTGCAATAGTTGCTGTTGATTTGTCTTTACATATGTCTGCTGTCTACCTTTTCTTGAAATATTTTCTGGTCTGCATTATTGTCATTTATTTTATATCACTAACCAGGCCAGGGCGGGGGGAGGACTGGGAGGCCCCCCTTGACGTTTGAGGCAATACATCCGCAACGCAAAAAGTTTTTGCCGTGACTTTCATGACTTTATTTTTTCAAATTTTATACATCTTTTGAAACCAACTTCGCGATGCCCGGGCATGCGGTTCCAAAGTTACGCCTGATTTTGTACTTGCATGTGGGACCAAAAATTTCCCCTAAATGTGATTTCTTGTACTATAGTGGAAGCTCAGTATAAAGAGAGTATAAAGATATCACAATATTCCTGATATGATAGGTAATATTCCTGGTCCCAGCTCTTTATAGTTTATTGTTTTTTTAACCTGATATAGCGAGATTCCTACCATAATATGATAATTTCGATGGTCCTAACGACCTCTTATACTGAGTAAATTTCTATTGTATTTCAATCTCAGAGTTAACAGAATTGTATGATTAATTGTGTCAAATGTGGAAGATAAATCGAGGAGTTAAACAGAACAGTAGTCCTCCTATCATCCATGTCTCTCAATGATCGCAGAAGTGTCACCAACAAATTTCATGGAAAAAGCATTCAAAATCAAAAGGTCAAAAACAAAGGAATACATAAGAAATTTTTAAAAATGAAGTACATTTTGAGTAAAAAATTATACTGGAATTTTTCGAAGTACAATTGCTATGAATACCACGAGTATCTAGACAAAAAAATTAACATGTTTTGAGTTTATTTATTGATTCTAAGCAAACAGTCTGATATGCATAAATTAGCAGAATTAATGAAACCATTTTATTTATGCCTCAGGCAAAGTGTATGCAAATATTTAGTGCGATCGGGCAGTCGACAGCTGAGATCTCAGCCCCCTCCCCCCCCCCCCCCCCGCTTTAAATTACGAGAATGCTACCAAGACATCAATGTACTTTGAAGAATAGAGTAAAGAGTGAAAGTTTGAGCAAAATCAAACAAACTGTTCAAGAGTTTTGAATTTTGAAAGTCGTAAGTAAATAATTATTATGGGGATCCTTTAAGTTGGCAACCAGCATCTGTGATGTCATTGTGGATAACTCTCCATTTTTTTTTCATACACAGAATTTATAATTTTCTTCATTTTCAAGAAAAAATAAAAATTCTTTTGAGCTGCTTGAGTATAACAAAGCTACATCAATTGTGCAAATATTTTGGGAAGAATTATGTTGATCCCTGAGCTAAAATTTCAAATAAATCAATATTTTGGAAAAAAAAGTATGCATGAATGGAGAGTTGTTCTCAATGACATCACAGATACTGGCACAGATACTGGCATAGATACTGGTGCGGAGGCACAGGCGGAGGTGAAGGGTCAAAGTGATATCCCCAAAATGGCGGCGGCCACAGCGAAGAGAAATCTCAACTTCTCGGAGACCGAGCAAACCACTTCTGCCCCTGATTGGTTTCGGGAATTTGATGAATTGGGAATTGGACGAAAAGCTAAGTTATCTGTTTAGCCAGATATCGGTTTGTCATTCCAAGCTTAAAGTACATGATGACATGTTAATTGGGGTTGACTATGAATTCGCACAAATGAAAAACGAAATGGAAGAGCTGTGCAAACAGAATGAGACTCTAGCTAACAAGATAGATGACATCGAAAACAGGGGCGCCGAAAGAACTTGGTAATATTTGGCATCGAAGAAAAAAAGGACATACGAGGCAGCGGTCTGATGAAAGAGGATGGTATGAACACGGTTCATGAATTCCTTAGGTTTGCTGGAGTACAGCAGAGTGCTAGAGTGCATTGAGAGAGCCCATCGTACTCCCACCTTTGAAGGATGATGACCTTTGAAGGAGCTGACTGCACGGATGTGGAGATGTCAGACAGTGGCCAAATCCAAGACTGGCAAGTTTACACTTGCAACGCTCTCTTCAAAACTGATTTGATACACGCGGTTGGACATTAAAATCAAGTGCTGAGGAGAACGGAAGTGACCCAATACTCAATGAGCTAAACAAGACAGTTCTTGCTTTACAACAACGCTACATGGGAGACAAAGAATTCCTTGGAGGACCAGTACAAAAATTCACCAAGAAACTTCAGGAACTAAATTCTGGAATGAATACTGGGTTAGCTTCTGCGCGTCACTGCTTTGGCCGTTACTCTGGGGTGGCAGGTGCTCTGGGCAAGAAAACACAAAAATGTCTAGTCAGTATGAAGACGATTGGTGTTCAGCCAACGGCAGCATCTAGGAGAAAGATGGTTGGCGGTGGCAGAAACCGCATTGGTGCTGGCAGACCGTCAAAGGATTGCTTGAAAACCAGGAAAGAAACTGTGCCATTCAGCTCTCAGCATATGCCTTGACACAAAGCACAACATAACATTTGCGAATGTGTTAAAAACAACCAATCTCTTGGTGAAACACACTCTACCAAGTAAACGGGACACTCTCCTGGGAAAAATAACACCAAATTCAAATAACCACTCATTTTGCCATGAATTGACCATAGAAACCAATGGTATATCTACATATTTTGCCATGAATTGACCATAGAAGCCAATGGTATATCTACATATTTTGCCATGATTTGACCATAGAAACCAAATGGTGTATCTACAACAATTACATACACTCTTTTGCCGTCAAATGTTTAGGCAAATTTGAAAAAAATCAATACAATTTTAATTACCCTTCACTAAAATTACTTTGATAGTGAGAGAAAAGATGAGCTCTGAGTGATGGTATGCATCTTTGCTTGTACTCATGCGTATACTCTTATTTATTTTCGCTTTTCCTCGCCACAAAAAAAAAAAAAAAAAGAAGTCCACGCGCATGCGTACTCTTATTCCGAAGACGTAAGTCATGAATATTCATATAATGTAGACTTGGGGTCTGGAACCTATGTGGGAAAAATAATTTCGCCTCCGGGCAGATTTTGTTCACAGCCCAGGGATGCTACATGTACATGAGGTTTAGATTTATGGAATAGTTTGGGGGCAAATATGCCCATGCTCAAAAGTCACAGGTTGCCAAACTTTTACTAAAATTCCAGTTTTCCACCCATTACTTCAGTTAGAAATGTCTAGAGGTTATGAAATTTGGTAGGTATGATTTATATACGTATTAGAAAGACATTTTCAGGAGGCAAAAGGGTTGGAAAGTAATGGAACCCATTCCTGAAACTGTGACTGTAAAGTTTAGTAAAAAGAAATGGAAGAGTTTAGAACCATCACTGAACTATCTTTTTTAGATTAACACTTTTTACAATAGGAGGCTTGAGAATGATCAAAACTTTTTGTCAAATGACAGATCACCCTTACCATGATTATAGTTCAGCAAATGTTCCCAATGAAGTTTATTTAAAGATTCTTTGATTATTGAACTAAATGTAAATACATACGTACCCAACACCAGCCACGTCTATATGTGCAAGATTTGCTGTCAATAGCTTTACTGTCCTTGCACCACCCCGCCGTGTTGTGGTTAAGTCCTTTGATGTCAGTATATGTATATATACATGTAGTATGTATATATGAATTGCGTTACTTGATTTGCAGGAAGAGCAGTGTTTGCTGGGAAGAATTTCCATAAAGGTGACTTCCTTCTGTGGTACAAAGGAATTTTATTGGATGCTGCATAAGGGGAGAAGAGGGAGGAAAGGAAGGAGTCCGTCTTCAGATACTTCTTCCACTGGAAGGGGAAAATGTGGACGGTACTGAGCAGTGAAGAAGATACTTGTGTATTCCTCATTGTCAATTGGACAAGGGCAAAGTCAAAGAGGACACAGGCTACCTATAACCATCTCACAGACATTCAGAGACAGGACAACAAAGTGATGGCGAAACTTTGCTTTTTGATGAAGGACCACGCACATGAGGACATTGATCAGCTTTTCAGTCGCATATCAACTCATATTCCTCCGAACTCACCATTCCAATGCTCTCTTCATAGCTATCGCACATTCCGAAATCGCTAGCAAGCCGAATGCTTCTGCTGAGAGGACACAAACCATCTTCAATGTAAGGGACTGGTGTTATGCAGCATTCCATACTCTGAAGCAAGATGGATGCAGACGTGTGACCAATGGGATGGTGATCGTTTTCCCACAATAAACAACGTTCATATCTGGAGACGGTTGTATTTTATATACAAGTTTCGTTCTTATGTGTTCGAGAAGTGGTCTGACCCGTTGCACTGGTTGCACACACATCAACAGACCATCACATCACAGTCTTCCACACCAATTTAAGATAACCAAAGTAGATGGAAAGGCTATCATTCAAACAAAGAAGTGGAGCGATAGTCCTGAATGACAAGCAATAACAAGTAGCAGCCATATTCTTTCTGGACTCCCCTCTGGGATTCCCAAAGCTGTCCACAGGAAGTTGGAGGAGCTGCACCTCACGCATCTGCACAGAGATATGTCCAAGTACATGCTCATACCTAAGTGAATCAAGCTCTTTGGAAGTAGAAGATAATGGCTCATACCCCCATTGGATACTACGAGATAGTTTTATGGCCAAGGACTCCACACTGACAAATCAGCCCCGGGAACCTCATTCAGACATTCATTTTTAAAATAAGTTCAAGCTGGACCCTTGAAAGCATGGTATTCATTTTGACAAATTTAGACGAGGAAATACCTACCTTCCAGAGATAACATTAAGGAAGGTAGGACACTAATTATGACGAAAGAGTATGCACATTGCGCAATCAAAATAAGATATGGTAACAAAGTTCATACCTTACACTTTGTTCAAGTTTAGCTTCTTTTAAGCACTCACTTACAGGATATGTTACCTAAATATTACTATAGATATTCAAACACTTTTAAAATGGGATAGTCGGTAAGTGGTTAAAATATTTTTAGGCAAATTGAAAAAACTTTGCAAGCTGAATAGTGTTATCATTTCAAAGTTCAGGTTCTCAAAGCCATCCTAGCATTCCCCTTCCCTCATTTGCTATATCACACCCCTCTCCAAATTTGTTTTCGAACCCTCCTTATAACTGTTAGCTCAGGACTTTTAAAAGATTATAAAAGTAACCATATTACCTCTCATAACATAAACAGTTTACTACATATATGTGATTATTGCCTTTGTGCTGTATACCTTGTATTCTTTCTTCTTCTTTTTTCTGTAACTGTTTTTTTTTTAACCGTGAACCCATAACTACATACATATACGACTATATTACGGCAGAAATAGAAGAGAATCTACACCAGCGCAATGGAGACATGAAATTGACCATTTGAACTTTATTTCATCAGAAACATTCATCCATGGATAATCTCCTTTCTGTGAACTTATGATGTACATATCCAGATAGATCATTTTCATATTTCACAGAGGCCTGCTTTTCTCCTACTCCCCTAGAACATTATCATGCAACTTGATGTAGAAAGACTGAGAGACCTACTCCTGAATGTGGTGGAAAGGCATAGCGGTATGCTTCTAGACTTACTGAACTGCCCTCCAAAGGAGACTCTTCCATCCCCCGAGATCCCTAGATGATGAACTTGCACCAACTGCTGTCCGATGTCAAAAGACCTGGAGGCAGTATGTTGTGGTCTATCGAAGGAAAACTGCCTCTCAACATCAGAATTACTTACGTTTATGAATTAACACTTGCCAGTATGAGTCTCACAAAACACACCACTTTAGACAATCCACTTTAATAGCACTGATATCATTCGATAAATATTACATGCTTACTGCATTTTATCTAATGTCTTTGAATGAAATGAATAAGTACACAAATTCAAATCCATTAAACGAAATAAATAGGGATTAGGTTGAGACATTCACTCCCTACCCTTCTGGGACTTGTCAATGAAGATGCCATATCAAGAGGCTATTGATGTTGAACAGATTGAGAATGTTAATTTTACTCTAAATTAGCATTTGTTAGACTTTGAAACTGCTTTTACAGACCAGTCGTAGTTTAAACTCTAGATTGGATAATTCAGAGGTAATAAGCAATTTGCCATGTATTGAACCTATTAGAGGAGCTTCAATGCAAAGAACCCTATTAGAATTTCGGCACTTGTTGACAGATCCTCATACTATTTAAATATTAAAAACCATGTTTATTACTAAAAACTCCACATTTTACTGATTTAAACAATCCCTTCCACTGGAGTTGAATAGCAGTCCACAGAGTCAGTGGTACTTGATTGGGTTTGCCAACTAAAACTGTAAACAATTAAATCCAGCCTATAATTGCATGTATGGTCCTTGAGGAACTGGGGTGTTATCCAATCATAAATTATGCACATTTGTGAATGATTCATTTTTGGTGTAAACTCGTTCATAAAATCGTTCTTCCATTGCTAATATCATGTATTGTCTTAACGGTGTGAGTATGCAAAATACCTGAGATTTTTAATCAGACTAGCTCTCTACTATATACAGAAAGTGATTACTGACTGTGGTTTTAATGTTTGGCCTTCTCAAACATGTGCTGTTATTTGGTTTAAAAGGAATACCATGCAGAGGTCAGCAGGTCAATTTATCCAATCTTGGATTAGTACTTTTGAATCGAGTAACGTATGGGCTGATTACTTCTTTTTTTTTTTTTTTTAAATAAGTTCAAGCTAGATACACTGTTAATTCCTTGCAAGCATAATATTATTCATTTTGACAAATTTAGACTAGCAAATACCTACCTTCCAGAGATAACATGAAGGAAGGTAGAACATTTATTGACGAAAGAGTACGCACATTGTGCAATCAATATATGATTGGTGACAAATTTCATACCTTCTTAAGCACTCAGTTACAGGATATGTTACCTAAATATTACTATAGATATTCAAATACTTTTAAAATGGAATAGTTGGTAAGTGGTTGAAATATTTTTAGGTAAATTGCAAAAGCTTTGTAAGCTGAATGGTGTTATCATTTCAAAGTTCAGGTTCTCAAAGCCATCCTAGTGTGCCCTCCCCCCCCCCCCAATATACCCACAATATTTCCCCCTCCCTTATTCGCTATATTATACCCCTCTCCAATTTGGTTTTTAAACCCTCCACGTAACTGTTAGTTCAGGATCTTTAATAGATTATAAAAGTAAACATATTACCTCTCATAACATAGGGGCAATTCCGCGGTTAGTAACGTTACATTTGAACAAATTTAGATATTTGTTTTTACAACTAAATTACCATTTATTCATTTCAAGTCAAAATTATGTCAAAAACATGTTCACCCTTCCCAGGTTTATGATACAGAAAAAAATGAACACAATCCAAGAAATACTAGAATTGCTATAGCAACTTAAAGGGCTGGTTAGTAACGTTACGAAAGAAGGACATGACAAAAAAAATCAATGTCTTGTAACAAAAAGTGTGCAAAAATTCAAGTTACTTCAAACAAAGTGTTGCATTAATTTCAATTATTGCATCATGACAAATGTTCATGCAAATTTTTTTTAGCAGTTCGACCGATAATTCTTTAGCTAGACCCCCAAAAGCATGGTTAGTAACGTTACGGTTAGTAACGTTACATTTGTCCGGAGTAATTCCGCAGGTCATTTCACCCTTTTGTAATTGACAAAATGTCACATGACTTCTGGAGTATTTAAATGTATTCATCTTTTACCCTTAGCAAAACTTTTAGGAAAAAATTTCAAAGGAACCCACTGTAATTTGCATTTAAGTGAATTTCAGCGTCCCCAGTCCCACATGTACATTTTAAATGATGGTTTTAGATCTCGCAAAATCAATAAATACGAAAAATAAAATCTACTGAATTTGAAAGACCCTAATGATTGGTGAACATCCATGGCATTAGTTGATACCTAGATCAAAGGGTAAGATAAAGAGGCACATTTCTTTTATCCATGTCGTGTCCACCTAACTGCGGAATTGCCCATTATAGACTGTTTATTATCTGATTATTGCCTTTATGATGTATACCTTGTATTCTTTTGATTTTTTTCTGTAACTGTTTTTCTGACAGTGAACCTGTAACTACATATCATATACGACTATATGTAGGCACAAATTGTAGATTTGAGACATTATTGGTAGAAACGATAATGCATAGATCTCAGGTAGATGATGACTTAGTGTGGTTCAAGAGATTCATTTTATCAGCAACAATGGAACATCCATCCGTGGATAATCTCCATTCTCTGATGGAGATATATGCATTGCTTCTGTTGAAGCAAGAGGTGGGTTATTGGTACAGCATTCAAGATTGAAACATGGCTTGTATGATGGAGGGAAGTTGAGATTAGTATGTGCACAAGGAGCTCACACAAAAATCTTCTTTTTTTTTTCTCTTAGTTCTTGCACACGGTTTTGCCTAGAGCATTTAATTGATAATTAGATTTGGTGCCTTATAACTCCCATATTTTATTATGATTATTTCTATCATTATTATTATTATCATTATCATTATCATCATCATTATTATCATCATCATTATTTATTCATTATTATTACTACTACTATTTGTGGGTGTCAAAGACATTTAGATTCATACAAATGTGTGAGGATATTACGAAAATCATGGTGACAATTTCTCTGCCAAGGAGTTAAATAGTATAGGTGCAAAATTTGTCATAAAATTTTCCTCAAACTGCATACTCTGGTAAAAAGGTAAATGATATGGCCCAATCAGTAAAACATGAAGCTTCCAAGTCAAGCAGTGAAACTCCCAGAGGTGACTTACTTAGCTGCAATTTACCTGTTACATCCAATCACATGCCTCCATCCAATAAAGTGAATGAAGAATTGCATTTAAATATGATTGTATATATGCCAGCAGCCTAATGATGGAAGACCCTATGTTCAATGTGAAATTTGTAACACTTGGTATCACTTTGACTGTGTTGGTTACGATCACATTAAAATCAGAAAGGACAATCCATACAAACGCCCCTTGTGCTTGACAAATGACTCATCACAAGTGCCTTCAAAGCCTTGCCAAGAAGCTTCCAAGTCAAGCAGTGAAACTCTATTAAAGAGGATTTAGACTAGCAAATACCTACCTTCCAGAGATAACATGAAGGAAGGTATGACACTAATTATGACGAAAGAGTATGCACATTGTGCAATCAAAATAAGATTGGTGACAAATTTCATACCTTGTTCAAGTTTACCTTCTTAAAGCACTCAGTTACAGGATATGTTACCTAAATATTACTATAGATATTCAAATACTTTTAAAATGGAATAGTTGGTAAGTGGTTGAAATATTTTTAGGTAAATTGCAAAAGCTTTGTAAGCTGAATGGTGTTATCATTTCAAAGTTCAGGTTCTCAAAGCCATCCTAGTGTGCCCTCCCCCCCCCCCCCCCAATATACCCACAATATTTCCCCCTCCCTTATTCGCTATATTATACCCCTCTCCAATTTGGTTTTTAAACCCTCCACGTAACTGTTAGTTCAGGATCTTTAATAGATTATAAAAGTAAACATATTACCTCTCATAACATAGACTGTTTATTATCTGATTATTGCCTTTATGATGTATACCTTGTATTCTTTTGATTTTTTTCTGTAACTGTTTTTCTGACAGTGAACCTGTAACTACATATAATATACGACTATATGTAGGCACAAATTGTAGATTTGAGACATTATTGGTAGAAACGATAATGCATAGATCTCAGGTAGATGATGACTTAGTGTGGTTCAAGAGATTCATTTTATCAGCAACAATGGAACATCCATCCGTGGATAATCTCCATTCTCTGATGGAGATATATGCATTGCTTCTGTTGAAGCAAGAGGTGGGTTATTGGTACAGCATTCAAGATTGAAACATGGCTTGTATGATGGAGGGAAGTTGAGATTAGTATGTGCACAAGGAGCTCACACAAAAATCTTCTTTTTTTTTCTCTTAGTTCTTGCACACGGTTTTGCCTAGAGCATTTAATTGATAATTAGATTTGGTGCCTTATAACTCCCATATTTTATTATGATTATTTCTATCATTATTATTATTATCATTATCATTATCATCATCATTATTATCATCATCATTATTTATTCATTATTATTACTACTACTATTTGTGGGTGTCAAAGACATTTAGATTCATACAAATGTGTGAGGATATTACGAAAATCATGGTGACAATTTCTCTGCCAAGGAGTTAAATAGTATTGGTGCAAAATTTGTCATAAAATTTTCCTCAAACTGCATACTCTGGTAAAAAGGTAAATGATATGGCCCAATCAGTAAAACATGAAGCTTCCAAGTCAAGCAGTGAAACTCCCAGAGGTGACTTACTTACCTGCAATTTACCTGTTACATCCAATCACATACCTCCATCCAATAAAGTGAATGAAGAATTGCATTTAAATATGATTGTATATATGCCAGTAGCCTAATGATGGAAGACCCTATGTTCAATGTGAAATTTGTAACACTTGGTATCACTTTGACTGTGTTGGTTACAATCACACTGAAATCAGAAAGGACAATCCATACAAACGTCCCTTGTGCTTGACAAATGACTCATCACATGTGCCTTCAAAGCCTTGCCATGAAGCTTCCAAGTAAAGCAGTGAAACTCTATTAAAGAGGAGACTCGCCTCGCTGCCATTCACCTGCTACTGTACATCCAATCACAGGCTTGACTCAGCCTTCAACACCATCCATCTCCGATGCAAGAATTGACGGACTGATTGGTCGTGTTTTCACTAGTGTTCTTTACCTACCTCACATTTTAGAACTAAATTATTTTTGTATTATAATTTCTGCAAATGGTTACTAATGCCTTTTAAAGGATTAATTTTATCAATAATGAAGGAACAGGAGTGGGTTGTACTGTATGAGGAGGTGGACAGTGACCCAAAAGTGCATGGGAGGGGCCAATGTTTGAAGATTATGTACAATAACAACGACGTAACATTTTTTAGGAGCCAAGTAATCTGCAGCTTGCTGGTAGAACTTTTTTCTTTATTCAGCTGCAGGCTTCCACAGTTAAGTAGCGACTGAATCACTTCATCAGGAGAATGCTGAACTTTCTGGATATAAGGGCTGGCCCAACACCTTCAAAACAGGAAATTTCAACCTGACCCTACAGTAATTACAAATGTTTGGGGTTTTTTTTCCTAAAATAGTGGTGGTCCTAGACCAAACTTTCAGCAGAGCAATGAGACGGTGCTTGATGTTCTCCCAGACCAATGCCTAATGGGTCATGCAAGAACTCTACACCGATGTACATCAAGCTGCATCACCCGTGTTCTTCAGGAGTGACAATCATGCAAGAAGTGTACAAGGTTGTACATCCTGCTGCCTCTCGGACCACAGAGGTCTATCACATCTGCACGACTGTGTATTTCAGGAGTTACAAATCATGCAAGAACTCTACACCGATGTACATCAAGCTGCATCACCCCTGTTCTTCAGGAATTACAAATCATGCAAGAAGTGTACAGGGTTGTACATCTTGCTGCATTATAATAGGAAAGGAGGCTTCTTCCAGTATTTTGGGGGGTAAAATCTTTCGAGGTACATTTATTCACTGCTGAACAGGTGCAGCTGTTTCTTGATGCCTTCAAAACAGGACCAGTAATCCTTTACCTTGATGCAAGAGGTTCCCTCATAAGGAAGGTTCAAGGACAACCAAAGTATATCTTCTATTTGGCTCTACTGCTGGCATATCCAAGAGAAGGAATATCGGGCATCCCTATAGAAGAAATATTTGTCAAATGATAAGCTTTCATGTTAAATATGTCACATGTTAGCTCGCTTCCAGAGTGCTGCCTCGATGCAAGCTCTCTGTCATTCCACAGACTATGGACACCAACTTTTCATGGGCTATGGTACAAGCAGTACTTGTCGCATTCAATCCTAAAGATAACAAAATGTACATCTGTCAAGAACTTGGAAGATGGAGCAATACCCACTTGTGTGCAGCACACATGATGAAAGATGCGTCGAGGAGGCTTGGACAGGTTACATCGGAAAAGGAGAAGATCAGAGTTTCACATTCTCCAATGCTTTGCCCTTTTTTCTGCAAAATTCTCCTGAACTTGCGATTTCCTGTGCAAAGTAGGGTATGCCTTGGGGACATTCAAAGTTACGGCAATGATGACATCAAAATTGCCGAGGAGGTTGTCCCAAACAGAGCAAAAAATGCACACATACAGAACTGGTCTGGTGTGGGTAAACAGGCATACTTTCATGGCACACATGGCCAATGCTTACGACCAGGAGAATTTATCAGAGAGTCATGTCTACATAAATGTCATGGGATGCATCTGTGAATCAAATGGGAAAACATCACAGAAGAGAGGCAAAGATGAACACAAGGTGACATCCAAGTACTTCTCATCCCCAGTGACCATTCCAAGGCCAAAAAAGAAAAAGAAACCCGAAAGATGACTCCAACCCTAAAGAAATGTGGGGGAAGAAGATGGCTAAAAAGCAAGAAAATCTTGTTCGTTTCCCTTTGAATGTCTGCGCGCGTCTAAAATCTAAAGCTCCCTATTTTTATGCACATTCGGTCCACACACTGTGTGTGTTTCGTTAATCACGTTCAGGAGCTTCAATGTTCATTGGTTTGCTCATTGGTTTTCTATATTAGGACTTAATCATGGGTGTTGAAACAATTCAAGTGATGATAGCAGAAAGGTTTGCTGAAAGGAGGAGGGATGGCAGTACTGACTCCTTTTTGGTGGGAATGGTGATCGAAAGGTCGCCGGCCTGCAGTGTGGCTGGTGCCAGCATCAGTGACGACAAGAACATTCATGACAAGGTACTTCCATGCTTTGTTAATTGTACGGCTGACGAGAATAAAGTCAAAGAGAAGCTGGTTGGACTGGCCGTGAGACAGAAAGTAATTCTGACCAGTGTGTTGAAGTACCCGAACAGCCTTCGTCTGACAAAGGACTCCAAGGTAAGATTTTCTCTTTTTTTTGGATGTAGTGTTAGGAGTAGAGTGTATATTCTAAAACAAAGTGGGAAATCAGTGTTTGTGTTACTGTTAAATTTGATTTGTTTCTTACACTAAAATCTTATATACAGTCTTATTGACATACAGGTAGATCTACTGTAGATGATATAGTGGTCATAGACTGTGGGCTGGAATGCCTGGAGATGAAAAATGTGGCTAGTTTTCAAGTTTCGTAGGGCCCCTGCTGCAACCACACTCTCAGGGCATGATAGTATGTAAAATGTAAAATAATATGAAAAGAAAATGTGGAATGTTGTCCATCTTAAAAGTTATACTACTTCTCCATGTGTGTTACTATAATTGTACTGATGTGAAAACCGATTACGAGTCTGTACCCACAATATCACTGTTAATAAACTGCCTGAACATAAGTTGATTGTTTCTTTTGTGCGATCATTCTCAGAGTGATTTTGGTTATAACATATAGGCCCTGTGTATGAAGCAAATTGATGCTGCATCGAAGCCAAATGCCAATTTTAACCAAGTTTTTCGACGTGATGCCAGCGTCGTATGAAAAATCGGCGGGCACACATGCGATAGTCCAGTCTCAGCTACAACATATTAAAATCTGGGAGAAATTCATCGAAGGATAAGTGAGCTAGTGTTCCAAAAAGATAGTCATGTCAATTTTCATTTCCAGAAAAACTGCTCTCCCATAGAGATAACACGTAACCTGGTCAAATTTTACAAAGATATTTTCAATCCATGTTTACGAGATGATGACGTCATCCAATCAAAAATTTTGTCATACATTTATGAAAGAGCAATAAATAAGCTACAACATACTGAAATTTGGGTGAAAATCGGCAAAGGATAAGTGATATACGCTCGAATAAACTTGAAATTTGATGACGTCATTTTGGAAATTTACTTTTTTTATTATATTAACTTAGGAATTTGATACCTTTCAATCATTTTTCCAGCAACGCCAACCCATGAAATGACATGTACAACTCTTCAGCTTTCAGAGTATGTAAAGAAAATGGGGGGTCACCGTCCATCCTGAGGAGTAAAATCGGATTTAGAATTGGCGGTTTTTTGGCATAGTTGTACTGCATATCGGCATTGACGCGCGCGCAGAATTTTAACTTTGACGGGCCCGTATGACGTCATATTGAGTCGGGTTGACTTGAAACTTGGTAGAAATATTCCTTGACATTTCAGACATCCAATCCATGTGAAAAATTGGGAAATTTGTATTGCATATGAGCTATGCGTGGGTATGGAACGCCACTGGAGAAAAAATACAAAAACAAACAAACATACATTTCACTTTTAAATACAAATTCATTTCACTTTTCACAAAAATACAATTTCACTTTGGCGTACCATATCACTCAGACGAAACCATTTCACTAACACTAAAATCATTTCACTCAAATAAAAAATACGTTCCTCTTTTTTCCCGGCCGAAAGGAGGCGCCAGTCTGGAAGAAGAAACAGTGCGCATGCTAGCGCTATAGCATGAGCGTAGAGGTACAGTCCACCCAAGGAGGTATGAGAGAAGAACCTCTGGTCCACCTCCATGCTTTCACATACCGTACTGTATGTACAGCGCGCACGATCGCAATCTCGTATCGTGTTTCCCATAGGTTTAATACGCGCCATGCCCCAATCTGTGCCGTCTAAAAAAACGCGCCCCGCCGCCCCGCCGGCCCACGCCGCGTGGGGGATGTGTACGGGTTCTCCCGCCATACGCGCCTGCTGCTCGCCGTGGAAAAACTGTTTGACATTTGCTCCAGTCTACCAAAGCCAAGTCACCAGAGGGTGAAATCTCACATCGATTGTATAATAGGGCTGTAAAGTGCGACCATGGGGGAGCCCGAAAGGCAGGATATCCTGCAAAACATAATGGACAGTTTGAATAACTTGAATGATGCCATTGCATCGTGGGCGCCGGCGCCGAGGCGTTCAGGGCCAAGCGCTGCCGCTGCCTCTGGCTCGGTAAGCGGCCGCGGCCGCGGGGCCCAGGCCCAGTACGGTGTCGGTGGAGCTGAACTTGCTACCACTATACTACCACTAACGTTCCAGATTTGCGTCGAGAATTCCAATCCCTTTTTGGGATTGGAAGTGGTCGAGGACGAGGAGCTCCATCAACCAGCATGACCAGGGGCAGAGCTACTAGTACTAGTACTTCTGCCATTGGCATCCCCGGTCGAGGTGTACGCGGACGAGGTAGATCTTCTACACCATCTCGAAGTGGCCATGGTGGGAGAACATCTGGTAAGTTAGGCCTTTGCCCATTTATGATCCAAGAGGATGCTCAGATCACCTAATAAAGTGGTGAAGTACACTGGAGCTAACAGCTGGTACTACAAGAAGGTAATGGACATGGACATCGAAGAAATACAAGCAGGAAATCTTGACTGCCTGCTTGACAAGAGATGCATTCCAAAGGATGCTCTCGGACCACAGAGGTCTATCACATCTGCACGACTGTGTATTTCAGGAGTTACAAATCATGCAAGAACTCTACACCGATGTACATCAAGCTGCATCACCCCTGTTCTTCAGGAATTACAAATCATGCAAGAAGTGTACAGGGTTGTACATCTTGCTGCATTATAATAGGAAAGGAGGCTTCTTCCAGTATTTTGGGGGGTAAAATCTTTCGAGGTACATTTATTCACTGCTGAACAGGTGTAGCTGTTTCTTGATGCCTTCAAAACAGGACCAGTAATCCTTTACCTTGATGCAAGAGGTTCCCTCATAAGGAAGGTTCAAGGACAACCAAAGTATATCTTCTATTTGGCTCTACTGCTGGCATATCCAAGAGAAGGAATATCGGGCATCCCTATAGAAGAAATATTTGTCAAATGATAAGCTTTCATGTTAAATATGTCACATGTTAGCTCGCTTCCAGAGTGCTGCCTCGATGCAAGCTCTCTGTCATTCCACAGACTATGGACACCAACTTTTCATGGGCTATGGTTCAAGCAGTACTTGTCGCATTCAATCCTAAAGATAACAAAATGTACATCTGTCAAGAACTTGGAAGATGGAGCAATACCCACTTGTGTGCAGCACACATGATGAAAGATGCGTCGAGGAGGCTTGGACAGGTTACATCGGAAAAGGAGAAGATCAGAGTTTCACATTCTCCAATGCTTTGCCCTTTTTTCTGCAAAATTCTCCTGAACTTGCGATTTCCTGTGCAAAGTAGGGTATGCCTTGGGGACATTCAAAGTTACGGCAATGATGACATCAAAATTGCTGAGGAGGTTGTCCCAAACAGAGCAAAAAATGCACACATACAGAACTGGTCTGGTGTGGGTAAACAGGCATACTTTCATGGCACACATGGCCAATGCTTACGACCAGGAGAATTTATCAGAGAGTCATACGTAAATGTCACGGGATGCATCTGTGAATCAAATGGGAAAACATCACAGAAGAGAGGCAAAGATGAACACAAGGTGACATCCAAGTACTTCTCATCCCCAGTGACCACTCCAAGGCCAAAAAAGAAAAAGAAACCCGAAAGATGACTCCAACCCTAAAGAAATGTGGGGGAAGAAGATGGCTAAAAAGCAAGAAAATCTTGTTCGTTTCCCTTTGAATGTCTGCGCGCGTCTAAAATCTAAAGCTCCCTATTTTTATGCACATTCGGTCCACACACTGTGTGTGTTTCGTTAATCACGTTCAGGAGCTTCAATGTTCATTGGTTTGCTCACTGGTTTTCTATATTAGGACTTAATCATGGGTGTTGAAACAATTCAAGTGATGATAGCAGAAAGGTTTGCTGAAAGGAGGAGGGATGGCAGTACTGACTCCTTTTTGGTGGGAATGGTGATCGAAAGGTCGCCGGCCTGCAGTGTGGCTGGTGCCAGCGTCAGTGACGACAAGAACATTCATGACAAGGTACTTCCATGCTTTGTTAATTGTACGGCTGACGAGAATAAAGTCAAAGAGAAGCTGGTTGGACTGGCCGTGAGACAGAAAGTAATTCTGACCAGTGTGTTGAAGTACCCGAACAGCCTTCGTCTGACAAAGGACTCCAAGGTAAGATTTTCTCTTTTTTTTTGGATGTAGTGTTAGGAGTAGAGTGTATATTCTAAAACAAAGTGGGAAATCAGTGTTTGTGTTACTGTTAAATTTGATTTGTTTCTTACACTAAAATTTTACATACGGTCTTATTGACATACAGGTAGATCTACTGTAGATGATATAGTGGTCATAGACTGTGGGCTGGAATGCCTGGAGATGAAAAATGTGGCTAGTTTTCAAGTTTCGTAGGGCCCCTGCTGCAACCACACTCTCAGGGCATGATAGTATGTAAAATGTAAAATAATATGAAAAGAAAATGTGGAATGTTGTCCATCTTAAAAGTTATACTACTTCTCCATGTGTGTTACTATAATTGTACTGATGTGAAAACTGATTACGAGTCTGTACCCACAATATCACTGTTAATAAACTGCCTGAACATAAGTTGATTGTTTCTTTTGTGCGATCATTCTCAGAGTGATTTTGGTTATAACATATAGGCCCTGTGTATGAAGCAAATTGATGCTGCATCGAAGCCAAATGCCAATTTTAACCAAGTTTTTCGACGTGATGCCAGCGTCGTATGAAAAATCGGCGGGCACACATGCAATAGTCCAGTCTCAGCTACAACATATTAAAATCTGGGAGAAATTCATCGAAGGATAAGTGAGCTAGTGTTCCAAAAAGATAGTCATGTCAATTTTCATTTCCAGAAAAACTGCTCTCCCATAGAGATAACACGTAAACTGGTCAAATTTTACAAAGATATTTTCAATCCATGTTTACGAGATGATGACGTCATCCAATCAAAAATTTTGTCATACAGTTATGAAAGAGCAATAAATAAGCTACAACATACTGAAATTTGGGTGAAAATCGGCAAAGGATAAGTGATATACGCTCGAATAAACTTGAAATTTGATGACGTCATTTTGGAAATTTACTTTTTTTATTATATTAACTTAGGAATTTGATACCTTTCAATCATTTTTCCAGCAACGCCAACCCACGAAATGACATGTACAACTCTTCAGCTTTCAGAGTATGTAAAGAAAATGGGGGGTCACCGTCCATCCTGAGGAGTAAAATCGGATTTAGAATTGGCGGTTTTTTGGCATAGTTGTACTGCATATCGGCATTGACGGCGCGCAGAATTTTAACTTTGACGGGCCCGTATGACGTCATATTGAGTCGGGTTGACTTGAAACTTAGTAGAAATATTCCTCGACATTTCAGACATCCAATCCATGTGAAAAATTGGGAAATTTGTATTGCATATGAGCTATGCGTGGGTATGGAACGCCACTGGAGAAAAAATACAAAAACAAACAAACATACATTTCACTTTTAAATACAAATTCATTTCACTTTTCACAAAAATACAATGTCACTTTGGCGTACCATATCACTCAGACGAAACCATTTCACTAACACTAAAATCATTTCACTCAAATAAAAAATACGTTCCTCTTTTTTCCCGGCCGAAAGGAGGCGCCAGTCTGGAAGAAGAAACAGTGCGCATGCTAGCGCTATAGCATGAGCGTAGAGGTACAGTCCACCCAAGGAGGTATGAGAGAAGAACCTCTGGTCCACCTCTATGCTTTCACATACCGTACTGTATGTACAGCGCGCACGATCGCAATCTCGTATCGTGTTTCCCATAGGTTTAATACGCGCCATGCCCCAATCTGTGCCGTCTAAAAAAACGCGCCCCGCCGCCCCGCCGGCCCACGCCGCGTGGGGGATGTGTACGGGTTCTCCCGCCATACGCGCCTGCTGCTCGCCGTGGAAAAACTGTTTGACATTTGCTCCAGTCTACCAAAGCCAAGTCACCAGAGGGTGAAATCTCACATCGATTGTATAATAGGGCTGTAAAGTGCGACCATGGGGGAGCCCGAAAGGCAGGATATCCTGCAAAACATAATGGACAGTTTGAATAACTTGAATGATGCCATTGCATCGTGGGCGCCGGCGCCGAGGCGTTCAGGGCCAAGCGCTGCCGCTGCCTCTGGCTCGGTAAGCGGCCGCGGCCGCGGGGCCCAGGCCCAGTACGGTGTCGGTGGAGCTGAACTTGCTACCACTATACTACCACTAACGTTCCAGATTTGCGTCGAGAATTCCAATCCCTTTTTGGGATTGGAAGTGGTCGAGGACGAGGAGCTCCATCAACCAGCATGACCAGGGGCAGAGCTACTAGTACTAGTACTTCTGCCATTGGCATCCCCGGTCGAGGTGTACGCGGACGAGGTAGATCTTCTACACCATCTCGAAGTGGCCATGGTGGGAGAACATCTGGTAAGTTAGGCCCTTGCCCAGTTATGATCCGAGAGGATGCTCAGATCACCTAATAAAGTGGTGAAGTACACTGGAGCTAACAGCTGGTACTACAAGAAGGTAATGGACATGGACATCGAAGAAATACAAGCAGGAAATCTTGACTGCCTGCTTGACAAGAGATGCATTCCAAAGGATGCTCTCGGACCACAGAGGTCTATCACATCTGCACGACTGTGTATTTCAGGAGTTACAAATCATGCAAGAACTCTACACCGATGTACATCAAGCTGCATCACCCCTGTTCTTCAGGAATTACAAATCATGCAAGAAGTGTACAGGGTTGTACATCTTGCTGCATTATAATAGGAAAGGAGGCTTCTTCCAGTATTTTGGTGGGTAAAATCTTTCGAGGTACATTTATTCACTGCTGAACAGGTGCAGCTGTTTCTTGATGCCTTCAAAACAGGACCAGTAATCCTTTACCTTGATGCAAGAGGTTCCCTCATAAGGAAGGTTCAAGGACAACCAAACTATATCTTCTATTTGGCTCTACTGCTGGCATATCCAAGAGAAGGAATATCAGGCATCCCTATAGAAGAAATATTTGTCAAATGATTAGCTTTCATGTGAAATATGTCACATGTTAGCTCGCTTCCAGAGTGCTGCCTCGATGCAAGCTCTCTGTCATTCTACAGACAGTGGACACCAACTTTTCATGGGCTATGGTTCAAGCAGTACTTGTCGCATTCAATCCAAAAGATAACAAAATGTACATCTGTCAAGAACTTGGAAGATGGAGCAATTCCACTGTGATCCAAGCAGCTGAAGGGGTAAATGTATTCCAACGGTTTTACGTTGAATGATGTTGTTAATGTTTGAAGATTTAAATGAACTCATAACTGTATGCATAGAAAGTTGTAAAATAGAAATTTTGCTTTGATCGGTGGTGGTGTTGGGGTTTGCTATTGATTATGTTTGTCACATGTTTGTGATGTTTTCTTTTTTTTTTCACAGACGAGTGCCCGCGTTACAAAACGCATGAAGATCGTCGAGAAGGGGGAGATGCGGAGGAAGCAGGGGGGTTTGATGTTTTGCTGGATGGCGGCAATCGGCGAAGGGTGTGACCAAGTGGTCGAGGTTTTCTCCGATGTTAAATATGAGAAGGTTGGGTCTAAAATGACGGGGGCCGGGGCATTGGTGACAGCAACTAACATCCAAGAAGAGCCGGGCTACTACCGGTCGACGGACAAGACGAGTCTGGTGGGTAGCTCATGTTAGTGGTTGTTTATGTTGTTGTTGATGAATAAATTCTATGTGAAGGAGAACAGTAATTTTTATTTATTAATGATTCAATTAATAAGGGCATGTTGTGGGTGTTGGACATTGAGATGTGTCTATGTGAGGTTTTAATATGTGTCGTATAAGACAGTGAAAGTAGTCTTGTGTCAAACCATTTTTGATCATTTGGTTGTATGATTCAAAGACAGGGGAGAATGTGTTCAAAATGCGTTGATCTAGGTGTTTGGTTAGCAAAATTATGGGTGAAAGTTGAACGTTTTTTAACATGGGATGAAAAGGGGATATTACCTTTGGTTTTGGTAAATGAGATATGGAAAATAATGAGATTTGGAGGTTATGCCCTATATTGTGGTTGATCTTGTGTTTTTTGCTCGGAAAGTGAATATTTGAGTTGGGAGTGAATATCAAATGTGCTAAATTATCCATATCGGGTGTATTGGTTGTGTTTTAAAGGAAGGGTGTTTTCAAAATGGTGTTGTTCGCTTCAATGCGATGTTGCAGTGTGTGCTATTTGGGCGCATATAGCTGTTATGTCAGAATTTAGGCCGGGCATGGTTGGGTGTGGTAATAATTATGAAGTTTGGAATGAAGGGAAGATGGATTGTGTTCATTCCTTTGACGAGTGCATGATGTCAAACTTTGTCATGATATGCAGTGATGTTATTGTGTGTTGTCTTTTTTTAGATTGATGGCAAAGTGGCCGTCTTTGATGTGAATGAGGCGGCTGTCCGGGGCTTTACGTGCCCTGATGTCGTCGACTTCAAAGATCTCAAGACCAGTCCAAAGAAGAGGAGGGTGTCGGAGGAGGGCGCTCTTCACGGACCATGCCGAAGACATAGATTTTGTTCGATCTCAATTTAGCCAAAATTCACATGTATTAACAAAGGGATAAAACCTGGACTTATCATATACTGGATTGTGATATTTCATAGACAGTTTTGAGCAAGGACGGATCAACCACAGAAGTCTAGCATGTCAGTAAGTACTCAAACAAAGTCGACTAGTTCGCCCGTTCCTAAAAGACATAAGCTGAGTGACACTCCCCGGGCTGGACTGAAAACCGTGACAGTGTTAATGCTGACACTAACGTGAAGATGAGTGGCAGTGCAAGAAAGGAGTTGTCATATTCAGAAGCTCCACCTCAGTGGTTCCAAAAGTTCTTCTCAGAATTTGAAGCCCGTATCGAAGCCCGTTTTGAAAGGGTCATTACCAAGCAGCTAGGTGACCTTTCCTTGAAAGCTGATGATCATGAAGAAAGGATCAAGAGCATAGATTTTGACGTTCTTAATATTCAAGATGAGGTGAAACTTTTGAGAGAATAAAATGAGCTGCTGGTCAAGAAAGTAGATGATCTTGAAAATCGAAGCCGGAGAAGCAACCTGGTAATCTTCGGATTACCTGAAGCTCCAGTACCAGAGAAGGAGGACTGTCGTAAGACAGTTGCTGAGTTTTTACAGTTTGTCGGTGTTGAAGAGGGTGACACAGCACAAATAGAAAGATGCCACAGAACCCCTTCCCGCCTTTCGACCAGCACAGGACCATCTGGACCCAGAACATTTCATATCGCTTTCGCCACTTTTGCTGCACAGGAGAGAGTGCGTAGGAAGTGCATCAAGAAGTTGAGGATCACCAAATATCAAGTAAAAAATCAAGAGGCCAGAGTCTTTGTAGCGGAAGATCTGTCGAGGCGAGTGCTCCAACTCCAAAAAAAGAAGCAAACAAAGTTTCAACAGCTGAAAGAGGAGGGCAAGAACCCTTCTTTACATACCCTGACAATCTGTGCTTCAGAAGTCCTGCTGGCAAACTCATTCAAGTAAAGTAAAACTCTGGAAAAGGGAAAGGATTGAGTCGTGGATACAAGAGCTCAGATATCACAAGAGCATAAAAGACACTACTGTGAATAAAACAGAGAACTACTTTTGTATGAAGTAATATGTTTTTTTTTGTTTTTCTTATTTCAGTTTAGTTTATACAAGAAATGATGTAGTTATGCAGATATACTATTGATGTAGATGATTAGAACATGAAAACTTCTTTTTTTTTTTTAGTAATGAAAGTAAAAATTTAGAAGTTGAGAAACTTGAATGAAAATCCTGAACTACAGTCCCTACATTGTAGTCAGCGGACAAGAACATTTTTTAAAAGAGATCTGAGTATTTCAGATGATAATTACCATGAATCCTTAACTCCAAAGGTTTGGTGATTGCCATTTTCAGTAAGCTTTATAATGTACTGGTATATTCAATGATTATTATTTATAGTTTTTCTTATTAATCATAGTAGCTACTAAACGTACATGTTTATTATTCCCCTCCCTACAAATGAGGTGAGTGATGATAGACATTTCCATTTTAAGTTTTATCAATAGGTGACTCTGGCAAGATAAACACTTACTAAGATCACTTACACATTTTTCCACTGTGTGAGTGTTGACAGTTTGCACGTTGGTATTGTTGTTGGTTTACAAGTTGTATAGTTTCATTATTAGTTCATTTTTTTTATTATTATTATTATTTTGATCCATGTTTCAAAGAAGGTTAGAATTTTTTTTTTTTTTTTTGATGTCACAATTCAAAACTTATACATGTGAAATTTGGCGGAATGCTGCGCTTTTTGCATTTGGTTTTTGCACTTTTATCCAGGGCTGTGTTGTGATTTAAAGCCCTGGATTTTGCGTTTTTGTGCACCTGCGCTCTTGTTTGCTTGCCTTCTAATTGTTTTTTTCTCTCTCTTTTTTTTTTTTTAATAATATTATTTCAATCATGCTAATCCTTATAACCCTAATTGCAGCCTCCAATGTTATGCAGCTTTTATTTATTTTTATGGTAACCTACATTGAAACTTATGATCACTTAATGGCAGTCACTTTATCTCTTATTTTATCGCTAGCTCATTATTGTTTGAGTTTTGTCTACAACATTGATAATATGTCGGTGTTATTCCCCATTCAAAAAATATGAATAACAAATTAAATCTTAAACTTATTACATTTAATTGCAGGGGAATTCAAGACCATGTAAAAAAGACGTAAAATTTTTCATTATATGAGATGAATTGAAAGTGACATAATATTTCTCCAAGAAACTCATTCTTCTAAATGTGATGAAAATTTTTGGAAACAATAATGGGGTGAAAAAGCATGGTTCTCGAGCCACACATCAAATAGTAGAGGAGTAGCCATTTTAATTCGAAACAGAGTGTCGTTGGTTGTTAACTCTACTTATACTGATCCTAACGGTAGATACCTGATCGTATCTGCTATCATTAATGATGTACCTGTAATTTTAGTAAATCTGTATGGTCCAAATAGTGATGATCAAATTTTTTTTCTTGAAGTTTTTAGTAAAATTGATAAATTCGATTATTAATTTATACCTCTATTTTATGTGCTGGGGATTTTAATTCAGTTCTGGGGCCCTTGGATTATAAGGGGGGTAGGGAAGCACACTCAAATGTCAAAGCGAGAGAAATATTAATAACACTAATGGAAGAATATAATCTTTGTGACATTTGGCGCAGTTTTCATCCAAACCTAAAGCAATATACAAGACATCAAAAAAAACCTAAAGTACTGTTCAGGATTGATTTTATTCTAGTGTCAGATAATTTTGTTACAAATTGTTTGCAATCAAAAATAATCCCAGGAATTCAATCTGACCATTCCCCTGTTACACTGCATTTTAAAGGAGCCCAACCACTAAGGGGTCCAGGATTTTGGAAATTAAATTGTAATATTTACATGACGATGCAAATTTTAGTAGAATGGTTAAGGACAAAATAGAAGAGTATAAATTAATTCATTCTAATAGCAATTGCAATCCAAATGTATTATGGGACTCTCTACAGTGCACTATTACTGGTACATGTATAGAATACTGTACACGTAAGAAGAAGGAAAGGGACTTTGCAAAAAAACACCTTTTGGCAGAAATAGAAGATGTGGAGAAAAAATTAAGGGGAAGATAAACCCCAAGAACAATGTGGATTGAGTGAAAGCAGCAACATTAGTAGAGCACATCAGTGAAAGTTTGAAGAAAATCGGACAATCGATGCAAAAGTTATGAATTTTTAAAGTTTTGGTGTTGGAACCGCTGGATGAGGAGACTACTAGAGGTTATGACGTATGAGTGGACTACAATATCAAGAAAATATAAAGAAAATACTACAAAAATCCATTTTTCATGAAAATTACAAATTCCATCAACTTGATATTGACATATGTTAAGGGTAGCAATTATTCCCCCTGCTTTCTGAAAGCGGTTGGTCCACTGCTCTTTCGTAATTCCAGAAAAGTGAATTTTTTTGAATATCCTTTATATTTTCTTTGTATTGTTGTCCACTCATACGTCATATCCTCTAGTAGTCTCCTCATCCAGCGGTTCCAACACCAAAACTTTAAAAATTCATAACTTTTGCATCGATTGTCCGATTTTTCTCAAACTTTCACTGATGTGTTCTACTAATGTTGCTGCTTTCACTCAATCCATATTGCTCTTTGGGTTTACCTTCCCTTTAAGTACTGATTTAAATAACAATGATCTTATTAATGAAAAAGAATCTTTGATACATGCTTTGAATGATATCTTAGAAGTTGAAGCCAAAGGTTTAATTGTCCGTTCACGACTACAATGGGCTGAAGATGGGGAAAAAAGCTCTTAATATTTTTGTAACTTAGAAAAAAGAAGTGGAGAGAAAAAAAGTATTTTCAAAATAAAGAATGATGATGATGATATAATTGTTAATCAACACACTATAATAGAACAAATCAATTCATTTTATCAAACCCTGTACAAAAACCAGTGTAATCAGGAGAGTAATAAAATAGAACATTTCTTAGACTCCATTGAATTCCCCCAGCTGAGTCACGCCGATAAGGTCTTACTTGATAAACCCATCTCTAAAAAGGAATTATTTGATACAATTATTTCAATGAAACACAATAAGTCACCAGGTTTAGATGGATTACCAGTAGAATTTTATATTGTGTTTTGGAAAGATATTTCTGATATGCTTGTCAACTCATTTAATTTCTCTTTACAAAATGGACGAATGTCCAGCTCACAAAGAAATGGTGTTATTACCTTGATACCAAAAAAAGACAGAGATGTCTCTTATTTGAAAAATTACAGACCAATATCTCTCTTAACAGTAGATTATAAAATCTTAGCCAAAACTTTAGCAAACCGCCTCAAAAAATGTCTTTCAGACTTGATTCACCCAGACCAATCTGGTTTTTTGAAAGGAGGGCATATTGGAAATAATATCCAACTAATTATCGATGTAATTGAATATACAGAATTAAATCAAATTCCTGGTGGAATCCTTCTCCTTGATATCCAAAAAGCCTTTGACATTGTTTCCCATAATTTCCTCTTTCATGTACTTAGAAAATTTAATTTCAGCGATGATTTCATTGATTGGATAAAGGTTTTTTATTCAGATAGAAAAAGTTATGTTTCGAACTATGGATATTTGACCAAACCAACTGATATGGAAAGAGGTATTTTCCAAGGGTGTCCCATATCCCCATACTTATTTTTGTTAGTTATTGAATCTATGGCTCTTGCTATTCGACAGAACCCCAATATCAAAGGTATCCCAGTTTTAGAAAACGAACTGAAAATATCTTTGTTAGCAGATGACTCTACTTGTTTTATGATGGCTCAGATTGCTTTATTTTCTGAGTGCTCTGGCTGTAAACTTAATATTTCTAAATCCGAAGCAATATGGATTGGCTCTATGAAAGGTTCTCAAAGATTTCCATTTTCTGAGACAGGACTTAAGTGGAATAAATCTACTTTTAAAACTTTAGGCATTCATTTTTCTGTAAATTCAGACCAGTTATATGAACTTAACCATAAGATAAAACTCAAATCCATTGAAAATACCTTAAATTGTTGGCGCGCAAGAAATTTATCTCTGGTTGGGAAGATCTGTGTCATAAAGACCCTATTGCTGCCACAAATTCTTTATTTTTTTTTTCAGTGCTGTGTATTCGAATTCCTAAGAAATTTTTTAAACAACTGAATACAACACTGTACAAATTTGTGTGGAATGGTGGCAGTGATAGGGTCAAAAGACAACTGGTGTGTAATGACTATTCTTTAGCAGGTTTGAAAATGATTGATCCATACACATACTCAGTTGCTCAAAAAATGTCATGGGTCAAAATGCTTCTTGATGACAACTTTCAAAGCATGTGGAAGTCAATTGAATTGTCAAGTTTAAATAATTTTTCTACTATAAAAGATATATTATGGAAATCACATGCTCCGACAAGTGCCTTAAGCAAATTGAGATCAACTCAATTAGCTGAATCTCTTCAAACATGGTACATATTTAGAGAAAATTTTGTTAAAAACGAGTTTAATACAGTTTTCTCTGCACTTGGTTCTTGTCAGTGCATATGGTTTAATAAACATATCTCCTGTAAGTCTAAGCAGTATTTTTTGTATGAAGAGTGGTTAGACAAAGGAATTGTATATATTAGTGATTTACTTAATCCTCCCCACCCCGGTTACAAATTATTTGAAGAACTTATTCTTGATTATGATATTAGTAAAAAAGACAGGCGTAAATACAATTTCCTATTGAGAAATATACCAGATGATTGGCTAGTCACTTCTGACTTAACCCCTGACAATATATTTGACGACGCTAAAAGCAAGCTCTTGAAAACTCCCAAAATTCCGAAATATGCATTTAATATTATGTTAGAATCATGTACTCCAGAACGACAAATTTCATTTTGGAATGCCCTCCATGAACATGAACAAAATAACTTTAAATGCACAATAAGTACTCGAATGCGTTCTTTTTATTTTAAGTTATTTCATAGAGCCATTGCCTTGAATGATTTTCTGTATAAAATCAAAAGAAAGGACTCCCCAAACTGTTCATTTTGTAACACTGACCCTGAAACCTATGTACATCTTTTTGTTGAATGTCCTCTTGTTAAACCCATCTGGAATGAAACTATAAACTTAATTATTCAGAAAACTCATAAACCGCTAAATGTTTCAACTTTTGAAAAAATGTTCGGTTTTGAACATGATAAATTTATTACGTATTTGTTTCTTTTACTTAAATACTATATTTATGTGTGTAAATTTCAAAATAAACCACTAAGCTCTGAAGGATATAAATGCCTTATTATGACCAATAAAGAACTTGAATTTTGTATCGCAAAGAAAAATAATAAGCTCCCTATACATTTCCGGAAATGGAGATCTGTTTTTTGAATACATGTATAATGATAATCGTTACGCTGTTCAATTTGTTATTTGTTTGAATTGATGAACCAAGGGACACCACGCGTGGGGGCGTATGGGCCGAGATTCCTTTCAAGTGATATGGGTTTTGTTTTGTGGTTTTTTTTTCAGTTATATCCAAATGTATTAGAACTAATTATGTCTTGAATATAATTGTTCAGTTCTGTGATAAAATGCATAGAAATCAGTCCCGTGCCCGCCCGTGGGTGTTGATTAACGGTTCTCTTGGCATTTTATAATTATTTCCTCTTATCAATTGTGCGTAACACAAATTTATAATCTATGTTATCTTTGTGTTATCTACTTCCAATTTTCTTTAAGAATATATATCGTATCATATTTGTTATACATAGATAATACCTTGTATGAGACAAAGTGACTGCTTTTAAAGCACATTTAGAACTATTTGCTATTACATGGGTAGTGCTGCCTCTTTTTTTTTTCTTTTTTTTATATAATAATAATAATAATAATAATAATAATAATAATAATAACTATTTCTTATTGAGCGCTTTTACAGGACCTGATCAAAGCGCTGTACATACATCAACAAACAACATTCACAAAGCATAGGAACATACTTAGTAGTTACAATTGAAATAGTTCAGTCTTGAGTTTCCTTCTAAACATTTCCTCTGAATCACATCTCTCTTTTTCCCGATGATTGTTCTTATTTACATGTTCATGTATGTATTGATTTGTTTTTTATTCCAATAAAACACATAAAAAAAAAGAAATTGGAGGAAGCAACAGGAAAGGTTGTGACTGTGAATTTGTGGGGGGCGTGTGCCGAGACGTCCGTTTGTGTAGATGACCCTGTGAAGGTTGTAGCAGCTGAAGTGCTAAGTGAGAGTGTCATGACGTCTTGCCCATCGACGAAGGTAGAGGTAAGTTGATGAAGGTTTTTCGGAAGTGTTAACAATTTTTTGTGAGAAGGTTTGATCATGTTTTTTTTGTGTGTGTGTGTTTGTTTTTGTTGTGGGTTTTTGTTTTTGTATTTGTTTGTTTTTGTTTGTTTTTGTTTGTTACCGATTAACTCATTAGAATTTACCTTGTCTCAGTTCCAATCGCCCCGTCCCCCAAAAACGGTCCAAAATGAGGTAATACTATCACGTGACCCTCTGACGTCAGTTTGAGAAGTCGCTCGGCTTTTGTGCCGCAATCGCAACGCAATCGAGCCGCACGCACCCGAGCATTGTATTGGTTTGGTATTGTGCTTTGCGTATGCGTGGTGACCTTCTTTCAGCTGAGAATTTGTTTGATCAGAGAGCAGAGAAAAGAGAAAATGCCGACCCGATGTATCGTAGCGGGATGTTCGAATATGTACAAAGATGGGGTTAGCCTTCATTCGTTTCCAAAGGACCCCAATCTGCGAAAAATTTGGACTTCCAAGGTGAAGCTCACGAGGGCTCGGTGGAAGGGTCCTTCGGACGCCAGTGTGATATGCAGCGAGCATTTTGATGTGGCGGACTTCGAAGATCTGGGATTATGGGCCCAGTTTGGCCTCAAAAGGCAGAAACGGCTGAAACCCGACGCAATTCCAAAAATCAAGGCCACCAGTATGGGCAGCAAGGATGTAGTTCATCGACCAGCCGCTGAAAAACGACAGAAAATGAGGGTAAGAATTATTGTGAATACTGTTAGCTTTTTACGCCGATGAAAATATTGTTACACTGATGTGATGTACAGTTAGTACATGTACTAACGTTAGTTACTGTGTGCTTTATCAAAACGTGTGACCGCCGTACGCACACACGTTGCATGCATGATGACGAGTGCAGCTGCAGCTAGCAGCTAGGATAGCTAGCTCGGTTTACAGTGATCGGCCTGATACATGAACTGTGAACAAAGTGCGGTCCGGGCTTCGGTTTGGACACGGTTGTGTTGTTGTGGTAGTTTGTAATATTTATTTGGGTATACTGCTAAGTGCCAAATTCCACTACTTCGTGGATTTCGGCTTTTTATACGCAGCTATGAAGGTATGCATTGTAAAGCTTGGAAAGTTTTATCATGTTTTTGTACGGTGCGTGGTGGTGATCCCCGCCCCGCCGCCATGCTGTAAACGCTGCTGCAGCAACGCTAGCGGATCCGCAGCGCGATGTGTTGCTTCTCCCCGCCCGCCCCACTGGACTGCAGTGATATGCAGAGACATGCATATCATGCAGACGAGTGAGCTCCATGCAGCTCTTTTTCGGTCCCACGCACTAGCTTTCTTGCGGCATATTCAACTAACTGTGCGAGTATAGTAGTACAGCCTTACAACAGTTCTACACTTGTTGCAGTTCCAGTAGACCAGTACGATTGTAGATCTATTACTATGTACATGTATTACTTAGGGCTGAAACACCTGTGATCCCTGGTGTGCTGCTGACGGCCCATTGGCATTGGCGGAATGAACACCTTTCCATTATTTATCCTTCATGATGTGTTTCCTCAGAACATCCCTAGAGGAAATGAAAGCTATCGGCAGTATGCGATTATTGTGAGCTGAGAGGATAGGTGAATTTTATGAAAGTTATGGCAGAAATTAAGAGTTTGTGTTCTTTCTGCTGGTAGTGGGCATGTTTCGGAAGGACATTGGAGAGATAAGGAGGTGCTGGAGCTGATTAAACTGTAGAGTGAGAAAGAGATTATTAGGGAAACTGAGAACTCGGTGAAGAAGAGGAAGAACGTATATGGGGTGATCAGCCAGAGGTAAGCTGCGATCGGCGTTCGCCGAGATGAAAGGCAGGTAAAATGTAATATTGGGCCCCTAAAATCAGAGTTCAACATTAAAATACAATACTTCCGGACACAATTAGAAAAAGATCAGCTAATTATAAACAATATCTTGATGTATGTGTATAGAAGTGTAGTAGGAGCACCCCTGTGGGGAATAGCGGGGCGTTCCATACACCCGCTATGGGGCTTCCCATAGACCCCTTACGGGAGCCCATGCCGTATATAAGGGGGCAGGTTTCCCGACGCCATTAGTTGCGTGCTCGGGTTTTTGTGAAGTCAGGTCTACGCTGTTTATTGATACGGATAATTCCAGTGCCAACTCAACCAGATATTGAACTTTGAAGTACAAGATCACGGACGGAAACGGGTGTCTATTTATATTTGTGGATGTGATCCGGGACTCCACGTCCACAACAGTAGCAATTAGTAAGTAATTAGTTTTACATATCATCTTATCTCATCTAACAATACTAACAATTTGAAATATAAGTAATGTTTCCTGTAGTACCGAGGATTAGTACAAAAAAAAAAAATGAGGTGCCAACAACAATACATGACTTTGTTTCTAACCCTCACCATGTTAGGAGTCGTGTTCTGTGTTTTGAAAACTGATGAATACAAATATATTTCTTGTTTAGAAATCCTTTTATCAGAAGTTGAATCTTTAAATATCAGAGCCTTACAGGGGCTTTAAGAATCATTTTCCTTTATCATAGCGTGGAGGACCAAGAAATTACTGTCGAGTCCAAAAAGACTGGAGCAATTGCCTTCGCACCAGTCCAGCATACAGACGAGGCCATCCATGCACTGGTGCATGTACCTCATTTCATCATGGCTGCCATGCTCATGCTAGCTGCTGGGCGTAATAAATTATTTTGTGTTGAGATTATATGATTTTTTATTTTTCGTGCAAACATCAAAATTTGTTCAAGAATTTAGATTCGCGGGCTGGTCATATCGATATAGAAAGTCTACATACTGTACACGTATATCCCCAATATCGATAGCTACGCCGCCCGCACCCGGCGTCCTAGCGCGAGCTACTGCAGCCATCTACGGTCTAGATTCAACGTTAAAGTTTAATCGTTTCAACATTTCAAGGCAGATTCAGTCTTTTAAATCAAATCTAAGAATGAAAACTATCCAGGCCATAGATCCCATCTCAGGGGTTTGGGAAGAAGCGAAGGTTATAGAGGATATGGGGGACAAAGTAAAACTGCGGTGAGTTCACAGAAGAGGTCGCAATTAATTATCACGGTATTCAAACAGCTGTGTGCTGATACTCGTAGTATTCTATTCCTATAGAAAGCAGTACGGGTATTCGAATGCCGACCAGCAGAAGGTATTCTAATAGTTTCGAATTGGCCTAAAGGTTATTCGACTATTTGTGATAGCAACTATTTCACTAATTTCACAATGTTTCCTACAACACTATTAAAAGCAATATTTTGGCTACAAACACGGACAAGTAGGCCTAATCACTTGAGAATATGCCGATTTAATTTGATCGTCCAGCGTGATTTTGGGTAGCCCACTGCGAGCGGGCTACCGTTATTTTTTAATTCTGGTAAAAAATACCCGGGCAGACAGAACTCCACACTCCTATCTGCTAGAAAACTTATTTACAATACATGTACATATGTATACATTTACAAGTAAATGTACGTAAGGGGGGGGGGGGGGGGGAAATAAAAGAGGGGAGGGGGAAGTCCCCGAAAACAATTTCCCTGAGATTCGATTATGATATCACAATAGGGTAGACGTACAGAGTTGCGGGCGCACGCGCTCTGCAGCACTCACACGCTATCGGTACGGTAACAATGGTGCGGTATGGTAAAAGTTGTGCCAACGGTAAGCCCTCTCTTTTCCCCGAGTATTTTCCCGGTAATCATGTCAGCTTTGCAACGGTTTTCTAATAGTAACGCTTGAAATGAAAGCAGATCGGTAAGATAATATTTTACCGGTAAGGAACGGTTTTCCCGTTAGAGCATAAGTCACTTCATAGCGGTAGTGTACAAAAAGCACTGAGGGATGGCACTGACACTTCCAAGTTGGCGTAGGAGCAGACCATCAAACCTTGTGGGTGTTCTTTGATTGCCTGTATAACATTCAAAACAGACAATGATTGAGGTTGGGACCGGGCAGGCATAAGCTGGCGAGTCACACCCGGTGCAATGCACAGATCACCACCAGCTGAATCAATGCCTACTAAAACTGGAGTAGAACATACACGCGACATTTATGCAATTTTCCATTCGAATTTTCAGGATAACATGATTCAAAATCGGGATGACACAGTTGACATTCAGAACCTAAGCGAGAAATATGTGTAATGTGGCGTGATCATGATTTGTTTGAAAAAAAAAACAAAAACACAATGAATTGTTTGATGAATGTGAGGATTTAGGCAATGACACTGGAGCATGTTCTCATTGTGGCATATATGTTTCTTAGCCACAGTCGATGTGCTTTTAATGTATTGATTATGTATTATGCTAATGTACCTGTATATAACGTATGAATATGCGTATTCTATTGTTGTGTAATAATATGGTAGGAGCACTGCGCTATTTGAGGCGCGCCTCTTTGTTCAGTGCAGGTGCGTTGTCTGAGCACGTGCTCAGTCATTTTTGCAGTAATGTCTGGTTGCCAAGGCATAGTATTCTCCCGACGCATTGTTGTGGAGACATTTTTAAGAGTTACAGATACTTAATTACATGGCGAGGGGAGATAACCATTGCCCAATAAACTTGCACGAAGAGAACTGTGGGAATATATTCAACCATTTGCCAAACTTTTTGCTAAATACACGTTGAATCAAAACAAGGATCTTCTGGAGTAGCCTACTTCTGTACTACTAGACTCCTTTTTCCCCGTCATCGTTCAATGACTCGGTTTTTCTTCAGAGACAGTTTTTTACACCTTCTCAGTTTCATTGCTACCCGAACTCTCCTGACCGTTTCTTTGCTACCAGAATTCTCCTGAATGTTTCATTCGCTACCAAAACTTTAACATCCTCGGTTTCCGGCTACCAGGACATCCCTTTCTACCTCCTCATCAAAGACTTCACAGATTATCACAACATCTCCCCGCACTCTCCTGACTGTTTGGATTACAATTATCTCAATAGCCATGGCAACATGTAACTCTAATTTAATTGCCTACTTTTTGTTATAATACGTACGTACAGTTCAAAGTAAATTATATTTTCCTTTTGTGTAGATTTAACTTGACGAGGGTATACATGTAGTAAAGTTGTTTATAACCCAAGAGAATGTACTGTTAGTAAAAGTGGAAATTTTCGCAGTGTTGAAATTTTCGCGCATTTCGCGCAACCAGAAACTAGCGCGAAAATAAAAACACGCGAATATTTTTGCTTGCCATACGTTCCTGTGCATGATGTCTTGATTCCGCGGAATTAAAAACACGCGAAACTCTTCTGACCCGGCCTAGCGCGAAAAATTAGTCCCGCGAAAATATCCACTTTTACAGTATTAGATTTATTTCTGATCCCAATATAATTACCAAACACTCATTTTCTTGCCACTGATTTCAAACAAATATAATCTCAAGTTCCCGATAAGAAATTCACCGAAGATTTAAATATTTCATTTTTTAAATAATAAAAGAACATAATTGATTATTTAATTAATTTCCTTTTGTTTACATTTGTCTATGTGTTGTCTCAACCGATCTCTTATATAAAGTAAGTTTTTGGAGGTAATACATGCAAGAATAAATATTAACATACTGGTAGTTCAAATCCTCCACAATACGAATGATATCAATGATTAACATTTGAAATGGCAGCAAAAATGGGAGCATGAAAGAGAGGACAGTCAACTTCAGTGATGCAATACATTGGTTGCCATGTGCAGAGAGTTATTCAACACTCTGCTGGAAATCTTATTAGTGAGAAGACGGCTGAAGACCTAGTCAAAGGCGCCAAAGAAACAGTGGCAGCAGTGCATGCCACATAGAGTGGAAACCAGCCAGGTGAGGATACAAATGCATGTAATTTTAGAGGGAACAAACCCCCAACAATTTCAGTCTGTGTGGTGAAAGAACTTAAATATTGAACAGATCTGTGTATCTTTGGTACTTTACTTGTTGAACTCAAAATGCCAGTTTGAAGATGACACTTAAAAATTGTGAAAAACTGTCTGTAAGCCCTAAAAAACTACTGAAGTAGCAAATACTACTGAATATGCCACCTTTGAAGACTTGTACAAGTATTATGCAACAGAATTCCTAAATCATGCAAGTACAATAAGGTATGATATTTCAATAACAATTCTTCAGCTCAAGCATTAGCTTAGTACCAGGAAATGCTACTGCTGCATGAAATTGAATGCATTTGTGGGAACTGCATTGCACAGGACATACTTCAGGTTTAAAATTCACACACACATACTGCAACTGGTAAAAAAAAAAAAAAATGTGACGGAGACATGCTCCATGGATTTGAATCACACAAGTCCTTTATCTAGTGATTATGATCACTGTGACACTTTTTCACATTGGGGAGCCCTCTGTGAACGATAAGGCAACTATCGCCTACATAGTTGGCTTCTCAGTAGTTTGTCAGGCTGAAAAGGAGAGACATGCAGTGTGAAACCCACATGGCTTCTCTTCCACTGGGGAAAACATGGAAGGTAGCTTTGACAGGTGACCTTGCTTGACCTTTCTCTGAGGCTGTACAGACAAGACTGCCAGAACAATTGCTTTATTGTTTTGTTTTTAAAAGGGAGTAAGTGGTCATAGTTTTAGTGCCAGGGATCACTTTCCCCCCCCCCCCCCAAAAAAAAAAAAAACACAAACAAACAAACAAACAAACAAACAAACAAAAAACAAACAAAGACAAACAAAATAATAAATTTATACAAAATAAATCAGGTCTGAATCCTCTGGAAGTCCTGGGTGCTTTTTGTTTTTCTTCCAATTTTGTCTTTCTTTTTCTGCTTTTTCTTTCTGATTTTTTTCTCCCTATTTTTTTTTTTTTTTTTTGGGAGAAGCCAGAAGTGGACAACAACCCTGTGTTTTCACTTACTTCCTCGTGAACTGAAAGACTCAAGCTCTATAACATCTTTCAGGAGTAATTTAAAATCCTATTTGTTTAGCAGTGCATTTTGAAGACCAGTGCCTTTTGAAGACAGACTTTCATGTTTTTTTTTTTCTTCTGCTTCTTCATCTTCTTCTATTACGGTGATGTACTTGTATCTTCAGTCTGTTTGCTTTGATGTACAATTGTAAAGCACCTTGAGCATTTAATCAAAGTGGAGAACGGCGCTATAGAAATTGTATGTATGTATTATTATTATTATTATTATCATTATTATTACATTGGAAAATTCATCACCAAGTAAATACCAGGTAAGAGAGACTAAGAAAGTTTTTTAGTAGTCCATTCTAAGCACCACTAAGTGGTGAGAAAATAATACAAACCAAAGTACAGGACACTACAACAGAATTGCAAAGGAACTCACAACCCTAAGGAGGGGTCTAATAGCACGCAGGAGGTGATTGACAAAACTTTACTGTTGCCATCGCCCTGCACTCTTTCACAATGATTTTGCACGGTGCTTGGCAAAGGGCAGAAATTTCTACAGAGGCAATAAATATCACCTTCACTTGCAGATAATCTGAAGTTGGCACAATCATGACAATGACCTAGAATTATGATTTAGGTCAGGCATGGCGTGGTTGAAGAACACCTAGAACCAACCCCCATCCTGTCCACATACAACTGATACTGGGTTTTGGAGCACGATTATTATGCAGAAGGGATTTGCAAATCTTGGGGCAGGCTGCAGACGTATTGCTCTGACCATTATACACAACAGTAAAAAGTGCAAATTGTTGGCAGCACATTACATAAAACAGAAGGCATGCTTGGTCAAGACATGTATGTGTGCACAATAATGTACTTTCACTATAACGAAACATAATTTCACTTCTGTAACACAACCAAACATGTTTTGACTACAGAATACAATGGTATTTCTGTGGACCTAATTCTTACGACATGTACTGCCGCTTTGGTCGTATGGTGCACCAATCATTTGTCCATGCTTTTCATCTTGGACAAAAAAAAATGTTGCTCAAGACATATATTGATAATGCAATCTCACTGTAAACCTTCCTTCATCACAAATGTGTTCTTAACACCAATTACTGTTGACACAAGAATTACAACAAAACATTTGTCTGCAGAGTTCATAATATCTATTCTGATTTTCCAGTAATGTAGAGTATTAATCACTTTATTCTCTTTTAGAGTGGAAAAAGCACATCAACAGACTCTCTGGAAACAGATTAATGCAATCATCAGATATATGCATGCTACCAATGTTACATGATCACATTGCTTGCATATCCTTCGATTTACTTTGTAACCATTCACGAGCGGAAAACTCATGAACAGAAATAAACAAATAACATTTCTCTTCTCTTTTATCTTTGATGCAAGAGAATGCTTTGTAATTTCGAAGGCATTCATGATATACGTGTCGGTCATTTCATTTGATAATCAAATCTTGCAAATCTTGCTAAAAATGAACAAAACAGGGCCTACAGAGAACAAAATCAAGTGAAAAGCTGTTTGCCTTCATTCTCTTTATATATCAAAACTTTTAAATAATGTTTTCTTTACTTTTCTCTTTTTAATTTCCATGAAAAGTTTAGGGCTAAGTTTGTTTTTTTTTATCTTTTTTTTTTTTTATGTCCTCTAACTCTTTAGGAACTCCAGAACCTTCTTTGGGCCTCCAACTTGTTTTATGATAACACATGAAGACACACCTTCAATCCTTGCGACATTCTATCTCCTCTTTCACATAAAAAGTTTTATCAGTGTGGTATCCTCCACAGTTCAATCAAATATTGATATTTGGACATGTGCATCAACTGTCATGCAATGGAAGGAGAGCTTCCTGAATTTCCAACACTTTTTTTTCCCTTGGTCTGCTCTTAATATTGACATACGTGCAGTTGCGGTGGTTTCACATTGGTGTCAGGGTCCCATGCTGCCGAGTCTTGGTTGCTTTTCGAAGTGTAGAATGGATTGCTGTTGTCCATTCCATTTCGTCCAGTCACCAAATATGAACATCAGACTGCAGTTCCTCAGCAGTCACTCTATACTTCCCGGCTTATATCAGGATACCAGCCTCCTCATTTCTTGTACTGGACAGACAAAACCCAGAGCACAGGACCACATGTAATCAAATCATTACAGAATGATGTAAAAAGGTCTACCTTCGCTCAGTTAATCTGGAACTCAATTCTGAGAAGATGTCATGATAGCAATTCTTGGAACTTCCTGCAGAATCAAGGAGCTCTAGTATGTTTAAGTTATGTGTGTGCATGCTAAATGTCAGAATATACCTGGTATGCATTTATCTATTGGTTTTGCTTCTGTAGGGTAGCTCTGTCAGTGGCTTCACTGTTTATTTCAGAGCCCTACACGTAAGATAAAAAATACACACATATGAAAAACATAATGCCTGCGGCACCACTTCGTGGCGGAGGCATAAAAAAAGAATTAACATCTGATGCAAAATACAGCTAGAGCAAACTGATACAACATGACCACATTGCAGAAAAAGGACATGCATATAAAAGCTACATTCATAACATAACAATTTACTGATGTAAGTGAAAAAGCACACATGAAAGAAAAGAGAGAGAGTTTAAAAAAAGAAAAGAAAAAACTGACTTCGTAGTAAATGTGTATAATATGTATGTTTGTATGTAATATGTTAGATTACAAACCTTGTTCAGAATCCACTGTGCATCTTCCACAGCCTTCTCAATGATCTGCTGCACTCTCTCTGGATCAGTCTCTTCTGAATGGCTGTGGAAGCCCTGCCATGGTAGACAAAATAGATAATACCCCATCATGAATTTCTGTACAGTTACAAGCCCCGATACAGCAACAAGACATTATGGCCCGAATTCACGAAGGTGGTACAAATGGAACCATGGTTTAAACCATGGACAAAAACCATGGAGCGCCAAGTGTCGCATGGAATATTTCGTCACGAGATCAGTCATTTCGTCGATGAAATTATTATTTTGTAACAAAATGACAACATTTTGTAACTAAATGAACATTTCGTCCACGGAATGATAATTTCGTTAACGAAACCTGTCATTTTATCGACGAAATGACCAATTTCGTAACGAAATAATCCGTGCGACACTTGGCGCTCCATGGTTTTTGTCCATGGTTTAAACCATGGTTTTGTTTGTACCACCTTCGTGAATTCGGGCCTATGGGGCTTATACACTGTTACATTGATATCAATTTTGGCTTTATACAGCTTCAGCCTGCATTCAGGATGTCACCGAGCAAACTGCAGCAGACCTTCAATTCCTTTGAAATTTGTCATTGGAAATGATGTGCATATTTACCCAAACATACGGAGGGGGGACTACACACAACTTTAATGCTCTGGTTGAATTTCTGTGCACAATAACAGTAATTTAAAGGTTTTGCAGGCTCAGTTCTGTAATGGTACAATCTGCAAACTGTACACAGTCTTCAACAAGTAACCATATTTTGAAGGTTGAGAATCTGACAATCAGCAGCCTCCTGCGTAGTCGTATCTAGCTCTGTAATTGTGAACTGACGACACCATTTTCATTTCTTTCTTTCTCCCCCTCTCTCTCTTTGGTTTGTTTTCTAGTCCTCAAATCATTACATCATCACGTTTGTTGCATGCGTCTGTTGCCGTTTTGTGTTCCTCATCAATTTTTCAAACACAGATGTATATTAGAATGATGAAATCTGCCTATTTTTCTCCCAACACATCATCTCACTACCAATGGAACTATGACACCACACAAAACGATCCACTGTAAAAGTGGATATTTTCGCGCAACTAATTTTTCACGCTCGGCTAGTTAAGAAGAGTTTCGCATGTTTTTAATTCCGCGGAATTGAGACATCAACTACTGGAACGTATGGCAAGCAAAAATATTCGCATGCTTTTATATTCACGCTAGTTTCTGGTTGCACGAAAATTTCAAACACCGCGAAAATTTCAACTTTTACAGCATCCTGTGCTCATCTTGACATACTTCTAAGATATCTGTCTGTCACGTAATATGTTCTACAAGTGCAAACACAGCATTCTCTGCAAAGCTGAGGTTTGCATTGTATCATATATAACATCAAAGCAACTAGAGCAAGGTGTTGTTCAACTGAGACATTGACAATGATTGGTACTTCATGTTCAATAAAGTTCTGTCATACTATACATTAAATTTCCTGACTGCCAAGTATTCATGTGGCACATCCAAGAGAGCCACTGGCTCTATTTCAAATGACCTAATTACCTGACGGACGTGGTGCTTGTAATGGTCTTGCATCGCTTTCTCTGGCAGCTCATCACACACCCTCATCAGGTATCGGTACAGCTGGCGGGCCGTTCGAATCGACTCTGGAGCAACTCGAGGTCCAGGCATCCTGTAATGAATTCAAAATATGAGGGATGAAGTCTTATTATCCATCTCAAAATTGACAAGGTAAACAAGAAAAAATAAAATATGAAAACCATATCTAACTCTGTGATCCAGCGTAGCTGTAGCCAGCGCAGCGCAGTTGTGCCGCCTGCCCCAGCACGGACCTGTGCGCCGGCTGCCTGTGTACGCCGCAGAGAAAATGCCCTGCTAGCTAGCTGGGCGATGTGCGAGTACCCGTTCACATGCATAGCAGAGGGCTCTAGCTACAAGCCGAACGAAGGCGAAGTCTCAATACAGGCCAGCAACGCAATGCATGATCGATCGTAAATCACAGTCGCAAGTCAATTGTAATTTTACTACGAATTGATTTTAAATTCATCTTATCAAATAAAGAAAATGAGAATAGAGTTAAAAATGAAAAAGTGAATTTGTCTAGATGGTGAGATAACATTAAATGAGGTTAATCTAGGAGGTACAATATAGGTTATTAACATTTCATCGCTTTGCGGTGGTACATCGCGTGTTGAAGTGGCCACACACGGCGTGTTCCCCGATAGGACCTACATAATATAAAGCTTCTCCGTGTGTGTGGATATACCGTACATTCCACACAAGTGTGGCTGTATCCAGCGACCCGGGCCATGGCTACAACCACACTCGTGTGGCTGGATGGTAAAGACACACATGTGTGGTTGTATACACTGTGGTGGTTTTTTTTTTTTTTTTTTTTCAGGACAACTTTGGAGGTGAAGTTGTGCATTTATGATGGAAAAGGAAAAATGAAACAAATAGAGTCTAGATGATAGGACTAATGTACAGTTTGTCCCAAAAAAAATTACAATCGGATATACGCACTGATAATACCCAATATGATTAAACTGTCCAAATGCTACTTTAGGGTCGTAAAATCTTAGCTCTATTTTGCAGAAAACCCAATTCACTTTGGTTAAGCGGTAACAGAGAAATGTGCATTGTTGTAAAGCATGTCACGAGTCTGATTCTTCCACGTTCAGCACTTGGATGCTCTTGGAACTGCACATTACTGTGTATTTAACACAACAGACAGAACTTGGAGGGAAGAGATTCCTGACATGCTCGACAAAATTCCTCATTTCTCTTTGACCACTCAAGCAAATCGAATGGGGTTTTCTGTAAGATGTGAACAATGAGTTATAGTTTCATACCCTGAAATCGTATTTTGATTGATTTATATTTTTGAAATTATCATTGCAGAGGGTCCCGTTGTAATATTTTTTTATTTTTGACATACGGTAGAGTGTAGTCTCACTTTCATTCATACCACCTCTTTCCCTATTTTTTTTTTTTTTTTATTGCTAACAAGACAACAAAGTTACAGCAAACACACTTTAAACAGTTGGGTTACATCTGAAATCGCCTTCACAAATGAACAGACTTTATTTACAATAGATCAGGATCATTCCTGTACCGACATTCCATCAACTATAGAATTGAAGTGACAGAGGAGAATCTTCAATTATTAGAATGGCATTCAGAGTAGGTATAAGCTGAACAGATACGTACATTACCCCTCTTGACTTGTTCACCAGCAATCTCATATAAATATACAAGTAGATCCACAGATAATATGTAATCCGAAATATGGGATTCCAAAATTCAGCTTTATCAAATCACCACCATTAACACTGTACCATAAGGGCGAGGACAACTCCAGTTTAAAATATCAAGTCCAGAAAGTTCATCAAAAGGCCAGGATTGAATGGAGTGCATCAATTCGCGAGGACGGCATCGACGAAGACACTTGGCCACACGAGTGCGAAGGATGCAAGTGCTAAAGACGCAAGTGCAAAGAGTCTGGAGCGAAATGGGCTATATGTTGACAACCTGGTTGAAGCAGGAACAAGATCACAGTCGACTATTTGCACGAAACAAATGAGACAATTGGCGAGAGTGACATGAGATTAAATGATGTATACACACTGTGGCAGTCATTGGGAATAGAGTGCCCAATTATCCAACGTCAGCTTTTTCATAAAGATGGCAAAACCAGTGGATTGTAGTGTCTTATCCAGTAAAGACTCAAAGCAGTGATGTCCATCAGAATTCAGCAGTTACTGGGTCTGGCCTGGGCTACAAATTTCTCAATGATGAAATTCATGAGGACATAAAATCTAAACGTGTATAGATCGAACAGTTTCTAGCCCGAGCTGCAACTTGCAAAAGATTGATCTTCGAACTGCTGTGCTGTAAGTGCATCTCCTCCCTGAAAATAGTTCCTGGCTGGCGAGAAGGTGTGAGTAGAAAGAAAGGACTGGCAGATGAAACAAGTTCTCTCAAAGTTTTGCGGGCAAAAGTGTGGAGGAGAAATCGGCTAGACGAGCTGACCTCAAAGGGCATACAATTGTACACAGCGGTAAGTGGCAACTTGAATGTTCTGGTGTTTCCCAGTTTGAAAGGTTTTATACGGCTCAGTGGAGTGGTGATTGTGGTCAAACTCGATGGAAGACGAATGCCTCTTGAGGTGTCAAAGATGCACATGAAGGTCTCCGTCTTGTCCAAGGTCAGATTTTGTTTTTGGCTGCCTGGCTTTAGGACCCCCTTCAATCAGACAGCAACTCGTACATTTCCCTGTCATATTGTTTCTGCTATCTGACACTTTATACATAGAGTTCCATTCATCCAAACTTGGGAGGAAAAGGACATTATTGAGCGAGGGTGAGGGCACAAGGGAGCAAGAGGTCGGTGGCAGGGTTCTTTTCTGTAAGCTGGTGATTCATCATGGTCAGTGATAATGAGGCTGGGGGGGGGGGGCTAGGGGTAGGGGTATTTTATCACAAGGACAGAGAGAGTGGTCAACTGTCAGCTGTGGTGATATGCTGTAGAGTGACGTCTTGCAGTGCCCAGGCCACTTCTACAGCCTACAATTTTGTATCATAATATACATGTATCATAACAACAAACTGCACAGACATTATCAGGCACCCTGCAACTGTTTTGTTTTAGCAAACAAACTTTTCCTTTCTACATACAAATACCAGAGCTATGCAAGAGGGTTGGATTGCAAAATTCTCACTTAACAGTGCACTGTGGTCACCATGGTAATGCTAATGCAGCACAGCACTGCTACGGCTTTACTAGACTGCCCACAATATTTCACTACAAACTGTAGGAGGTCTCCTGGATTCTGTTATTTCTCCAAGAAGAAACTTCTTGAACTGGTTCAAACTGCAGTTTCATCAAAAGGTAGACATATATTTACATACATGTAGTGTTGCACCAACATCAGGGTCCAAAATGTCAAACGCACATCAACTCACCACGCCAACGGCGATGATATGTGACCCGCTACAACAAAATGATCCTAAGGCCCAAAAAAAAAAAATTGTTGCATTGGCGTAACCCGCCCGACCCTAAAAATTCCGCCGACCCCATGTTTTTTTATCATTTTTTTTTGCTATCGATATCAAATATCTTGTTGATTGCGATCGCGATCCGCACAAACCCGGAAGTGGAAACGGCTCTGGGGATATCAGATGTACGAGGGAGAGATCTAGCGTCTCGCATAAAGCCTTCCTTGATCAGTACGTCATCTGTTTCCAACACGGACACGTACTCTAACAAGATTTATTCAGTGTATACGTAGCATTCAGACTGCGATGTATTGTGCACAGTTTTGCCATAGGTTTCTTGTGTGGAGAACTTACACGAATCTGTATATGTGGGACTGTAATAGAGATCGCCGTGTGCGATGAAAAGATCGTACATATGGGTCAATTTGCATCTATCTTATCTAAGTCAAAATAGTAAAATATGAAGTGAAAACATTCAGGATAGGGATTTCAACATCTCTAAATTCTGTGAAGGGGTATAATTCCAGTAATATCGGCCTTAAAATGATTTGTAGAATAGATGAACACAGCACATTCGGTGCAGCAGTTGTAACTGTTTACTGAGCTGAGCACGAGTTTTACACGTAAAAAATGCAGGTAGCAAAAAAAAAAAAAAAAAAAAAAAATCCGCCCGACCGACCCTATTTGAAAATCTCATGTTACGCCAATGCAACAATTTTTTTTTTTTTTTTGGCCTAAAGTCGGGAGAGGTCGATTATTTGAAAATTGCATGATATAATCCCCTAATCTTTCTGCTTCAAATTGATATATAACACATTTTATAAAAGTAATCGGCTGCGGAGATATCGATGTTTAAAAGAGAGCATGTCGAGACGTCTGGAAAATCACTGTTTCGAGAAAAGCACCCTAAAAGTCTTCCTTTCGACGCAATCGCGATCAAGGGACACGCAAGTCAGTTTTCACCTCTGGACAATAGAAGGTAAGCCCTAGCAAACCCCAAAGAGTTCATTCAAGCACATCAGCGTCGGCGGTCTCCTCACCAACCAATCAGTGACCAGGATGTGAGAAGCGGCTGAGCATAACAAGCGCACCCCGCCCGCACGCACCAGTCGACTGGGCAGTGTGCGAGCTTCACGCTTCGGTTAGCAGCAACAGCAAACTGACCAATGAGATCACTCTGGTCGTTGTTAGGGGCGGAACCTATCTGTGGCGCTTAATCCAAATTTTCAAACCAGTTTCTGCTTCGTTGAAACGCCAAAAAACATGGCTCAGAAAAACATTATTTTTTTATCTTTCCTTTGATCATTTTGCTTCAAAATTTTGACAGATGATAGAAGACATGTTAGACTCCAATAATATATCAAAATCAGAAAATCGTAAGTTTTGACCAATTTTAATACTCTGACTTCAAACTCGATTTTCACGGCTTCGACCTCGCGCGACTTTAGGACCTTTTTGTTGTAGCGGGTCACATGTACAGTCAAACCTGTCCTTGCGACCACCTGTCTATAGCAGCAATTTGCCATGAAACCCACTACAATAATTCACTCAGAGAGAAAAAGCATGTTAAGGAACATGTCTATAATGGCCACCCGTCTATAACGGCCACTTTTTCATCCCCTTGAATGGCTGCTATAGACAGGTTTGACTGCAGTTTCGATGCTCCAATGCTAGTATGACAATGTTCTTTATCCACCACAGCTGATAATCAATCACCATCTTATTAGTCAGTGCACCACTGACTGCAACCTGAAGTTATGCAATGTGTAGTGAAGTAGTGTGTGGCAAGGTGGTTGTGTGTGTGTGTGTGTGTGTGTGTGTGTGTGCCCACTAACAATTCTAGTAGGACAGGATATTGCTTTCTGGTGGCAGGTAGTCCTCTTCTCCAGTGCAGGGGTCAGAAAGGTTACGACCTAGCCTAAACATTCTTGGCTGGACTGGTCAGTGAGATGTAGGGGTTGTTAAACCCACAAATGTAAAAACGCCCACAAATGTAAAAACACCCACAAATGTAAAAATACATCGCCCACAAATGTAGAAAATCGACCACAAATGTAAAAATTTAACATCGCCCACAAATGTAGAAAACGCCCACTAATGTAGAAATGATTTCAAACGTCGCCCACAAATGTAAAAACGACAAGTAGATTCCCCATTCTACTATAGTACGTTGATATAGGCCTAAATAGACTCACTTCTTTAGGATAGCAGTGCACTTCTTGTAAAATAATATGTACGTGTTCGAGTGCGTGTGTGTGGGTGGTGGAGAGTTCAGCGGGGGAGATGGATGTGTGTGCGTGTGTCTGTCTGTGTGTTTACGGTGTGCTGCGTGTCACACATTTCCGGCGGGCAGCTGCGCCTCCGGGCAAGTTACGCGGGCTTGTTGCGAGTACGAGCAGTACAATTTCTGCGGGTGGACAAAGATGTTAACTGTTAAAGAGTTCCGTACAATTGCGTTTTACCTGCTAGACGCATGTCACTTACCTGCCATTTGCATGCCGGCCTGCCATGGAGTATCGTTGCATGTACTACTGTGATAACATGCTTGTCTTCTGTCTGTTTGTGTGTACGTGTGTGTGTGTGTGTGTGTGTGTGTGTATGTATGTTTTCCTGCAAGTTTCTGTTTCTGGGCGGCGGGTGAGGACTGCATGACTTATCTGCAAAGGAATCCCTCTCGAAGTAATTTGAAATGGCTGAAAGTCATACAGAATGTCTATTATACTCTCAACTAAACCAGCAGAGAGGCAGTAACTGGACCCTCAACATGCACGCAGATGGCCAGCGACACTGGCAAAATGATCAGACTTGCGTGCGCATCTCCGGGTACTAGTGCGGGCCAACACCACTGCGGGGAGCTCCGGAGGAAAAAAAAAAAAACCAAAACAAAACAAAACAAAAAACCTCCCCGCAAGTCAACCTGCAGGCTGAGACACGATGTGACAAGGCCTTTAATAGTTTTAGAGCTCCAGTCCCCGTATGTCGCTCGTAACTGAAAACGGATCGGCTTCGACAGGTCTCACGGAATACATGTAGGCCTATGCAATTAAGTTGTGCGCGTCTAGTAGCAGGTAAGACGCATGAAATAAGGGTCTACATAAACGCACACTTAGTAGAAATACGTCAACCACAATGTAAAAAATTTTTACATTTGTGGTTGATGTTTGAATTTTTTACTACATTAGTGGGCGTTTTTTACATTTGTGGGCGCTGTCGTTTTTACATTTGTGGTTGAAATTTTTTACATTTGTGGGCGGTGTTTTTTACATTTGTGGGCGATTTTTACATTTGTGGGCGATGTATTTTTACATTTGTGGGCGTTTTTACATTTGTGGGCGTTTTTACATTTGTGGGTTCAACAGGGGTACTAGGAAACATCAGCACAGTGTGCTGCACTGTGCCGTGCACACATTTGCACTCTGTGTGCAAACCAAGGTTGTCATTGCACATCGGTTGATTAAAAACTCAATTTTTTTCCCAAAAAAAATACAGACAGAATTTTATCTTTTCATCATGGAGAGTGGACATGTGCGTGGAAAAAAAAAAAAGGCGCTAATGTACTTTCACTCTCGTTTGTCAAATTATCTCCAGACATGCACAAACTCACCCTTGTTATTCAGTAACCTAAAACACTTGCATCAGTCTCCAAAGTCAAATAGACGTTAAGTTTTAACACTTTTAGTACCGGTATTTACAAGTGTCGGAAAATCGTTGGAAAATATTGATCGCTTCAAAATGCTGCCTGTATACAAGAACAGATACGTTCAGTGCATGCCAAGGGTCAATCATTTGGTCTGTAGTGACTACTGTAAGCAGCTTTTTATATGGTGTTGTTGAAAAGCTTAAATTTGTTTTTCTCTTTTCCTTGGCAAAGTCTTGTGTTAGCGGTTGTAGCTGCAAGGCAGTTGAGCGCGTGCACGAGTATATGATGACATAAATGGTACCCTGGGGTACCAGAAAAAAATCGGCCATTTTGTTGAATTATTTATTTTTTTTTTAGGGCTGTACCCTGGGTTACCAAAAAGTGGGAAATTAATTTTTTTGTGTGTGATTAATTCTTCAACATTCAATTATGGCCATTGTTCTTGTAAAAAAAAAACCCTCTTCATCCTGTAGTTTTCTCAATTAATCCCTGAGCCAGCAGGGTCATAATAATGCCATCTGCCTCCGCCTTATCCCCGGCGTCACTGGCCTTCTGAAACACCTCCAGAACATCGGCGACCCCTTCCTTCCCCAACTTCCGAGTGGCGCAAAGCCTCGCGTTTTCCAGCCTCTCCTCTCTGGAAATTTTCCTTCTTTTCCGGCCCTTTCCTTTCAGTGCGGCATAGCCCCCATCACCTGCTGGCATTTTTGCAGCTTGATCCTAATTGCGAAAGGATATTTTGTTCGGCACAAAGTGCACAAAGCTTACAAAATTACGGGATTGAAACTACGTCTACGAGATTGTAACTTTGGCACAGCTAGCGGGCTATTATAATAGTGCGTGTAGTCAGTGCATGAAGCGCTATACTGAGTATCGCACCGTACCACGGGTCAGTACAGTGCGCATACGTAACGCAGTAACTCTGTGGTTGTACTTGAGTGAACGTGAGATGGCGCTACACAACGTGGTACCCCGGGTTACTACGATACCCCGGGGTAGCGCGTGGTGCATCATATGCTGCCACTCACATCTTTCTTTTTCTTTTCCACCTTTTCTTTAATTTTTAATTTTCAGGTAGAATCTACAGTGAAACTCGCATAAGTCGATCTTCTCGGGACTGAGCAAAACACATCGACTTAGGCGATTTTCGACTTGTGCGTAAGTCGAAAAAAATCGACTTACAGTTACACCACACGTACATAATATATGATGTACATGTATGTTGTCTACTCTGAAGCCGAGAGTTGGAGCGGTGTGCCGCAGCACGGGTCGCCCGGCAGGGCCCCAGCTAACTTTGTATGGACAGTGCATTAGTATTGGCACAGGTCCAATTACTTTTACACCCTTGTTAAAACTTGGGGAAGTGAATATGAACGACATTTGAGCAGTGATTGATTCCAGTTTACCATACCGTGACTTGAAATGCGTGTAGAGGTGCAATTCTGATTTACCCGTGCCCGTAACTTTCCCCCTACTTTCCGCTTTGAAAACTCAGCAGCTTCATCCATACCACTCCACTGCACAGCGCTGCATAATGCCAAGCTACACTGCAAAGCTCAATACTATACTGTACATGTAAATGAACGCATGTGTACTGTACGAACGCCTTACTGCGAGTGGAGCAATACACAGCCCAGTCGCGGTACGTACGTACGTAGCGCGACAGCTGACAGGGCTGTACCAGCGGACCTCCAAACACGAAGAGAGTTCAACGATCGCATGCGGTGTGATCGCTTTGAATTTTGATACTTTAGATTTTTTTTTGGGGGGGGTCACCTCAAACTCATCTGACAAACAAAATAATAATGAGTAATAAATAATGAATAATAAATGATAGTGATTTATTACACGACAAAATCTTATTCGACTTAGGCACAGTGAATTCAATGGTTTTTCCGTGAAAGTGTTCTTGGAATTTCATCGACTTAGGCGAGTATTCGACTTACAAAATTCGACTTGTGAGTGAATTAATACACGTAAGTCAATGGGGAAAAATCGGGACTTTTTAAAATCATCGACTTACGCGATTATTCGACATATGCGACGTCGACTTAGGCGAGTTTAACTGTATACTCAAATATCCCTTTCCTTCTGATCAATCATTTCTTTGTGGTTTTCCTTCAGTATAACTTTTTCAATTTCCTATTTCACTGTACTTTCTGCTTAACTGTTCTTTGTTTCCTCCATGAGTTGTTTTTCCCTTCAACTGGAAGGGTTTTTCCTTTCTATCCTCTCCAATATCTTTTTATGTGTTGTTTTAATGAATCCGTTTCATCATTTCCTTTTTAAACTGGGATAATTCCTTCTTTCCTTCCTAATCATCTTTGCTTTCATCCAGTTTGATTCATCTCTCATTCTATTATTCTATCTAGTGTTTTTGTGTTTTCAATCTACATGTTCCCTATGCTTTCCTCTTTTCTTTTGAAAAATATCCATCTCTCCCTTGCTTTCTTCTATAATGCAAGTTTCTCTTCTTTCTTTCCTTCCATTACTTTTTTAGTATCTTTTAGTGAACTATTTTGTAAACCTACTGTTCCTTTTCCAGGTTTTTCAAAATATCTTTTCTTTCATTTCCTTTTCCCCCTTTTCCTGGCTTTTTTTTTTTTTAAGGCTTTACATTTTTTCATCCTTGTCTTATAACCACATTTTCAACAATTTTCTTTCATGCACACACACATCCTCAAACATACGCACGTGCGTTCACACTCACACACACAACAACACGAACAACCCCAATCCTCAATAAATCGCTACCATGACTCGATACCAGCTGAAAGGTGGAAAAAGGATTATCTTTTTATAGATGCCATAGAAGAACTTGTTCTGATCGTTTTGATAGCTACGTTCAGATCAATCACTACGCTCACTGCTGTGAATGTGTTTTGTAAACCATGCTGTGCTTTCTGCTCCTGTGCAACACCGTTATCGCAGAGCGAACTACATGTACCCGTAGCTGCTATGCGATCGACGACATATTCCAACAAGTGTAAAAGTGTCAAACGGGCAAAAAATCGTTCTCTACAGCACTTGAATCTCACTCAGATGCAAATATCCGAGGCTGTTGGATATTTACAGTGAGTTTGTGCATGTTTGGAGATCATTTGACAAACAGGGGTGAAAGTATACCAGCGGCAAAAAAAAATCATTGTGCAAAATTGCAACCATGCATACATCTGATGTGAGAGGGTAGAGAAATGAACAGGAGCAGTGAGGATCGAGGCCTCATGGCCTCATGACTATTAAATGAGCATTCCGGCCATGCTCATATTAGGCAGAGGGATCCTTTGTGTCTTTATGAGCGGGAGCATCCCTCATGAGCAGGTTTCCCAGACACGGACAATCGCTCCCTGGATGTAGACTGCTCACTGATGTTTGACCAAAAAAAAAAACAAACAAAAAATTGTTTGGAGTATTTTTTACTAAAAATTCTTTTCACTTTGACGGTTCTCCTTGAGAGAGATCAGCAAGAGGTCTGTGAAGCCACCAGTACTAGTCTCCGCAGAACACCTTGTATACTCACGACGATAAAATGAAGAAACTGAGCTAATCTTTCCATCAAACAGACTGACTCACTTCACTGACTATGGTTGACCGACAAGTATGTCTAATTCCGCGAAAAACTTCTCATTTATAATGACATTTGCTGGGACAGTTTTCGAAAAGGCCTTTCAAAAACTGACCCAGCATGTCATTATTATAAATGAGAAGTTTTTCGCGGGATTAGACATACTTGTCGGTCAAGTGGTATGGTAGTGGTAGGGTAACATCCCCAGTATTCGGTCACTTAAGCTTTTTTGCAATATTTTTCAAACTAAAATAATACATACATACATGATATCTACAGCAATGTATGTGAAATATATCAAATTTCTTTAATCTCAACTTTCATTTTGTTAAATATCTCACAGAATTGCGCAAAATCCCGAAATATTTCACCTTGAAAATTCCCCAGTATACGGTCACCGGCTCCAGTATTCGGTCACGCGATGTGCGCGTTCAAAGTCAATGCGTGTTCAAAGCAGCTGAAAAATGCGCGCGCACGCTACCTTTGTTGGCGCAAAATTGCATCGGGGACATTGCGGCGACCGTTGTTGACCGAATACTGGGGCCTCGGCACTTGCATTCAACCCTTGTACGTTGGGACACTATGTATCGGCACGTACGGAAATTTTGTTTTTCTTTTGCGTTTTTGAGGATACCATTACACTCCAAGCTTGCGATAGGCGAAAAATCCCGCGAGAGAACGGCGTATTTCTCGATTTTTAGCGCTTTTTCGGCGACCCGTACTCTTAAAACTGGACCTTATCCGCGCGAGCTTTTGGAAAGTAGCGCCGATTGTGCACTTTTGACGGTAAAATTTGGGATTTTGGATGGATTTTTGGAGGGGGTTAAGGGAGTTCCCTGTTGTTAATGAGTGTGCAAGTATGTGAATCAATGTGATTTGCGTTTGTTGTGACAGTTGAACTTACTGGCTGGTGACTAGTGATAAGTGACCGAATACCGGGGGCTGACCGAATACTGGTGCCCTTACCCTATTAGGCCAAGTAAAAAAAGAAACCAGTTTCTCGTCCTCGCGCGCATCGATTTTGGCCGCCGCATCGATTTTTTTACTATTTACTATTTTCAAAATGGCGCTGAAAATAACAAGAAATTCATAATTTTCGTCCCAGCCCGCTCCCCGCCCGCATCGATTTTCAGTTGCCGCATCGACTTTTTTGATATTTACTATTTTTCGGCCGCCGAAAAAAAGATCGACAGTTCACCTACCAGTACCAATCGTGATGTCTCATTTCTAATTACGCCTTGCGTCCTCTACTTAGCTGTAGTATAGCTGTAGCTTCCGTAGTGCGTATGTAATAACGCATGCATTTCATACTGCGAGCTCGGCAAGAAGAAGGAATGACCCAAAAAGCAGTCGAACTGTAGTTGGAAGGGCGCGGGCGGCCGCGGGCGCGGGCCTGGGCTGTGATGGATACAGCGCACTCGGTACGTCGTGAACGCGATACTAGCGGCAACATTTCTTCGAACAATCGCTGATATTCCACGCATATTTCGCGCATTGTTCGTATTTTCCCCGTTTCTCATATTTTAAGCGGATGAATTGTACTGTACAAATGCTTGTGAGGATTGTATCGAGTTTGTATACATGTTCATGTCATTGTGACTATGTGCATGTGTGTGCAGTGTCGAGGTACGGTGCCAGTGCACCGTGGCCGTGCCGGTCGCGTATGACATGCGTGTCTACACTGCACTGTCTATGTACCAGGCACTGTCAGTGCCCTGTTGCATAAAACCCTTACCGCTGGACTTACCGCTCCTTTCTAGCGGTAAGTCTTCAAATTAGCGGTAAAGCTTATAATCCTTGATGCTGATTGGCTGTGATGCCTAATTTGACGGTAGTTACCATTGAAATTCAACGGTAAGTTTTATGCAACGGGCCACAGGTGTAAGCCCGTACACTCTGCTCTGTAACGTTGCATCTGACGGCGATGACGGATTTGTTCTATTTTGAAGAGAAAATGAATGCGCTTTTCCAGCAAATGTAGAATTATTAAATGGGTGTATCCACAAAATAAATAACTTTTCCATGGATTCTGGTTTGTCTCGTATTTCTGCGGGATACATGTACTTTTCTTTACGATGTAAATTCAAGGACACGGCCGTGAGCCGTATCCCCTGTAGTGTATACATCAAAATGTCGAACATTAAGAAACATCTTTAAAGGTTTAATGCTATAATGCCATATCAGCAAGTATCATTTTGACATCCATCTGCAATTGTACAAGCCAGTTTCCAGTTGAATGTTCTACAATATATTTGTACTGTGAAGAGATGCAGATATATACATACCAGCTGTGTGGACACAAAAAGTCACACTACCAAAATAATGATAAATAAATCAGTGTTTTGAATATCATGGAAATTATTTCAGTCGTACACTGGTATTTTGTTGAAAGACATAGTTTATACCTGTTTCAATTAATAACACAATACATCAGAATTGCAAGCTTACACTGGTACCGGGTATCAGAAATGCCATTACAACACTAGGCCTAGATACCAGTATTAAGATGGTAATTTTCCCTTGACATCTGTAGTGGAAAGAAAAAGCACATGTATTTCTGCATGCATGAAGTTTCATTTCAAGTATGGCACATATATCTATTTGTTTGAAAATGCACAGAGTGCAGGCAAGACATACACTTGGGACCTGGTCTCTCATAACACAGCTACCAGAGTGATAGTCATTTCATAAATTGGATATAGAAAATAGTAAAGCCCTCTCTCATTACCTTTTTCAAAATTACCGGACGAGAAACACATATTACTTCCATTTTGACAATCCTCGAAAAAATAGTAAGATATCAAATAGTAAGGACCTCCCTCATCGCCTTGCTCAAAAAACCCGGACGAGAAACTGCTTTCTTTTTTTACTTGGCCTTATTGTTATCAGTAGGCCCTAAGTAGTTTCATAACTACTACTTAAACAAACACAATTTTCTAGGTATGGGACTAAAGTCCACTCTGCACTGGTAAATAGCCCATTCATACGCACATCACTTCTCGTTGACATTTGTTTTCCTTGAGCTGCTCTTGATCTGGCTAATAAACTTCGGGATTGCATGAAATACAAACGCCGTTACGAACCTCATACCTGGCACTTTGCAAATCTGTAGCAGAAAAGAGATGGTTGCGTCGTCACAGAATCAAATGTCGTCTTTGTGAACTTGTTTTGATGACCACTGTCTCTTTTCCGGACGTCGACCTGGTTCTCTCTGCAGCATCACGCGCACGTGGCGTTGGTGTGCATGGTCGGTAGCAATGTATAATCGTTTTGCTTACGACTTCAACTCAACCCTGTTTTATTGGCCCCTGGATCAAGGACTCAACATTCATAGCAACGGCAAAAAGTAAAGGTTGCTCTGATAATAACTCCCGCCGCAATGGCATCGACAAGAATTCTGCTTCCTGATTGGCTGTTGCTACAAGAAGTTGCCATGCTAGCAAGAATCTTTCGTGAAAATGTGACCTGTCCCCTCCTCCTCCTCCTGCTGCACCGCCGGCTCTACCCCCCCCCCCCCAAACAAATTTAATGAGAAATAGACAACAAACAGATTTGAATGATAAATAGAATTTGAATAAGAGGATACTTGTAAGCCTCATACAGGAGATACTCAGTATTTCTGCCGCCAGAAAAACAAATTGGGTATCATGCTTCGACAAGTTGTGTTCGTGTCTTTCTTTCTTTATCGTTTATTTCTTTGATTGAAGGAAATGAAAAAGTAAGGTATTCAAGTAGGCCTAAGGCTAGTTCCTTTTAGTGTCATCACCATAGAGCTGTATTTACATATACAGCTCTATGGTCATCACTGTTCTTCCGGAGGCGGAGGGCCCACCATCAACGTAACCCCAGTATTCAATTCAATTCAAATGAAATCTTATTTCCAATTTGATATATGTTTGTTATCGATACAGATAAAAAAACAACAACAACAACAACAATACGTACGTATTACCGTGTACAATAGCCATGCATGGAACTGATTGTAAAATAACTGCGTTAATGGAAAAGAGGAACCCATGTAAGACAAGTTTGTAGGAATGTTGGACACTCTATAATAATTATATCGAACTAACAATAGAATGAATGCAAAGGTACGGAAACACATACACATGCATATACACACGCGTATACATTGTATATGTATATGTATGTATTATACACCCAACACACACACAGACACACAGGTACAAGACGACAGTAGACAAGAACGTAGACAGGACAAACATGAGACAAAGGGAAGAGACAGGTTAGAGGGAGAAGGAGGGAGGGAAGGAAAAGAAGGAAAGGAGGGAGGGGAAGAGAGGAAGACTACTGTGAGGAAGCAGAGGTCCACAGCACATACTGAGCTATTGCCAGACACTATTCATTGGCATGGGCAAGGTAATTGACATAAAGGAAGTTTTACAAACAAAATGAAGAAAAAAAAAATGTAATCCGACTTATTATCTATACATATGTATCTAAAAACTAAAGCATTGCCCGGTAGAGGGAAACACTGTGAGTATATAGTAACACTTCGAATTGGGCTTGTCCAAAGACGTAAGCACTCTGTAGGACTCGAACTCGGGACGCGTTTCAAATTAGTACCACATGCAGTGGCCCCACTAATTCACATAATAGGTACCTATAACTGGAAATAATTATGGCACTACCTTTCTTCTTCTTCTTCTTCTTCTTCTTCTTCTTCCTTTTCTTTCTTTCTTTCTTCTTCTTCTTGTCAGTTTGATCGTTTCTGTTGATGCGTATTCATCAATATAATGAATCTATCCCTTGACGGAACAGGTCACGACAAAAGTACATCATAGGTTGTTATCATTGATTTCATTAATCTGATTTGATTTCTGCATGCCTTAATTTTCATACGGTTTTCATATGAATCTAGAACTCACAGCTCACAACCGCAGCTGACTCAATAACGCCCAGGATCCAAACGATAGACTCATTTTCCAAATACATGTATACATTTATTCAGCATATTAGCAAAACAATTTTTCATGATAAAATACCTTATAAATATTTTCATAGATTCTCATAAATAAATGAAACAACAAATTCTTACTATGCAGAATTCCTGATAGAAATACGAATTTTATGCTGCGCAGTTTGAAACAAAAATCGTCACCATGTATACTTTGATTACTACATTGTATAAGTTATATTATCATCACAACTGCAATATTTTACACACCTGGATTGTTTGATGTTATTATTTGGAGCTATTTTGATTTATATATTTTTTCACGAAATTCTTTGATTTAGGCCCTACTGGTATCTTTTTCTCAAGAATCTTGATTGGTCGTGGCGACCGTTATTGTAATTCACAGTCAGAGATATACTAGAATTGCAAATGATAACAAAAAAAAACTGAAAAAAGAAATGCCCTTTGATAACTTGGAAGTAGGCCCTACTTTATGGTTTTCAAAGAAAAAAATGTTCGTTGATTCTCGTAAAAACACAACCTTCCATTAAAACATGCGGAGCTTTTAACCTGCCACTCTCTAAATTTAGTGTTTCTGCATTGCTTGTGTCTTTGCATTGTGTATTCGCATCACTTCAACTCATACGCCAAGTCCCGCTTCCAGTAAACGGTCACTTATACTTCCCTATGAAAGGTTATACATGTTTCCCTGCGACGCTCTATTTCTTTTTCTTTCTTTTTTTTTCTCAAATCAATATATACCTTAGGTATGTTTGCACTAGGTATTTTCCCCCCTATCAGATTTCTGGTTATTCCTTTGATCGCAAGTTCCAAAAGTTTTTTATTTATTTATTTATTTTTTTTTGGGGGGGGGGGGGGGAGGGGAAGTTTATATTTCTGGTGCCTCTTCCGGGTTTCCCGCACTCCCATTTCAAGGTTTCAGCATTTCATCGGCTGGTTTAAAAAAAAAATAAAAATCGCTCTGGTGCAATCGGCATATTTTTTTTTTTTTTTTTTTTTTGGTGCCACTTCCGAGATTGGGGAGGGGGGGGGGGGACGACAAAGTGCTTACACCCTATGTATTCCTATGTATTGTGCAAAAAGTGGGGGCCCGAGCCCCATCCCCCCCCCCCCCCCCTCCCCACACCACCGGTTCCGCCGACTCTGAGTTCCGTCCCTCCTCCTTTTGCAATAGGCTTCGCAGAAGAAACACCCATCTTCTGTCCCTTTAGGCGAGTCCGGAGATACCACTTCACAATATACGGCGCCGAACGCGGTGGTGTTGCATGAACTTACGTTATGAGCGGTGTCGAATCAACATGAGCGGTGTTGAATGAACTTGAGCGCTGTCGAATGAACACTCGGTGTTGAATGAACTTGAGAGGTGTCGAAAGAACTCGAGCGGTGTTGAATGAACTTGCGCGGTATCGAATGAACTCTCGAGCGGTGTAGCATGGCCCCGGACGGTGTCGAGTAAACATGAACAATAAGTGTGTCCCCCCAAATCAGGTGTTTATCAGATAGATCACTTCAGGACTGTCCCTGCATGGGACAAACGTGAACGCTATACTGTTCAGATAGTGCCAAATTAATGTGCCACCTGTTCCAAAATCACAAGTAAAAGTCAGAAGTCATGCGCGTGCAAAACATTCGAGATTGTTACGATTCTAGAGCTTTCTCTCACGTAAATGGCACTTCTTACAGGAGGGGACTACGTTTTCTTAACATAAACATCCTTTTAATTCGATGAATGAGCCGTCAGAATTTCCCTGTATGAAACCTGTTGTGCGGGTTCAAAACTGTTGGGAAATTCATGCTATGAATGTCAACATCGTTTCATCCTCCAAGGTTATCGAATTTCAAATTTTGGAAAACTTTTCATGTAATAGACACGAGTTGATGGTCGTTTGAAACGACGTCTGAAGTTGTCCTATATCTCCTTGCAGATGGCAGCCAAAGTCTCTTCAAAATCATCTCCAATACAAAATTGATGAGAGCATACGAACAACATCCGATGTATGCATAAGAGAGGATGATTTATTTTTTTTTTTTTTGTCACATAAGAACTAGCGGACAGAAGTTTGTCTTGAGGCTTTTTCCGTTTGTCTTAAGGCTTTTTCCGATGAAATAAGTGCTATGAGTCGCATGAACTTGAGTGGTGACGAATGAACTTAGGCGGCGTCGAATGAACTCATTATGATGTGTTGATCTCGAGCAATGTCGAATGAACTCGAATCGTGTCATACGAACTCAAATATAGCGTCGAATGAAATCGAGGGAATTTACACCATGAACTTGAGCGGTGTCGAATGAATTCGAGCGGCGTTGAATAAACTTGAGCGGTGTTGAATGAACAATCGAGCGGTGTCGGCACGGCCCCGGACATGTACAGAGTCGAGTAAAGTCGAAAAATTGCCTCCCTAATCCGGACCCCACTTCAGCTGTTAAAGATCCATTGAAGAATGTCCCTGTATGAAACAATCGTCATCTCTCGTTGGTCATCATGCCGAATGCTTAATGCCGAAAGATTCATCCCACTTGGATGAGATGACCAATCAAATGTATATAGCTTGACTGTGAGTAGCTGAAATGGGCTCATTGCTTCTCTTGATGGGCGCAAGAAGGATTATTGCCGTGTTCTAAAGAGAACATCCCCTTCTCCCACATGGTGGGAGCAGTTCAAACATGCGAAAATGGTATTGAATGAGCGTCAGAAGTGTTCCATCTACAAGAGAGTTTATGCAGAGTATCCTGAAAGACCCATCAATTAATTTGATCCTCTATTTCTTCTTCAGCAGAGGTGAGTTTGCTGTCTCATTCCTCGGAATAGTAAGGAATGTTGTTTTCTGAGTGGTGTGGTGCGAAGAATTTAACGCATTTCCAGGGTCTGAGCATCGGAGCTCCTGAGAGCTGTATGCTTGCCGATGATGTTTGGAGAGCGGGTATCATAGGTCAGAAGACGAATGATAACTCAGTGAGCTTGGAGCAAAATATGAACCATACTGTCGCCACTGTGCTATGACTATATTGTATTTCCACGGTGCACGTTGACGAGATTATGCTCCCCAGATATTGCAGTCATGCCTCCAAGCTGAAAACAAAAAGAGCAAAATATACAATGATAAAGATCTATGGGTATTTTCAGAAAACGGGATAATAAACATCTCTGAATCCTCTAAACTGAAGAAGAACTGTTGCTTACTTTTCTTTAAAAGAATATTTGATATTGATATTTGATATTGTCGACCTTGATTATTAAACAACCTTCCCTTAATGTTGATTCATTGTTTGCTGATCATTATGGTGCTCTTATTCTGCTCATTAAAATATGATGGTGATAATAATAGTAATGATAATTAACGGTGCTTGTATCATAGTGCATAACACATAGTGCATTTATTATACATGTCCCTATGCGCTCAAGATTAAGATTACGCAATGGTTTTGGTCGAAAACCTTTATGGTCGAACAACATAATCCGTTTGTCTCTGGTAATGGGGAAACACGAAAAACTTATTTCCCCATTTCCTTGTATAGCACATCGAAGGAAGAAAAGTTGTCAGCTACCCGTCCAGTTTTCGCTATAGCTAGTGTCTTAATGTTGCAGAGATTACCATACAGTAGTGGGTTTTGTTTTTGTTTTCTGATTGTCATAAAATATTTTTCAATTACCAAAATCGCTATGCGAGATTGTAATACACAGTTAAAAAAAACAACAATCTGCACTATAAATTATCTTTACAAACACTAACCTCTCAATAGCAACAGAAAGCCGCTGCTCCCCCTTCTCTATTAGTGCACCACTTGATCCCATATACCTGGCCATAGGTACGTAAAGTTGACCACCTGTTGATGACGTTTTGTCTGTTTTCTTACGTTGCGGTGCCCTGTAATTCGCTGCTCCTCAGACACTTTTTTCCTTGCTGATCTCGATCAAGGTCTCGCTTATCTCGTAAATCGATCCTTCTCCCGACGCAGCTGATCGGGATCTGTGCCCCCCTCGACGCTGCCGATCTTACATCATGGCGCTGGTATCATTATGATAATATTAGTAATGATAAAGAAAAAAAACCGGTCACGTTTTCATTCGATGATAATATACAATTATGTCACACACAGTTAAGGGTCTATACGTTAGCCGTCAACTAAAAATCAAATACAAAGCTCATTATTCGAGTCGTGACATCAGTAAGTAATCATGGTGCAGATGGGACCTCTGTCCCATTCGTATTTTCATCCCAGCCTATTCATTTACACAATTAGCATAGTACATTATGGTTCATACAGATGACGTGAATTCATCCCTTTCTGGACATTAATGAAGTTGTAGTTGATTTGATCAAAATTTAATGTCGATTCTTAGAAAATATTTAAGAGAGAGAGAGAGAGAGAGAGATGAGAGGACTTGTAAAAACGGTTGACTTTTTTTTTATATTCTTTCAGGGATCCACATTCTACAAGCATTACTCTTTGACCCAGTTTTATCCCCCCTTTTTTTTACAAGACTTACAAAAGAGTTGTATATACAATATTGGCTTCCTCCTTTTTTTTCAGACTGAGCTGGCAGCAAAATTTCATTTCAGCGAGGCTTGACCATTCATCTTTTGTTTTTTGACGATTTGTATAAGAATGAAATAAGATTAAACTTAACTGAATAGAACTAAAAGGAACAAACTGTGGGTAACTTACGTTTATCTTGCAGCTGTCGTCTCTGTGATGTCACAATCGCTTCAAATACTCTTCCTTCCTTGTCTTCAACTTGTCTCTATTAAGGCAGACAAAACAAGAGATAATAATAATAATAATAATAATAATAATAAGGTCTTTTTTTTTTATCCAGGGTAGCTTCTTCAGTATTACCACAACTCCACCAGAGGGACCTGCCATTAACCTAGCGTTGCCAGGTACCCATTTATACACCCGGGTCGACAGGGACATTACAGGTATAAAAAAACATCTTGTCCAGGGAAGTAAGCACTGGGCGTGAATCGATATCGGGTCCTCCGATTGGAAGTCGGGAGTCGTATCCACTACACACTAAGAAATACGGGTTCAAATTTGAACCCCAAAATTGTCCCTATACAACCACCCTAATGGGTGCAACTTTGCACCGCAATAAGCAATTTGCACACTTAGAGGTGCAATATGCTGAATTTTGAACCTGCAGGGGTGCGCATTTGCACCCTCAGTTTTGTGCTAATCAAGAGTGCAAACATGCACCATAAACATTAATACATTGTCAATTAAACATTTGGACCACGAGTACCAAGGTTTTACTCGTAAGATCAAACTTACACTCTAATGGATATGTCCGTATCTTTGTAGGTATTAACGAATATTTAATATTAAGAGATTTAATTTTCTACTTGCATAATAAAAGGTACAAATGTGCACCCCAGGGTGCTGATATAGGGACAAATAGGGTGCAAATTTGAACCTTTATTTTTTAGTGTGTATCATACCACAGAGTGGATATGCTTTCGCAGTGATGGCTTGATTTAGTTCCGTCTGAGATCAGTAGATAATGTCCACACAAAACACATGATTGATAAAATGTAATAAACTTTGTCAAATTTGTAGTGCAAACCATATATTATAAGACGCTTATTTGTTATAGTAACAGAAAGGGACATGATATTATCTGTTTGATATTTCTGTTATAGTACAAAACTCTTGTGTCTGATTCGGAGATTGCCAGCGGTAGAAATGACAGCCACACACTCAACATCAGAAAATGGTGTGTATTGTCTATGAAATGATGAAATAATAATTGTGTAATGTAGATTTTATATTTTGTTTTGGTTTTTGTGAAGGAATGGAAATAAACCTCAAATGAACTGAACCGCCTGCATACCGTCTGCTGAGGGTCGACACCGACTTTGTTTTTCCTCCAGGAGAAAAACCGTCTCCATCCCCTTCTTGGACGGGGCTCCACCGGCCTGGTTGCTTGCTGGAGACGATAATTTTCTGCTTCAAGCTCCTGGGGAGATGATCCATATGGGTGAGGGGAAAAGTTATTCTCTTTTTCTTTGCTGGAAGAGGATAATTCTCTTAATTAATTAATTTGATTGCAAACGATTATATCAGCACAAGTGCAGTGTGGCAATCATAATTGAAAGTGTATAAGCTATCAACATCTTTATCTTTATTAGCTTGTCGACTATTGTTTATTTTTCGTACTTTGTAATGTATATATGCTTATGATAGAATCCCTGATTTACTTTGTGTTTTGTTGGAAAAAAAAACTGAGAATAAAAATTAAATGAATTGAATTGAATTTAGCATCAACCGGGAATTTCGCTAGTATATGTCTATTGTGTACAAGAGGGTTCTTTTTCTCTTTGTTTAGTTTAGTTTGGTTTCTGTGTATGTGAGTGTGTGTGTGTATGTTTTTGTTTGTTAGTCTGTTTGTTGTTTTGTTGTTGATGTCGTTGTTGTTGTTTTCTTTTCATTTTTTAGGGGATTTCGAAGGGGGTTCAAATACGTATGGGCCGAGATTTGGTACTAGTACTATATACCGAGATTCTCTGCTCGTCTTCTTCCAGCCTTGCTCTCAGTACAGGTACGTCGCTGAAAGTTTGTCGAACTTTCTTGATTACGTCAGGATAGTCGTCCCCTTTCTCCGTCGGGACCATCAGATCTCGTGCGAGCTTCTATTATGATGCGAATTGATACACGGAAATTATGTGATAGGCCTACAAATTCATATAGGGTGGCAAGGTCTTAAAACACAAACAGACAAGGAGGTCGTGCATTATCTCGACGTAAATCCTTATGCCATGCGATGTAATACAGTGAAGTCCCGTTATAACGAAGTCCTCGGGACTGGCAGTTTTCTTTCGTTATATCGAAATTTCGTTATAACCGAACAAAACAATAAACAATAAAAAAGAGCGGATAATGTCGGGGCCTATTTTTTTTTTTTACTTCGTTAATTGTAACCGGAATTTGGTTATAACCGTGTTCGTTATAACGGGAGTGCACTGTAAAACTAAGATGCATTTTCTGCTAACAGATCTAACATGACTATCGATCTTTGTAAGGACATATTGGAAACAATGACATGAACATAATTATTAAGATTTATTTTTTATCTCTTCCCTTTTAGTCCTGTCCCGCTGTAAACGGTTATTATTCTATGTTCTCTTCCTTTTCTCTTTCTATCTCTACCAACCCATCAACAACCTTTTCTCCCCTCATCCTTTCTTAAAAATCCTTTCTTAATTTCTTGCCGTCATAATTTGCTACATTTAGCTCATACAAGCCTTGTAATAGTTGTTGTTGTGGTTGTTGTTGTTATTTGAATTTATTTGGCGTTTATCATTCCTCGAGGAATATTTACGCCAAATCCATATTCATAAAATTTCTTTAAATTTCCAAGTTTTACCCTATATTATTTTCATTTTATTGCAAATAATTCAAAATTAATATATCATATCAAATCACATAAATCTCCCTCACTGGCCTCGGTTCGAGTTGCCCAATCGACGATCGTATTTTCTGGCCAGCCCGGCTCGGTACCTTGAGCAGACTTCTCGGCAAGGAGGGGCCGTGATTGGCTGTCCACCTGCCTAGGCCACTCCAGTACACGAGAGGGGCTCGATCGGTGCTCGTGATTAATCGGGAGTATTTAACGCGAATTTTATCATAAATGTACATGAAATTAGAAAAACAAAACAACGCTAAGATATAAAGCAAAATAATATTCGTCGTGAGTTTGCCTTTGCTCAAGTCGTTCGCATATTATGTTATACCTTTATCTCCTGACGCATTGTCTCAGCATCTTGCCCGAGATGCCTAACCACGTGACGGCTCTCCTGTGCATGAGTGACAGATAGAAAAAGAAATAACATGAGATATTTTATGATTTCAATGAGAGTGCTAGCGTGGAAATGATACGATGGTCAAAAGGTTGCGTCCTCTATGCAAAATTTCAGGTTCCTGATGTCGTGAGCAAAGTTCGCTCTATTTTCTCTGATCGTGAAAGGAAAAAAAAAAACAAAACGATAAATCCATCGTGTCTTCTCTTACCACGAGATTGTCCTCCAAGTCCTGGATCCTCGTTTCCATAGCATCCCAAGCTTCGGTGAAGTCACGTGATAACTCACGTGTCCCGCGATCCTTCTTACAGCCAATCGCTCGCTTAATAGGCTGAACCAGGTTTTGGTAGTCCTGATAACACATAATAAGAAAGAGAGAATGGAAGACTTTAACTGTAGTACTGTGGAAAGTGCAGTTTGACTCTTAAACAAGATATCCTAAGTTCGACTCCCATATTCGGATGTCTCAGGACCAGGTGTGGTACCCATGATGACCTTCTTTGCTTATAATGGTGTTCAATGCATTAATCTTGGTCCAAGATAATGGTATCTAGGCGCTCTGGAAAAGGTATAATGCTAACAAAGATTACGTTATTCCAGATGCAATGGTGCAATCCATCCTTATCTTATCATACCTATCTCAGATAGCCTAATTCTCAGAATCAACAGCGGCAGCATTATGCAGTAGTATCATTATTACCACCGAGAAGATTATGTACGAAAGAGCTGTATCTATAGAACCATCCAAGGAAGCACCTATCAAAAGATCAATGTCATAAATCAACATAGTATGTTTGAATTATTTGATGGGAATTTGCATGAAAGACAATTTTATGATTTACCCAAAACTGTTTGATGGATGGATGAATTTTTTTTTTTTCAGTTATTGCATCGGTTTCATGGCCTAGTAACATACATATTCCTCTGGGCGAGGCGGAAAGTTGAATAAAAGCCTTCTGCTCATGGCTTTGCATTAGACAGATTTACCTGTAGCTGGTACCGGAGCGTGGTCACGTCTTCAGAGAGCTGCGTACATCGCTCCTTCCATGAGGTCTCGATCTCCTCGGCCCAAGAGCTCAGCTTGGTCCAGGATGCTCGGAGATGGCGGATGGCATCCTCCGGGAAGATGACGTCATAATATGATTCTCTCTCCTCCGAGTCGGAGGTGCCGACCTCATTAGCCAAGTCTACAAACTCCTAATTCAACAACGAAGTTGGTCATGGTTTAGAGGCATTGACTTTTAATCCTTTCTCAAGTATGCATTTCATTTAGGAGATGATTACAAAGTTTGGGTCATGTGGGAACGAAGAAAAATTGTGGTGATATATTGTGATGGTGATAAGGATGACGTTATGATCATCATTAACACCAGCATCATCATCGTAATGAACACAGATGATTGTAACTACAGTGATGGGACACGAATTGTTGATGGAGACATTGACGTTAAAGGGGAAGTCCAGGCGATTTCCATAATTTCACATCATGTAGTAGGCCCTACATAAATCGATAGCTCCGTGCATAGATTTGTAATATCAGTTGTGATCCTTGGGCAGAGAAACCAATACGTGGTGTCTCTGAACAAGATAGCAGCTTCCCCGTAAGAATGCATGAGGAGGAGGCCGACGTAGCAATATATTCCATTACAATACTGCTTGCTTAACAAGGTCACCTGTGTAGAATTCAATGTTTGCTTTCTTCTTGTGTTCTGTTTCCTTGAGACCCACTCATGAAGTTGCTGTGTCATTACCATTGTTCCGTATTGTGATTTGTTATAAATTTTGAACACTTTTTTATTCCCTATCCCAATCACTATGAATTTTCATCCTCTGGAAGCTCAGTGTAGTCAATTTACAGTTGTTGGAATGTAAAAGTCTGAAAAGCAGCCGGAATTCTCCTTTATCAATAACGGTGACAATGAAGACGACGGTTATGATGATAATGCTATCAAACACGATGATGATAACGAGAAGACATCAAGATGGCAACAATAGTTTTTGCGACAGCAACGATGTTGATGCTCTTAAAACAATCGAGAACTTCTCACCTGTAGCTGGGCATCTTTCCGCAGCTTCTCCTTAGTGGTTTCGTGAAGAACTCCCCGAAGCCGATTGATTTCCTGTTGCTGCTCGTCCGAGGTGCTCAGGAGGTCCTTCGCCAGATCTCTCGGGGAAACGTCATCCGGTAAACGGGTGACGACCCGGGCGGCTTTCTCCAGCTCACGTAGATCCTTTCGCAAAGTTTTACACACGGTATATTATAGAATTAACCAAAGAGAATTTTACAGGGTGTAAAATCTCTTTGTTGTAAGTAACACAAATGGTTTATAATCTTCGAGGTTTTTTATATCCCTAATGAACAGTTACATTTAACTGCAGAACTTCATTCAAAGGTGTTGATTAACCATCCGTATGATTATGATGGCGGAATCTTGAATGGTCAATGGGCCTACACCGAATATCTTTCTTGTGTGAGTAATATGGCCGGTTATGTTTTTGTTTCCTCTGTCTTTGTTTTTAATGGCTTCAAGATTGGCTGGTGTTTTCAAAATGACACCTACCTGTGTGATCCTATCATTGGTTCTCATGTATTTTAAGAAGATGTGCATAGAAGCGTGGCTTAAATACCTCCAGTTGTTCCTGAAGTTCTTTGATCTTCTTCTCGAGTTGAAAAGAGTTGGATTCACCGGCCTGTTGACAGAGAGATTGAAATAAACACGTTTTAGTGAGCTTTATAATGAAGCATTTCGCACAGAAGGGAATTTAACATAAGACGCACTGACTTCTGTCGGCTACGAGAACTATTCTATCAATCACATAATTCACGTTTCCTCTATATGCTTAATATAAATTGCACATCATGAATTATCATGTTGCCTGAAACTTATACTACTACTACTATTACTACTGCTACTACGACTACTACTACTACTGCTACTACTACTGCTACTACGACTACTACTTCTACTACTACGACTACTACTACTATACTGCTGCTACACTTATTACTGTTGCTACCACTGGCTGCTATCACTCTAACTGGTGCAATTACGAGCAGAAGTTTATAGGAGGAGTAAAAGTAATGAAGAAAATGATTCAAAGTAATGATGAAAGTAATCACAATGATTATGATGATAGTAAAAATAGTAGTAACAACAACAATAATAGTGATAATAATTCTATGTAATAAATGATATAGTAAATGTAAATGAACAAATTCACACCTCCAAGATGGTTTGTGTGGTGGCGGTAGAGGTGCATACCCGCTTACAAACCCGGAGGTCTAAGGCGGGGCCAGCAGCGATAGCATGAGACTCGGCACGCGGGGATCTGCCCGTTGTCTTGGCAACCGCATCCTCGTCGTCGTCGCTATCGTTATCTTCCCTCTCCTCCGAGGCGACCACGCTGCTGATGGTCGATGGCGGGACACTAGGTTTGGCCGTCATCATCTGAACGACCATGTCCATGCGGGATGGTGGTGGGTCCTGCGGGGCGGGGCTGATGGGGGTGGAGGTGTAAGCAGCTTCTTCCACCGAGACTGGGGCGTCCTGCTTGTATTGAGGGGTGTTAAGCACAAACACGTCACAATCCATTATTTCAGACCATTACGAATAAATTTGACAATATGCAGATTAAAAAAAAAAACCTGAAGGATGATAATCGGCAGTATATAAGCAGCATCTCTTCGTGTGGTCTGAAACACAGCTGAAAATATTTTCACCACATAAATGTTCTTCCATATATCAGAAAAAGAGAAAAACATAACGAGAATTAGAATGCGGCAGCTGTGACAGGACAAAAATGGTAATTACCATTTCATAATCCTGATTTTCACTGATATAGAGACTAATATGTGAATATAATAGCTAGAGACAGGTAGACATAATCGATTAATAGATTTGCGAATAAATTAATGATAATAATGATGATAATAATAATAATTATCATCATCATTGTTGTTAATTATTATCATTAGTATAATTATCATTATTATTATCATCATTATCATTTTTATCATTATTATTATTATTATTATTATTATTATTATTATCATCATTATTATCATTATCATCATCATCATTATCATCATCATCATCATTGGGTACGACTTCTGCTATCACCAGGCACTGATATCAATGATAAACACAGTTCAACTATATCAAGCGCCTCCGAAATATACTTGTAAATTAATAATATATTTCAAATCATTACAACTGAGGAAAATTAAGAAGACATCAGATCAAAAAGGCTGTTTTAGCATTCAATCTATCGTAATGTTTATTATTATACTTCTTTGTTTGAAAGTTTTAAGAGACGTTTATTCATATACAGTGAACACATAATTCAGCATATAAGGAATGGTAGAAAATTCATTGTAATGCCCAAGAAATTCTCTTTTATAAACCCAAAAGTACCCGACTGGACAACTAAAAAACAAGTGCGATTCCACTGGATACAATAAAGATGAAAATTTTTTGAAGATCGAATTCGATTTTGAGAAAAATAATCATCACAGATAGCAATACATTGCAAACACTGCATTACATGTACGATGAAACGACTTGAAACTATAAAAAAAAAAAATAATAACTTGAGCATTAACAATCTATTGTCTATAGTAAGCATGGGTGTTTTGTGTGCTATGTGTGTATAGGCCTATTCATATGCATGTACTTGTATTTATATGTGAGGGTGTACGTATATGTATGTATGTGTGAATATGTGTGAGAATATATCATTGTAAAGAATAATGATAGAAAAAATTCATCGTCATCACCTGCTCGGAGTTTTCGACGTCTCTCGCCTGGTCGTCCGCATCGAGGATGGAGTCCTCGTTGGAGGGATCGAACGGGTTCGTCCAACCGAAAGTTTTCTGCAAGACTTGCTTGACAGCCTTGGCGACAACGTCGTTGTCGTTCTCCGACTCAACAGTGCGAAGGTCTTCTCGCCGGGATGAGGTCATCGTCCTGTTCGCGCGCCGGAGTCTCCGCGCGCCCTGTGCGGCATTACTGCCGCTTGCTGGGATTAGTGGAAAATCTTCCATATTGCTGGAATAAAGTACGTTCGTACAGGGATTACGTCTGTGTTAGGTTGGAAGGGGTGGGGGGGGGGGCAATGATGAATATGTTTCTGTTCTGGATAGCAATCAGCAAATAAAGGAAATGAATGTCAGAGGTGGGCCAGTTTCATTCAGAATTGAACTTCATGTCGGAAATTCTGTTGCGTCATACGGCGCTAACATACATATAATGTCATATTATTTTGCTGTTATATTTGACTGCTTTCCTATAAGTTTCATGGTTTGTAGTTCTGCTCTCATTGTTTTTCTTTTGATTTGCATAGGTGTGGTATAAGAGGATGAAAACACAGCAATTCATAAGCGACTGTACATGTACTACATTCATTCCACGATATGGTTATACACTAGTAGTCACTTTTTTTCAGTTTCCACAACATATACGGTCACGCACGCAGGTCAAGGTACACACACGAAAACAATATCACTGACTGAAAACATCGACCCAACATCCCATTTCAACTGTTCACTTCTTTGTAAATTTTCATGGTAAAAATAACGTAAACAACTCACTCAGATCTTGTCGTCAGCTATAATACAGTATAGTTGATTCTGAGATGGTAGATGAAAAAGAACCGTCCAAAAGTCGCAAAAATACGAAAATTGAAACAAAGTATTGCTCCAGCCGAAGTGCACTCAATGAAAGAGTTAAACACAGTGAAGATCATAGGAGCGTAAAGTGTGTATCAAAACTGCTTCATTGTTTCTAGGTTGCTGACGTCACAATGCAGAACTTCTAAGCAAATGGGCCGGTTGACATTTGCGCATGCCCAAATTCAGACAACGTCATCAGTGCGCGGGAATATTGGAATGCGGGCGATTAAAGGGATCGAGGGTATAGCCGAGGGCCGTTTCATTAAGAGGTCAGTTCAATTACCAAGTCCGCAGTTATAATTTGCAAGAATTGCAGTTACAACAACAGTAACTAAAATGGTAAAATCTGAAAGACTATTTGTCAAAGCAGTTTCAATCATTGCAGACCGAAACTTTTAAACCCCCGATATCATACAGGGGCCCAGGATATGACCGCACTTGGTTTAGGTCAAAAACTGAATGCACATACTGTTATGATAATACACCCAATAACTTTCCGGGTTATCTGGTTCCTCTCAGATCTTTATAGAGGCCTAAATGAGCACTTGACGTGTATGGACTCGCAATGCGTCCGTTGATGATCTACACAGAAATGTAAGAAATGTGTGTTAAAATAAAATGGATATGGTTCGTCATTTGGAGGACAGAATGTATCCTTATTCACAAGGGTTCGGTAATCCGAAGATGAACTCAAGGTTTGTAATTTCGAGGTTCATTAGTACCCACCTTTTTTATGTTCGAGGGTTTTGTTTTGTTTTGTTTTGTTTTGTTTTGTTTTTGTTTTTGTTTTTGTTTTTGTTTTTGTTTTTTGTTTTTTTGGACATTTCGGATTAAAGAACAGCCCTTACACGGAATTGTGCGTTTCGGAATAACGAATGTTTATAATTTTACCAGGGAGGTGAGAGAATATGGCTAGCTCCCTGGTCATACTCAAATATACTAGGCATTTCAAAAAACATTTCCCACTTTTGATCATTAATAGAATGTGTAGATCGAGTCATTTGAACTCGTGATACAAATAGAAACGTGTGACCAACTTGCCCCTACTTTCTTCATTCCTTTCACTAAGACTTTTTTTTTCTCCACCAAGCTTTCTCCATTTGCTAAATTCCCATAACAAGGGAGTTCACGGTTGCGATTTGCTTCTGTGCAAAATAAAGGTCAAATGAGAATGTTTGTATATTTGCCATTGACTTTCAAACGAAAATAATCCTCAGGCAAATGAGGATTTGGAATGTTAAGTTGTGTGTTTCACCTTTTTAGAACGCACAGGTGAAAGTGATTCATCAATAATGTTTAACAAAAGCTGCACACGCATTTCATTGACATTGATTACAAAGGTGGCATGCTTCAACAAAAAATACTCTGTCACAGGTGTAAGGGTCAAATGAGACATGAGCTAACCATGAACTCCCTTATTGTCTACCCGGAATTCATGGTATCCTTTTCTGTCGGGGAATTTTGAGAGACAGTACGCCAGGCAGGCGTTCTTCCGTGAGACGTCGTAACGCGCAGACGCACTGCCCTGGATCGTCTGTCAGGTCAGGCTCGAAGAATGACAATTTTGCTTTTCCGACCAATCAGAGACCAGCACAGTGGACCTTTAACTTCAAAATCCAAACGCAAAACATCATCGGCGTGTCACCCGTGAGTGCAGGATATGAAGTGGTCGTTTCATCAAATTCCAATCAGTCAAACACGCCATCATGCCGCGGAAACGTAAGTACTTGTATAAAGCTACCTCTTAGTATATTGTGAGGCATTTGTACTAGAATTCTTTTCTGCTAAATTCTACACATCTATTTAGTTGGTAGAAATCTCTTGTTCTTGTGGCTGCAAGCTGTTGTTACACGTCTGCGCTGCGGGCAGCCGTTGCTCGCAGGTCCCATATGTGGTAAATTGTGTTAGTGGGCATTCATATGCCTGTTTGCTTTACGACGACGAGTGTCAATACTGTCATGTTCTGCAATTCTGCGCTGCGAGAACAATTTTCGTTTATATCGCTCCCTCATTAGCTACAGCTGACATTTTCCCCATTTTAATCTTAAAGAAGATAGATAAGGTCATGTTAAATATAAATGCTGGAAATATAGCTTTTTCTAACGTTATAACGTTAACAAAAGTTTCTAGACCACCCGGCTTGAGACGAGACTGAGTTTCTAGACCACTGCCGGTAGCGGTAGCGTTAGAATACAATAATTTTATGGCAACACTAGCAATCATAAACAGAGTTTGATCGTCTAGATCTAGTCTACTCAGGTTAGTGTTCTTAAAAAATCTTGATTGAGAAAAAAAAAAAGACCCAGATCTCCTGGTAGTACTAGTAGTAACCTGCTAGAGTGTTAATTTACTTAAAATAGATGCAGCGTAATTAAATTTACTATGGCATATGTGTATGGTTAGGAGGTCTTTACAGTTACAGCTACAGTGCAGTGAAAGCAGTCTAGTTAGGGTGTTTAGTCTTTCAAATCAATCTAGCCAAATCTCAAGAAAAGATCCTGTTTTCAAGAGAGTCAGTCTGAGTTCATGAGTTCACTTTCTTCATGAGTTCTGCTGTCCACCAGCACCAGGCCAGACCAGCGCCAGGCCAGCAGCCTTTATCATGATGTTTGTGGGCGCCTTTCATGCAAGTGCTAACTATACACAGCCCAGTTGCTGTACGTACACAATGTAGGTACGTCGCGACACAGTGTACTTACAGCGTCTGGTCGGGCTATGCAAGTGCCAGCGCAGACAGCGTGCAAGCCATGTGGTGTGGGATTTTTAGAGTGAGTGTGTGCGTACACAGGAGTAGCCCGACCAGACGCTGTTGAGCTACTTTAACAGCGACTGGGCTGTGTATAGTTAACACAGGAGGAGATTTGAACTGTACAAAGCATTGTTATATCGAATTGCATGGTTTGCACACTGTCTGCGCTGGATGCCACCGGACACTTGCATGAAAGGCACCCAAAGGCTGCTGGATGGGGGAATTCACAAAGAAAGTGATCCTGTAATACAGTCTACAAAGTGATTTACTTTGCTGACAAACTTGAGTACCCACCTACACAGGGGTACAGGTACTCTATAAGTGTGCAGTAATTTGGAATATATGCACAAGATCAGGTTAGTTCTGATTGTAATTTTCTCTTAGATATGAATATTTATTTGTAAAATGATGTCAATCTTTAGTTTTACGGGCAGGGCTGATTTGTGTGTGGAGAAGTGAGAGCTGCAGAAAAAAGCACCAAAAAGTTTGAGTCGGATCAGGCTGATAGGAGCAGCAGCCCGCAGTAAGCGAACTCATGAGTCATTGGCGCCCATGCTTTGATGGGTGGCTGCACATCATTGTAACTTTATTTTTGTCAAAAAGTGCAGACAGAAGTAAGATTTTTTTTCTTCTTTTTATCATGGAGAGTGGGTTATACACGTGTATGTGTGCAACAAGAAATCCCCATGCAAACTTGCAACAATTTATGTTGTCAGATGTGAGATGAATGAGAAGTGAAAGGGGGCCTCATGAGCATCTCACCCCGAGGGCCTTATGAGCATCTCACCCCAAGGGCCTTATGAGCATCTCACCCCAAGGGCCTCATGAGCATCTCACCCCGAGGGCCTTATGAGCATCTCACCCCAAGGGCCTTATGAGCATCTCACCGCGAGGGCCTTATGAGCATCTCACCCCAAGGACCTTATGAGCATCTCACCCCAAGGGCCTTATGAGCATCTCACCCCAAGGGCCTCATGAGCATCTCACCCCGAGGGCCTTATGAGCATCTCACCCCAAGGGCCTTATGAGTATCTCACCCCGAGGGCCTTATGAGCATGGCCAGGGTGCTCATGAGGAGGAGGGAACCTTATGAGCAGGTTTCCCATACTGATATTTCTTTTGTGAGCAAGCATTTTAAAACCAATACTTGTACCGGTATTTCTTTTCTCTTTTATTGTTATCTTGTATTGTCTTTTTGTAGGTAACAACAGGGGTCGTCATGGAAATTCAGGCAAAAGGTCCAATGTGAAGCAACAAGTGAGTGATTGGAAATGTGTATCGCTCAATTTTTATGCATTATTTTTGCTTGTAAACATTGCATTTCAATAAATATTGAAATTTATGAGAATCCAGATGAAGTTTAAAGCTGCATTAATTTGCTAAATGATTGTTATCAGTAATCAATTTGACTAGAAATAAGATAGGTGCTAACAATTGATTGTATACATGTAGTATATAGTTTTTGATGTAATTCATCCTGGCACTTTTTTTTTTATTTGTACTTTTACCGAACAGTATATACGTTTAGCCATGAATTGATGATTATCAGAGATCTCTTCTGAAATGTGAGGTGCAGTGAAGATGTACTTGGTGGTCTAAGTAGCAAAGTCTTTCTCTGTACACTGTATATCGTAAGATCTATTTTGTCTCACTGAAGACGATGGTTGTCCTTCTACATTTTACCAACATTGACATATTTGCATACAATACATTCAATGCATACATTGACATGTATGCATTTGACATGTATTCGCAATGGTGTATGAGGGCATGTGCAAGTTCAGCGGCAATGCCAAGATTATATATCATGCCACGCTTTTGGTCTGAAGCTTTGTTTTTGATCTACAATTGTACACCATTTCCCTGCTTAGACATTTGTCATATAACTGACAGGTATTTAGAGACAGTTGGCTTACATCTCATTCAAAGTCAGTGTTTGTTGCTTGTTGTTGTCTAGCTAGGAATATTTAAGTTCACCTCTTGATTGCTGATGTGATGTTGTGATACATGTATAATCATCAAGTGAGAAGCCATTTGAATGAAGGATCCCCAGCTTCGACAAGTTGTGCATGCAAGTGTATCACTTTTGTGTTTCATGCAGGCTGCGGTGGCTGCCTCATCTCCAAAGCTCGATGATGCTAAGATCACCAAGTATTTGCCTGCCATTGAAGGCCCACTTGAGAATTCCCCTGACAAGCAAACATCTGACCTGATCAACCCAGGAGCAAATATTGGTAGTGAGTGTATGTAAATCCCTTCTTGCCACCTTCTCCAGTTATTCTATCCGTGGATGGTATAAAAAGCCTGGAAAAGTGAATTCAGTTTTATCAAATGTTTTGCTTGTTTGTTGTTGGGTTTTGTTTTTTTGTTTTTTCATCTAAATCCCCATTGTATTAGCCAGGATGATAAGTAATGTGCCTGATATGATTTTCTCTATTATGGCTTGGCATTCTGTGTTCAGCAGATTTATTGAGGCATAAATTGGCTTCCTTGTTTATGCATTTAAGTAGTTTTTCTGGTGTTTTAAGGAGCCAATAAAGGAACAAAATAATAAACACAAATCCTGTTTGTGTTATGTTTCTGATGAGATATCATTTGCATGCATTGCACACAATTGGTCTTCTTCACCGCAATGCTTGTGCCGCCAGTATCCACCTGCGCAGAAGTTGTACCAGGTTTGCCGACACCAGACAGCACCCCCACCAAAACCCCCGCACCGCCCGACCGTTGCCAATCCCCTTCCTCGGATGTGACTCTGCAATACCCCATTGAGGAAGTGGCTTCCCTGGGTGATGATTCTGTCTCCCAGCTGGCTGGGGACGTCGGGGAAGGAGGAGGCGAACAGCTGGGTTCCTCCATCGACTCACCACGTCCGGCCCCAAGGAGGTCGCCCCGAAAAGCCAACAAATTTTTCGCCGACAATGTCCAGTCGGTCTCCCTGCCGACTGGGGAGGCTGGGGAAGGAGGAGGCGAACAACCGAGTCCCTCCGTCAACTCACCACATCCAGCCCGAAGGACATCGGCCCGAAAGGCCATCAACTTTTCGCCCGACAATGTCCAGTCGGTCACAGTGCAATCAGGTGAAGTGAGCTTCTGTTTACATTCTTCTACAGCCACTAATGGAATGTTCAACCTCCATAGATTCTCCACGTACAATGTGCGTTGCACATAGGGGGCCAAAATCTGATTTTCCATTTGTAGTGAAGAACAAAGTGTCCTAGTTTTTGCTTTGTTTGTGTGTTTGTTAATTTTTTTTATTGAGCAGCATCAGGAAGAGACTGTTTCTAATGAGAAACTGTGAGAACCAGTGAGTGATACTTGACTGATAAAACAAACGAACAACACATGCCATAGTGACATCACATATTTGAGAAGCATGATCCTGAATGATCGAGATGCAGAATTTGAAGAAACCCACTTTCCTTATCGTTTCCTTATCTTCTTTTTTTTTTCTGAACATCATCCCGCCACTGTTGATATTGTATCAGTGCATTAACAGCAAAATCAGTAAGAAAACTTTGATTTCATATCTTCTCCTTTGAAAACTTGATAGGGATATGTATGAATGTATTGTGAAAGGGCCATATCATATATAGCTCAAGGAATTGTAAATATCTGCTGTTTTGAACTTGAAATGTATTTCTTCACATAAGCTCTTTCCATATGTGTACGCAACTTTTTGATATAGTGTGTTAAAAATTGGTTTATTTCTCATAAAATGTGGTAATATGAACTGTTTTCTTTCAGCAACAAAAAACGACACAGGCAAGGATTCTAGGCGGCAAAGGAAATTTGGCGATACAGTGGAATCGCCCGTGTCTAGTCAAACAGAAACAGGGCCCAAGAAGTCACGACGAGGTCGCAGAGGAAGGAAGGCCGGCACCAAGTCTGGAACTCCGAAGGTGCCATCAACTCAAAAGTAAGGGGATAGTGAAGGGCATCATGATATTTACAGTATGGAATACTGTAAAACCAGAAATATTCACAGTGTGAAACTTTCGTAGATTGGAGATGACGGCCTTTTTCGCGGCATGGAACTTTTGTGAATTTCCTACCACAATGATCTACAGCTTTGTACTGGCATTCATTGCATTGTGTAGACAAAAACTTTCACATGCATTTTACTTTCACGAATCTTGGCTCCTTGCGAAAATTTCATTCATGCAAAAAATTGCTAGTTTTACAATACAGTGTTCTGCATAACGGGAGTGCACTGTAGGTATGATATTGTGTTTTCTGATGTAACAACCTTCAACATCAGTGTAAGTAAACACAACAAAATCAAATTTGTAGAAGCTTGTCTGGAGAGAGGGCCAGAGTGAGAGGGCTAGAATTTGTAAAATAACTGATAAAGCAATTATAGTGACTTGACTTCTTCAAGCTGCCTCCTATTTTCAAAAAAAAAAAAAAAAAAAAAAAAAAAAAAAAAACAAGAACATCTCATATTTTAGATGCTCAGTTCCTCTTCTACCTGTAGTTACCTTTTTCAGACTTTGCATTATTGTGCAAAGTATAATCAAATGTCATGTAATGAATTTACTAGTAGTCTTTACATGCTACTTTGCAAATAGGAGTGGTTACACTCAACATGACATTTAGCTGCATAGTGCAGTGCACTCCCATTATAACGAAGTCGTTGGAACTTGTTGCTTTCTTTCATTATATTGAAATTTCATTATAACCGGACAGTAAAGTGTAGGCGGATGTATAGATGATTATCTTAGGACCTGAATTTTTACTTCATTGTATCAAGAATTTTATTATAACCAAGTTTGTTACAGTAGAAGTGCACTGTAACAGAATGATATCCAAAGTCTTCATGTACAATATGCTTTTGAAGCTGAGAACCTTGTGCTGTAAATCCTAATGAAATTGCCATCACTGCATTTAAAGTGAACATTGATTGACTTTGCATTTCTTTTGCTTTATCAGGTGTGAAAAAACTATGAAGGATTTCTTCCCAGTCCGAAGGAGTGACCGGAGATGTAAATCAGAGCTTGAGGTCAGTGTGAAAGGACAATCACCCTGTTTTGTTATCTCCACCCAAGGCCTCCACCAAGGAGGTTATGTTTTTCCCAGTGTTTGTTTGTTTGTTTTTCTGCTGCTTTTGCAAGATAACTCCTGTACAAGTTATGAAAGGATTTTGATGGACTTCTCAGAAGAAGTTATTATGACACAAGGAACACATGATCCAGCTCACCATTTGGATCCAGGAATTTTTTTTTTAAAGGTGGAAATCACAGTGTGGGAGGAAATGAACTGCTTGGTAGAGGTCTGCACTCTTCAAGTGATTTTCAAGTTTGTTTATTTTGTTTTTTTTTTTACTTCATGGTTGTGGAAGTAATAGTAGTAGTAGTAGTAGTAGTAGTAGTAGTAGTAGTAGTAGTAGTAGTAGTAGTAGTAGTAGTAGTAGTAGTAGTAGTAGTAGTAGTAGTAGTACTAGTAGTCAAGTAGTAGTCAAGTAGTAGTAGTAGTAGCAGCGGCAGTAGTAGTAGCAGCAGTAGTAGAAGTAGTAACAGTCGTAGTATCAAGTTGCAGTACTAGTTGCAAAAGTATTAGCAGTAGTAATGGTAGACTTGGTATCATCATTGCAAGTGCTATCACTGTTATTTACTTGTCTGTCTGTCCATCTTTCTATCTATCTATCTATCTATATCTATTTATCTGTCTGTCTATCATATCATTCCATACATCTATCATTATTCCATTCTTTTTCTCATCACACACCCAGGCTGAAAAGAAGGAAGCCCTCGAGGATGCCATTCTGTCAAACAGAGAGGATGGTCTGAAGGTGAGAAGTTGATAGTGTATGAAAGGAGGGAGGGAGGGAAAAAGTTGACAGTCAAGAAAGACTAGAGAGAGAAGAAAATGTCTTGAGTGTGCTGCACTAGTGCAGTATTAGCATATTTTAGGCAGAAAAGGGGACATCTGCACCAAAAGCTAAAAATCATATCCAGACTCCAAGTTGATGAGCTTTTGAGAGTGGAAGGTACAAAATATACCTTGTCAACCAAGTTCAAGCATGCAGTAATTGTGATAGTGGCACTTACATGTAGTTCATGGTACAGGCTTTCCTTCTTTCCTGTAGTTCAAAGCACACACTCTCACACACACACACACACACACAATATGGCCACTCAAGTTTTTCCATACCTATGATGCATATTAAAAGCGCTACTGTACATGAAATATTACCCACCTTGGAACGAAAACTCTGAGGGTCCCAATAATGATGATATCCAATGAATTTTAGTTGCATACAGCCCGTAACTTTCCTCTGTCTTTCCAGGAAGCAGTGAAGAATCATCGCATAATCAGGCATCTGATAATCGGGAACCTCGCTTAAATGACATACGATTCCCAGAAACATTTCCAATGCATGTTATTTTCACTGGATAATCGGGTGGGAACCTCTGATAAACGGGACAATTTTTCTTCAAGCGATCTTTGATTTTGTTGATATTTTACACAAAAAAATCTACCAAAATACCACAACAATCTTTCAAAGATTCCCTATCAGTTGTCGTTTACATAGAACTTACAAAGCAAGCTTCGGACTGTTGTGTTTTGACCTCCGTCCATCAAATACACGTACATGCATGCATAGCCACGAAAGCGCTGTGTATAAGTATCCATGCCATTGCGAAACACATGCTTTCGCGAACATTCTTCTCCCCTACATGTAAGCAAAGCCATGTGCAGGGAGAGCTAGAGGGTCGCGCTGAGGGGTAGCGTGGTTGTGTATTCATGTACACGTTGTACATTTACAGTACGTCAGTATGCATGTGTGTGTGTGTGCGTGTGTGTGTGTGCACTACATGTACATGTCGTATGCCGTTAGTGTATGGTGAGTGCTCATCGCGAAATCGGGCACCCCGCTTAACCCTAATCAGGCTGGGGGGGGGGGGGGGGCGGAATCCGCCCCCCCCCCCCCGACATTTCGCGCAATATCTTCGCAACGCGATAAGCTCCCGCCGCGATGTTTCATGACTTTTTTCTTTCAAGTATTGCACAACTTTTGAGACCCAAATTGTTGCGCCCGTGCGTACCGTTTTGACGCGACGCCCATTCGAAAAAAATTTGTCAACCCCAAAATTGCTCCAAAACGTGATTTTGTGTACGAATCCGATGCAAATTGTGTTTTTTCAATTAATTCACATAAAAATTCATATCTTCACTTAGAATGGCCGAAATTAATTTATTTTAGCATAATAATGCTTTGAAAAATGTCTGTGACAAATTTTGGCCAAAAAACAAACAAAAACAAAAGGTCAAAAAACAAAGAAATACATAAGAAATTAAAAAAACAATAAAATACATAAGAAATTAATTTCGATACAGATTTTTTTTTATCCTATGTCTCAGAAGAATGATACAAGAAACATTTTTAAAAAGAAATTAGCTTAATTGGAGCATAAATAAGTGATTTAGAGCCAAAAACTGATTTTATGCATAAATTACAATAATTAATTAATATAAAATATAAGAAAAATTTTTCGGAGAAAGCAACCATACATTTTGATAGAATACGTCGCGGGCGTTGCGTGTGCTGATTTTCGGCACGATCGCGCGTTCCATAGGCGAGATCTGAAAGGGGGGCGGAATCCCCCCCGATATAGCATAGCCAAAAAAGCCCAGCCTGATTAGGGTTAAAGGGGCCGTGTTTGCTACTCCCAACCTGTCCAGATTATGCGATGTATACTGTAGTATGTAGTTTTTCAGCACAGATCAAAGATGAATATCCACACATTTTGTGATATCTTCATACAGTATTACTTTTATTTACAGTTGTCAGAGATAGTAGATACAGTGTAGATAAAAATTCATATGACATGCTTTTGTCGCCTCTTTCCATGCATATGTCTAATCACCCTAGGTGGAAGAAATGATTGGCAAAGGTCGTGGGGTCATCTCTACCAAGCCGTTCAAGAGAGGCGACTTTGTGGTGGAGTACTACGGGGACCTCATCAGCATGCCAGAGGCCAGACAGCGGGAGGCTAAGTACCAGGGGGATCCTGAGACCGGGTGCTACATGTACTACTTTGAGCACAAGAACAGAAGCTACTGGTAAGTCTAGCTGGCCAGAATTTCCCCTGTCAACCTTGCCTACATCGAATCTTATTTGGACTTAAGAAATAGCTTCGACTTATAGAAAATTCGACTTATATGAGGGCTTAATACCAAACAAAGTTCTGGTACGCCTGCAAAAGTTGTCAAATTTCGATCCCAAATGTGAACGTATGCCTAGGAAATGTGAGGAATAAAGCTGTAATAACAAGATATTCGATGGGTAACGACAAAAATGCGAAATATAAACCAAAAAGGTTCAGTCTCAGAACTTACCCGAACGGGGTCAGGCTAAACTCGGACTCTGGTTTAACTCGGCCTCGCTTTGACGGCGGGCTGAGTTGTAGTGGTTGTCCCTCTGGATTGTACAGTGTTGTACTATGGGAGCAGCCTGGATGAACTACGTTGTAGCGCTTCGCGTTCTGGCTACTCGCAGTAATGGTCCGAGTTGTTTTAGCGCGCATGCAGAATTAGTGTGCGCCTATTAAGCACCTCTAAAAACAATCAAAGATGCTTGATAAACAACAACAAAAACTTCAAAGACCGCGCATCTGTCTCAGCAACTTGAGGTGATGTGCGTATAGGCTTGAGGACCGCGCGCTGTCCATTTGTTTTGTACAGGATTAGCACTTTCCTGTCTGTTCAGTTAGGCCTCATTTGGTATTATACAGTAGAATATGGCGATCACGAACTGCGTGTAAATTGTCCGAAATAAGGTCGAGTTCTCCCTGAGACCGTGTTAGTCTGGAGCCTCCTGGAATAAAAGTCGGTTTTCCGACTTTTATTATTATTCTCAAAATACTCCAAAACGACTCATCATTCCGGCAAACTGCGTCAGCCAGGTAACAAGTTTCTTTGTAGACTCTTTCAATATATTGCAAGCAAATATGAAATGGTGCCAGACGGGTTTTCAAGCCCTTAACAGCTTTGTTTTCACTTTAAAGTCAATAGAATATAGAGAGAAGAGGACCTGAAAAGACCTTCGACTTAGACGATTATTCGACTTATGTGAGGTTGACTTAAGCAAGGTGGACTAGTATGTGTGGTATTAGGCCATTCTGTTGCTAGCCTTTTTCAAGGGCTTTCTTGCTGTTAGTTGTTAGCACCGACAGTCACAAATAATTAAGTGAGCTCACTCTAAATGCATCAGCATGGGGGGGAGGGCCCGTTTGAGATCTATGGCTGTGATTATTATTCATGAGGAAAGAGAAAGTGCCAGCCATTTAGTTTAACCAATGGAATGGCTAGATTCTTCTTTCGGCAGGCAGTGGGAAATGTAGATGCAAAAGCTTCTTCAGTAACGCGTAACCGAATAGGGGATTGTTGCTGCTAAAACATTGTTAGCGGACTTATGCACAATTCAAAGGCATAAGAAAAGTTCTGCGTCCCGTATGTTACTCTCACAAAGTGTCATTTGTGATATTCTCCCATCCATTATAGCGTTGATGCCACGATAGAATCGGGCCGACTGGGGCGACTCCTGAACCACAGCCGCCACGGCAACTGCTGCACCAAACTCGTCGACATCAAGGAGCGGCCGCACCTGATTCTCGTGGCAAAGCAGGACATCGACGAGGGGGAGGAGCTCCTATACGACTACGGTGACAGGAATAAGGAATCAATACAATCTCACCCCTGGCTGGCCCTATGATAGCGAGCCAGTCCTTCTTTGACTTTCAGCACTCAGGAACCAGGATTTGATGTGTACAGTTGTGCTTAAAACAATTGGGGGTGGAATCTTCCAATCCGTACAGACCCATGATTCATGCCCTCATCACTCACGTATAAAAGGTGCGATGGCTTGCCTCTTGCCGTATAAGCTGTAAGAGAGAGTAATTGCTGTAGCGGTCGTTTGCTTCCAAGGGGCTGCAAATATTCGCCTGGATGTGTGCTGGCGAGCATGGCTAAACGTCTCTATAGAAACAGGACCCAAATGTTCACAAGATTTCTCCTGTTGGCAAACACGTGCTGCCGGTGTTCTGGTCGTCCAATATTACTACAGGCACAATTTCTTCTCTCTTTGGGTGTGAGATGAAGTGCGGCACAGCATTTTATCAGTCTACTAGCTGTCTTCTAGGCCCCACCCATTGTGTGTGTTCAAACAGCACTGTTGTGCCAATTTATGTTACAGTTATACAGGTCTCAGTAATACCCAGCATGTCATGAGAGAACACATTATGTAGTCTTAGCGTTCCATTTACTTTGTGTGTCTGCGTGTGAGTGTGAATGTGAGTGTGCATGTGTGTGTGCCTGTGTGAGTGTGTGTATGTGTGTGTGTACGTATATAAACAAGCAAATGTTTGCCAACGTCAGGTTAATCTCATTGTCTGCCAATGTTTTGTTTTAATTCTTTATTTTAGGACACATGTCTAATGGCCAATGGGAAAGATCTGTGTGTGTGTGTGTGTGTGTGTGTGTTTGTTTTTTTGTTTTGTTTTGTTTTTGTTTTTTTACTGTTTTGTTCAAACCAAGGAGAGAAACACACATTGCACTGTATCTTCACAGAGAGAGGACAAAGAACAATGGTGTGCTTGTTAGGCGCCGAGGGAAAAGAAGAATATTATATGTGTTTCTTAGCCTACTTTCATACTGGAGGGATTTTCAAACCTGTATACTTTTAAACTTGAATTACAGTTAAGTAGTTGCAATAATTGTTTGTTTACAGAAATTCTAATAGCTAATCTCAATGGCAGTAAGACAGAATATGGTAACTTTAACCCTAAAAGGGCCGGGGGAGGGCCGAATCCGCCGCCCTCGACGTTTCGCGCTATAATTCTGTAACGCGAGAAGGCCTCGTCGCAAGGCTTCTTGACTTTGTTTGTTTCAAGTCTCGCGCAACTTTTGAGACCGAATTTGCAACGTCCGCGCAAACTTTTGCGAAGCCACGCCCATTTTTGTAACGGAATGTCACCCCAAAATGGGCACAATTTTGTGATTTTGTGTACATTTCCTATGGAAAACAGTGCTCTGTCATGAAAGTCATAAAAACCTGATTATTTTTACAATTAATCACTTTCATTGATTAATTTTCTGCTAATTATGGTAGGAAAGTGGTCAGTGACAATTTCCAATGAAAAAACAAAGAAAAAAACAAAAGTTGAAAAACAAGGAAATACATAAGAAATTCTGAAAACAATAAAATACATAAGAATTGAAATGAGTTTTGGAAGTTTTTATGATGTACAATTGTTGGATATGCTAAAACAGAGTTACAGATCAAAAATTAGACTCTCAATGCTTTTAATTAGGCTAAAATATGATCTTGAGCTTAATTTGCATAATTAATTAATTAAAATTAGAAATTGATTGGAAAATCTTATGACACAATCTTTTAGATTATGACGTGGGTCTCATGCATGCAAAATTTCATCACGATCGCACCACCGATGGCCGAGATCTGGGGGGGGGGGGGGGCGGAATCCAAAGCGCGGCCCTTTTAGGGTTAAGACAGGATTCTGTAAGAAATTGTTCCCCCAAAAAAGATCTGCTGTTTCAGAAGTTTTTATTGATTCTGTAGAGCCATGTGTGGTACTGGATAAGTAATTTTACTGTTGACTACATTCTAATTCTTTTCGTCATTGTGTTTTTAATGAAGTGAAAATGAAGAAACAATCATTGATGTTGCAACATCAAGTGTTTGAAGTGTTTGGAGTTTACATGTAGGCTTGGCTATTTAAATATTTTACAAAGCAATGGCTAAAAAAAAAAAAGTAGTGAACAGAAAATGAAATGCAATGAAGTGGTGAACTGCCTTGTCATGGTTGTTCAGTTATGATCTCAACTCGCTTTTTATGCTTTTGCCAGAGGCATTGTTTGTTCAGGTTGTCCATCCATCCTGCTGTTCATTTCACATCTCACGATTGCAGTACTGTACAATAGCAAAAAGCAGCATGTTTTGTTGACTTTCTCTTAACCTGGCCCAAGTAGGCTGCAAGAGTTGTAGCTGAGCTGAAGTTCAATGGTCAAAGGTTACTGAACTTTGGCTAGAAAGTAGCATTTGTCAGCAGTAACTTCATCAGTGAATATCCCATAGAAATGTGATTTTGTAGGAGAGATGAGATTGTTGATAGACTGTTAATATACATTACACATATTCTGAATAAACAAACAGCCAAAAAGGTCACAGGTGAAGGTCAAAAGGACACAGGACTCCAGTCATATCCAGGTATTATTGCTGTAAGGAATTTCCAAAAAGCAATCTTGGATGATAACTGATAAACATTTAGTGCCTAAAAATGACAGGGATGAAAGGCCAAAGGTCACTGGAATCTAGCAAAGAATTAAGCTGTCATTTTCTGCTCATAACTTACACCAGGCAAGGTCAATTAATGCTATCTCTTGTATTGATGTAATGGGGTATTAAAAGTACATATGTAAGTACATGTACATGTATTTCCTTTGCATAGAGAGCGTCAAAGGTCAATCTTTAGGAAGTGGAAGAGATCAATGAACTCCATGATAGTGTGAGTGAAGGGCCACACACACTACAGGCAGATGAATAAGTCACATGAGAAAGTGGAGGCATACCAGTCGAAGGCGTGTTAAAGTGGAATTTGCCCTAGTCCAGTTTGTAGTCAGGTGCATCTTTAGGGTGTGACATATGGTCCAATTTAATTTGAACTTGAGTGGCATACTACTATAGAGGAGTGTACAAACAACTATTATTCAATTTATGATAATTTATGCAGAGTTTGGAAAATATATAGTTTGTGAAAGTACTTAGCAGCATCTTCAGGATTGCCAAATTTTTTCCTCCTGCCTGTTTTTCTCTGGCCATACTTTGTACTGTTTAAGCAATTGTAAATAACTCTGAAGTAATGTATAAATTCAGTTGTAAGTAGATTTCTCCAAATTCTATTTGTCTAAGTTAATATTGTCACCTGAGAACCTAAAGGGTGCTTTCGCATTCTGAGAATTGATTGTTAATAGAAACAAAACAATCAATTTTCATGAAAAAAAAAAGTTTATCAAATCAAAAGTGGGTACATTTGTAAGCTTTGGTACCAAATATCAGGTAAAACAGCACCCTTGTGGTTTTGATTTTGAACATTTTACTCATAAATTGATACCATGAGAGGGAGATTGAGCTCTACAGTATTGTACCAATAAGTCAATATGCCCCCATAATTGCAATAACGCCCTTCTGGTTCTCAGCTGACAATATGGGCATGAGAACCTTTATGTACTTAACTACAATCTAGGAAGTACTGCTAGGTGGAATCCCTCTCACCACCACTGCCACCACTACCTATTGGTTTTATGTGTTTTGTGATGAAGTGTGAGCGGTTGTCAGTAAAGTTATTACAGCAATGCCAATTTGAATGTATAACTCATGTAAATACATGTACTACAGTTCTTTGTGAAATATGTTAAGGTACAGTATTGTTCATCAGATATTAATACATGTTCCAATATTAGACCTTAATTGCCGTGTTCATGTGTTTTGCTCTCTTTTTGAGTCCAATTGTCGATTGATGGAAGATTGACTACCGTTATTGTGTTCAATTACTCATACTCGCTAATATCGTCTGGCCCGGAAGGGGATGATCTGATGTACAAGGTATTGCCATTGCAAGTGTCGTGGTGCACTTGCCTTCAACTCATGTAGTATGGTCCTTTTAAAGGAAACCAAAACCCCCAATATAAATGTGGATTGAGAGAAAGCAGCAATATTAGTAGAACACATCAGTGAAAGTTTTGAGGAAAATCGGACCATCGATGCAAAAGTTTTTAAAGTTCCTGTGCCATCATCGCTGAATATGGAGACTACTACAGTTCATGGCATCGCCGTGGACAACAATGTACAGCTGTACAAATATGAAGAAAATCCAACATATCGTTATTTTTCCAATGTCATGAAAGAGCACTTGACTGACCGCTTTCAGAATTCGGGGAAAATAATGTTACCCTTATTATGTGTCACTTGTAAGTTGATAGAATGTGTACTTTACATGACAAATTACATTTTGGGAATTCTCATTATATTTTCTTTATATTGCTGTAAAAAAAAAAAAAAAAAATGTCATGAACTCTACTAGTCTTCTTATCCAGCGATGATGGCACCAAATCTCTCAAACTTCATAACCTTGGAATCGATTTCCCAGTTTTCCCTCAAACTTTTACTGATGTATTCTACCAATACTGCCACTTTCTTTCAATTCAATTTATATTTGGGCTTCGGTTTCCTTCACTGAGGGCAATACAATTATTGTCTCAGTCCCAAAAAGACTAGCCATTAATGAATTCATTATGTCTTCATCATCATCATTTGCCATGTGAACATATGAACATGCACTCAAATGTAGGTGCTGATAAAACATTTTTCTCATGACACCCATACTCAAAAGAACATAAAACCAGACTAAAACCAGCTCTGGTGAGGTCTCAAATTTTATAAAAATTTGTAATCACTTTGTGCAAGGATCAGCATCAATATTTCTCACATAATTATTCTTAAGATAAATACACATTTTGCTACAACTATTGCCATAAATTTGCTCTTTACCAATACTGCCTAGTCATATTTCAAATAGTGCTTATAACTATGCAGTACAGGGGAACCTTGATATAACAAGGACCTAAAATCCTGACAATGACCTGGTTATAGGGTACAAAAATAAAGAAATATAAAGGAGTTGGGACCAGTAAAACCACCTTGTTATAAGTTATATTCTGACTTGTAACATTTCAAACACACTGGCGTATTTATAAATTAGCAGTACAGTAGAAATCCATTATTACGATGTCAGATATAATGAGACACATGTACCCAGTTGTATGAAGAGGTAATTTTGCTAGTCCCATTCTTTTTATATGTCAGCTGTTCATCCCTGATATAATGGGATATCAAATGTGACGAAATTTTAGTGGTACCAAACAGCTTGTTATAACAAGGTTCCCATGTACCAGCAACCCATTATCAATCTGTAATAAAGGCACTGCTTAACAATGTTTCCAATGTGATAAGCCTGAGGAGGATGCTACCAGTCTCTGATATTGCTTAAAACACAAAGGTGGTAAAAAAAACAAAACAAAACAAAACAAAACAAAAAAATCAGTTGAAATACAGTACTGTACATGCTTCAGAACAGCCACTCTGTGAGTGACCAGATTTTACCAAGGAGGTTTAAGAGATGGAGTTCCAACTGGCTGTAATTATTCAAACAGTTGTCACTTTTCTACTGATGTACAAAAGAATTCCACAGGTGCATCTGTGCCTTTGGTGACGGGGTTTGATGCCGCCGTCTTGCTGAGCAATCTGAAGATTCATTTTGAACGTTAACTTAATATTGGCTATATTTTGCTTGTTTATCTATTAAATGAAATGAAATCTCACTTAATGATAAAGCTCATTAAACAAAGGTCAATCCCTTCAAGAAATATGTGCAAAAGTGTAAATCAGAGCTGTATCATGTGAAAGTGTTTAAAACTGTACCCTCCGGGAAAGCTGGTTTTATCGCTTTTCCACTTGATTCCTCCAAATAAAACTGATATGGAATAATCTTCGAGTATAATTATACATTAATAGATATATCAGATTAGTGGCCGGGCACGGCCAGTCGAGTAATTTTCATTTTCATTTCATCATTTTTTGTGCAATTTCTATTCGCGCATCCCCGTGTCTTTACCAGTAGGGCCTATATACCACCTATCTTCTATAAGTAGGGATGGCGAAAAGTAATTACCATCACAAAGACATAATTATTTTCTTTAGAAAGTGGCTGATGATTATGCAATGAGACATGAGTCAATTGTCTTCCTATCTGCAGGGCAGATCCAGTTTGCCACATGCTTCAAATACTTTCGAGTGGCGGCATCAAACGTGACTTCAAAGGAAATACGACAGTTGTGACTCCATTCTCTTGAACCTCCTTGATTTTACCACACTTAATATTTTCCCATAGGCAGTAGCCATAAATAAACCATTCAGTTTATAGAGGTTTGTCAGCATATTTGTTCATAGACCTCCTGACAGTGACAGCATAATTGTCAAAAGGCTCAGTCATAAAAGTGTAACAATTTCTGAGCTAGTGTAATCATTTCTGAGCCACTGCAATGTTAAGCAGTATCTATTATAAAGCAATGCATGTACAATTTGTACTTGTATCTTGCAAAGAGCCAATAGGAGTTTGATACATATTAATACCTATGACAATTCACTGAAATCTTTAGATCAAATGTTATGAAAATCACCCAGTATTACAAGGAAGTACACTGCACACCATATCCATTTTAGGAACTTGGGGAGTCATTCTGTAACTTGTAAATGAGTTTTAAAAACCAAATCTTGTGCTCTCAAAATGGCCGACAGGACTGGACTTTACCAACCTCCTCACTAAGTGGTGCCAGACAGACCGTGGAACTGGATTAGCAATGTGCCATGCCCTCTGCTGCTCACCCCTAGACGGTGGCAGCTTTGCGCAGTGGGTCGTGCAACTGAAATGTTTGTTGCCCTTTTGCAGCTATCTGAAAGTTTTGTTTCATTATTTCACATTTACTCTCGTCATACTTCAACCTTTGGCACCTATTAAAACTGCCCAAGTCACTCAACTTCCTGCAGCCACTCCAAATTGTAGATGTGTGTGTGTGTGTGTGTGTGTGTGTGTGTGTGTGTGTGTGTGTGTGTGTGTGTGTGTGTGTGTGTGTGTGTGTGTGTGTGTGTGTGTGTGTGTGTGTGTGGGTGCAGTGACAGATTTACGGGGGGCTATTGGTATAACCTGCCCCCCGCCCCCCCTTGGGACACCAAGTGAAAATGTGATGCATAGAAAAAAGACATTATAATGCACTGCTTTTTATTGTCACCATTGTGTTGTGTTAAATAGATGTACCAGGAAACCAGCGTTCTGGGGTTCAAAATAGCAACAACAACAACTACAAAAATTGCTGGGGGGGGGGGGGGTGGGGAACGCCTCCTCTCAGACGCTTTCCCCACTCGATCGCTGTTACGTGGTTTGTTGATGATTACATCGACATTGGGTCAAACCCTAACCCCCCCCCCCCTTGCAAAAAGCTGGATCCACCCTGGTGTGTGTGTGTGCATGTGTGCATGTGATGGTTTGTGTGTCCTTGTGTAGGGGTGTGGGTATGTGAAAACATGCTTCCTTTTTTTCTCTCTCTCTTTTTGCATGGTTTGTATGATTCCTGCATAACCCTAGAAGTTAATCTTCATAAATAAACACTAAACTGGGTTAAACCCAAGCCAAATACTGGTAGTGTAAGCTACTGCTTCCTTTTCTGAAGAGAGGTTGGAATTGCAAGAAATCTCTAGGTAGTGGTATTTTATGAAGAGTTAAGCTCAATCAAGGCAACACCTTATGTAAATTGATACAGGGTGCTCCTGTTCCATTGTACAACGTACAAATTGTACATTTTGATACGACAATGTAAAAATATAGGTCCTCAAATTTTTGTCATTAAAGTCTGTGGTGCAAAATTTAACAAATGGTTACAACAAAATTTTGCTACGACAATGTAAACCTTCAGGTCCCCCAATTTTTGTCATAATTAAAAGTCTATGGTGCAAAATTTCCTTCAGTTAGAGCAAAATTTTGAAAAGAAATTAAGAAAAGAAGCTACCAGTCCCCGAGGACTTCTTTATAACTGGGGTCACCTGTATATACGTAACTATCAATCTACATACATGCATGGGACTGGGACACATGCCTATGAGCACGAGAATGTGAGATCACGACATTACAGGAGCTGGAATGGGTCACTTGCATCCGTGAGAACCTCACTCACTTTTCATCAAGAAGATATTTCATATTAATTTGATACGCAAAGTACAGTGTACTACTTACCTACACACATTATATTATCATACACTTGTCAATCAACGGACAAAACTTTTGCAACTAATTGACAAATCACCCTACATCAATGTGCACTGTATAATAAAATCTAACATAACTTTGAATGTACGTTGTTGTCATAGATATTTCTTGCGCTAAACTACATAATTTCTAGCATCGTGAATTGTTCTTCAAAAAAAGGCAAACAGGAATAGTGCATATCATAGAAATCACACAAAGCCCTTTTTCAAATTTCTATATAAAAAACACAAACGCGCTCTCACAGATAAATATATCTATGGCCATCATAATGAGTCCACTAATCAGAGATCAATCAAGATAAAAGTCTGTAGACTCCATACATGAAGATCTCTCCCCACAATTTGACATCATTTTTTTAAATAAGGAACACAGGAGATATACAGTGTGTTGACATTTCATAGGATTCTCATGAGGTTTCTTGGTATATTGTAAAAGTGGATACCGGTATTTTCGCATGAGTAATTATTCGCGCTTGGCCAGGTAAGGTGAGTTTCGCATGTTTTCTAATTCCACGGAATCAAGACATGAACTATTGGAACATTTAGCCAGCAAAAATATTTGCGTGCTTATATTTTCCGCTGGTTTCTGGTTGCGCGAAAATTTCAACACTGCGAAAATTTCCACTTTTACAGTTGCATATAGCTATATAAAAGTATTATAGGGAAGCCAGGATAAACTTATGTTGCCATGGAAACTAACAGTAAGGCTCCACACCAATCAACTCCTGCTATTAGCAGGCAGGTTCAGCATCACAAACAACTCATCCCACAGGCTTGAGACAATCAAGTAGCTAGGTGATCTGGCAGATCCCGTCGATTGTAAATACACACTTTCTCATTGCCTTTTATCTATAGTGTATACTCTTCACACACACACACAAAAAAAAAAAAGAGTAATGCAAAAAAATTTTTTCCTAATAAATATATATCATAAGTAAACATTGTGTTCAGAATGCTAAGTATGAGGTGTGGTGAAACAGAGCTTACCCTATTGCATTTGCACCTGCAAAGTTTTTCAGAAGTTTATTTCGGCCATTTCTGCCATGTTTCTCTCATTCTTCATGTATCAAATGATTTAGAAAGATACAATAAAATCTGGCTTTGCATATTTATCAAAGAGTACATTTTTATTTCTACTTTTAAATCATGTTTTTCTTTTTACATACAATTTTCAGAGCAGTATCAGAACATAATTTCAGGGGGAAAAACATTTTTTTTTCTCGTATGTCATTTGATGATGGAATAAACTGAATATGAAAGTGTAAAAGTCAAAAGTTCTGACTCCATCAAAATCTAAGGTTGCTGTATCAGGGAACCTGAGTTTGATACAATACTCTCTACAAACTATAACCTACTAAAGGGAAGCATGATGCATAATTATGAATTACCCTTCATACATATGTCTGCTAATACCGGCATGTTGTATCATATATCATTGTCTTTCCACTAATCCACCAATAGCAGGTCATCTCCGAACAACAGACACTTAATAGACCAAATTGACAAAATTCTGAAATCTCATTGGCCTAGAGCTGTGCACTGATTTTTGACTGGCCAGAGATTTGATATCAAGTCATTCTTGCAATCACTGATGATAACCAATGAACACCTGCTGTCACGCACTAAGCAAGAGGTTAAACACTTTTGCAATAGACGGCCTGTCACGCAGCCAAAATTTGTCTGCTGTTTCATGGAATGCCATTTGCAAATGCGTGATCACAAATGAGATTCATATTAAAATCTGAACACTAAATATATCTTTAAAAAAAAATGTTTTAATAGTAATACCCACTTCAAAAACATAACTATGAACTAGTTCTTTTTTTTTTATTCTGAAGGTCCTTTGTATTTTATAATCTGTACAGCATAGAATACACAACTACACTACTTTTGCATAACATAACCTACAACGTACAAGTTTCTTGATAGTGCATTCAAAACATTCACAACTAGTGTTTGTTTGTTTGTTTGTTTGTTTTTATGGAAATGTAATCACGTGACACTTCTTGTATTTTCAAATCTGATCAACATTATTATCTTGATAAATATTACAGTTGATTTTCCAAGAAGATATCTTGGATGGCAAGAAAAAACATCATGTAAAAATGGAAGCTGTAACACTCGTCAATCACCTGGTAACGTAGCTACAACTTCAACCTACGTTTGTGCACAGCGGCTATTTCTAATACACTCCTTGCCATGTTCTGTGTGCAAAGACACAAAAAGTGGCAAATGACGGTAAAATAAATCTCAATCTTTCTAAATCTAAACTCAAAAGCTACAATAACTGCACACTGAATACACTAAAATTCAAATGCATATAATGTGTACTAAACATAACACTGAGTTCTACTGCATTTAAAGTGATGTTAAAACTCACACGCATGAACAGCAACCATGTTTTGAAGGCCACATTCGCACAAATTAATTTCACAGCACGTTATTCTTTGACGTTTAAAATCTCTTTCTTTTTTTTTTTGCTTTCAAACATTTTATGCATCATGGAATAGAAGCGCAAATGGAAACTGCCAGGGGATTTAAATGTTGCTAATGTGCGATCAATGTAAAACTGTGAGGCATCCTTCAATGAATCTTGCAAACTCCCCGAGAGTAATTTGTCTTCTTTTTTTTAAAGGGTGTGTACAGTTCTGGTCGAAGTGAGGATTTAGCTTTTAACGTTCTGCGAGATACTCAGAAACCACTCTATGAGATGTCAAAGAGCATGCAATTCTAAGGGGTATCAAAAGTTTATTTGATGGAAATCAGTTTTGAAATGGCTGAGCTATCCAAAAACAAGGTGAAACAAAGAGATCGTAATAAAAGGCGTGGCCTGTCGCCTTTTATTATTATCACTTTTTTGGATATCTCAGCCATTTGAAAACCAATTTTCATCAAATAAACGTTGAATCCTTCTTAAAATTACATGCTCTTTCATATTTCATACGAGGTTTCTCATTATCTCACTTAGGAATGTTCAAAACATGAATCCCCACCTCAACCAGTACTGTACAGTCCCTTTAATCGTATTTTGGTCATTGTTACTCAGCAGGCTTTCGCTGACTACCAGTAGTCACTTCAACAATACTACTTTGTCTTACAAAACACTTTCAATCTTTGTAGCAGCAGCACGTTTCTCCTTCTTCTGAGGCCAAACATCAGCTCTTGCCCGAATCTGCACCTTCCGCTTTCGGCGACGCGTTCACACTGACCGCTGCAGTTGAGTTCTGCAGCTCTTCCATTTGTTGATCTGCAGACATGATGGAGTAGACCTGGCTGACGTTAAAGAGCTTGGAACTAATCGCCTCCTTCCGTTTGCCGCTGCTGCCATCTGTTAATCTATCAAGGCACTGGCGCACGTAGTATTTGTTTGCTGCGTGCACTTCAGGATTCTGCATGTACTCCTCCACCTGATCGTCAATACGTAAAATCAAAACGCATCCCAATGAGAATACTGATGTCAGTCATAATAAGTTTTCCTGCACAGAAATCTAACTAAATTCCATTTCAACTAATTTTCAATACAGACGACCTTCCGTTACAGCGAAGTCTTCCAGACTGGCAGTTTTCTTTCGTCGTATCAAAATTTCATTACAGTTGAACGATAAAGTATGTAAAGATGGTGACAGGATATTTGCTTCTGCAACAATTGCTCCAGTCTTATTTTCTCCAAGGACTTAGGGTTACGGTTAGGGTTGTGATAGGGTTTCAAGTTCAGTTTGATGTGAGGATTAGGATTCGGGTTAGGGTTATGTATTTGGATAGAATTTATGTTTGGCTCAGCATACAGATATTTCATGGGAGTAATTGACGTGGAAGCAAATGCCATGGAACCTGCAAAGATATATAGACAATAATTTTGGCACCTGAGATTTTTACTTTATTGTAACAAGAGTTTTGTAGTTATAACCATGTCCATTATAATGGGAGTGCACTGTAATCTTTACATCAAGAATAGCGTTAAAAAAGACGATCATTTGTGACTTACAGGCATCCATTGGCATTCCGAGATCTCCCGCTTATTCTTCTTAATCTTGGACGAAAGGGGCTCCAGGTGGCACACGAAGTAGATGTCCGAGCGCCCGAAGCGGAACCGGTGGAGGTGCCTGAAGCAACACAGCGAAATGAACTTGGTCTGCACCCCGGTCTCTTCCCGAACTTCCCGGCAAACGGCCACACCCAGATCTTCCCCTGAGAGTGAGAATTGACATCAAGGGTCGAATTTCAATTCACAAAAAGAGCATCGCAAAACTACTACTAAGAGCATACTCTAGCTGCATGAGCAAACTCAAGGGTTGAATTTCAATTCACAAAAAGACCATTGCTAAACTGCTACTAGGCTCAGAGCCTACTGTAGCTGCTCAGAGCCTACTGTAGCTGCATGAACAAACACATATTCATGACATTGTTAGATTACATGAGAACATCTTTTATGCTGAAAAACATACATAAACATGATAATAATGTCACCAAGATTGATGCCATCACTACATGTATTTTGACTTTGTCAAGTGTACACTTAAACCCTTCCATTATTTTTTCAAAACTGTATATTACTTTTCCACAGTATTGAAGGTATAATCTATATCACTGAAAAACAAAATCAGCCATCAAGCACACCCTTTCATAGCTCTTTATATACAGGTTTGCATACTGCTATAAAACCAGGAATCACATGTAACTCTTAAATACTGCAGCCACCTTACTCACGATGCATGGCGGACTACTGACAATGCACATTGTGAACAACCATTGCAGTACTTGATTACCGCCATGATCCATTAAAGGACAAGTTCACCTTCATAAGGATTGAGAGAATGCAGCAATATTAGTAGAACACATCATTGAAAGTTTGAGGAAAATTGGACAATCCGTTCAACAGTTATGAATTTTTGAAGTTTTTGTGCAGTCACCGCTGGATGAGAAGACTACTGCAGTGTATGATGTCACATGCGTACAACAATATAAGGAAAATATAGAGAGAATTTCACAAAATTTCATCTTTTGAAAAAAGTACACATTCCCTCGACTCGTTACTGACATACATTGTATGTTATGGGTATTATTATTCCCACTGCCTTTAGAAAGAGGCTAGTCAAGTGCTCTTTTATTATGCGAAAAAAGTGAAAATATGTTGAATTTTCTTTACATTTTCTTTATACTGTTGTACTCATATGACATCACGAGCCTTAGTAGTCTCCTCATCCAGCGGTTCCAACACAAAAGTTTTAAAAATTCATAACTTTTGCATATCGATTGTTCAATTTTCCTCAAACTTTCACTGATGTTTTCTACTAATATTGCTGCATTCTCTCAATCCTTAAGGTGCAATCACACATCGCCGGTTTAGATGGCGGTTCATGGCGGTTCTCAAACCGCCGTGAACCGTGTCCTAATGATGGCGGAAAGCACTTTGACTACGTTCTCAACACGTTCTGAACACGGACCAAACGCGGATTGACGCGGTAGTAACACGGATCTCCCCGGAAGGTGGAGGAGTCCATACCAAGCCCGTGTATTTGGATGCAATCAGAGCCCTTTCACTTGTCCTCAATGGGTTTCAACAAGGAGCGTTTTGCTTTGTTAGGTAAACGCAATTTTAAAGAAATTATGAATCGTTGTACAGTAGTCCCCTATGTTTTACAGATTGATATTAGTGATGCAACAAGCAATTATCTTCAAGTTTCAACGTGCTTTCTCTCTTTCTCTTTTGATTCTTAAAATATCTGTATTAACTGTCATTAAAAAGACATACATATCAAAGCAGAATCCAACATAGTTTCCAAAGTTTCCTGTTCATTTGCAGGTTTGTTAATCAAGTAACGTACTGGTACTTGCTTGTTTCAACATCTCTCTTTTTTATCAAGTATTCACATAATTATTTCGCGTATTGAATTTAAGATCTTGTTGTTTGTTTATCCATGTTTTCACAAAATTGCTCCTTCTTACCTTTCAGTGCTCCTTGTGAAATATGAGCCTATGAGAGTTCCTAAATCAGAGGGGAATCTGTATATGTGATACCCTCAACCCATTACAACAAACTACTATGGCAAACGTAGTTTACGCCGCTCCAGAACTGTGGAACAACAGTCCAAGAGATAAAACATGCAAGTTCCATCAATAAGTCATTTTTTTTTTTAACTTATCTGTTAAAATAGTAACATGGTGTTTGTAGATGATGATTAAAGGAGCATGTTGTTGTTTCTGAAATTACCTTTTCCTGTTTATCTTTTGTTTCCCCTCTAAAGCGCATAGAGACCTTGCCAAAGGTATATGCGCTTTATTAGAGCGGCAATGATGATAATGATATAATAATAATAATAATAATAATACCTTTAACAATAGTCAATAAAAAGACATTTATTTACATTGTACATTATCAAACAAGCATATACAGTATGTGTGCATAGTTTCCTCTTTACTTACAGGTTCACGTAACATAATAATGGTGTCTTTTTTTCAATTTTCAACATTGCATTTCCATCTACTCTCTTAAGTCTCAACATAATATTTTTATCTGTATCAACATAACATATTTACATAAGTCTTCTGTGTATAACTTTTCAGGTTCACGTGGCTGGCCATCTTAAAAGCTGTTATGCTTAAGTAAAATTATGAAGTTACCTTTTAATGAAAATGATGGTTTTAATGTAAATAAGGTAATTCAACATACCCAACAACTTTTTGAACATTAAACTTTATTTGTTATTAAAGAAGTAAGGAAACTATAACATTCAATATATTTACCCGATCTTGAATTAAGGGTTCATCTTTGCTTTTTTTTTTCTCCATTTTTATTGCTCCGCCGTAAAGTGTCGCCGGAGCTATTATTCTCTTTTAAGTTTATTGTTTCTTTTAGCATGAACATTATGGCGGTGTTAACACGGTATTATCACGGATCTTGAGGTGCAAACGCGGAGGATGCCGTTCTTTACACGATGAACGGCGATGTGAACACGGTCCATTTCAAACCGCCACGACCGCCACGAAAAATTAAACATGTTTAATTTTTCTGGCGGTTCCCCGCGGTTCTCGGGGTTCATGGCGGATGAGTGACGGATGACCACGGTTTGTGTACGGTGTAAACACGGTCTTTGGCGGAGCACGGCGATTTGCTGAACCGCCATGAACCGCCGTCTAAACCGGCGATGTGTGATTGCACCTTTATGTTAATGAAGGTGAACTTGTCCTTTAATCAATCAATCGACAAACAAATTTACAATAAATCAACGTGCCTGGTTCCACAGCACCTCCTGGTAGCTTCCATGTTGTGAGTTTCCCATACAGCTCTTTGATGACCAGAATTTCATTCTTCTCATTCAACACACATCCACCTGCACCTGAACATTTTGACAGGATGAGCAAGGAGTAAACAGAATGAGGAAATAAGGGGGGGGGGGGAGAAAAAAATGCGCTTGCAGCTTGTTAATCCAATCAAGACCAACGGCCCTATTATGATGCACAAGAACAATAGCATTCTAATACAGCCGTCTGGAGCGAGTTAATAAACTAAAGATGGTATAAGTTTAATCTCCTGGCCATTAAATGCCGACTTCCGATTTGCCAACAACTATCATTTCAGATCTTGCTGACTGCACACATGTACAGGTACAAGGAACTGACTGGTCACCCCTTCCCCCACCCCCCTTTGTATTACAGAACAAATCTCACAAGCATATTCATAACCTGTGCAGTTCTAAAGACACTCTTCGTATATATACAAATCATATCATATAAAACAAAAATAACATTAGAAGACTGAGTACACCATATTTGCCTATGCAGCGCCCCCCCCAAAAAAAAATAAAAAAAAAAAATACATAAATACATAAAATAAAAATGAAATTTGTCTTCCAAGTTCTCATAAGCAATGCACTCAGAATTATGCATATATCTGTTGTGAATATGCATCATATAAAAATGTAATCACACATCAACAGAATACACATGATACACTGCACTCCCAGTCAATTTTTATTTGTGTGATGAACTTGTCAGTACTTACATGTCAGAGAAGAATTCTCATGAAGTATTGAATACTGTTTACATTTTACCCTATCAATGTGCAATAAAAATTGTTACTTTCACTTCCTTTCTTTAACTTCCTTGTATCACTTGCACTGCTTTGTTCAAGTTATTTTTCCCTGTGAACAACTTAATATTCTGGTCATAAGCACTTTGAAATCTTGGCTTTGTGAATGTTGAACTCTTTCATTGCTTCGTTGGATTTCTCTAATTTTTTCTTTCTCACTCTGACGTCCCTTTGTACATATCACCATAATTGTGTGAGATAGCAACTCTTGTGGTGTGGTATATGGACTATATACAACGTATATGATATTTGTTTAGGGTGATATATTGGTGTGAGTTTGTGTCGAGTGCACGACACTGAATGTGTCCTGTGAAGAGTCATTGACGTGCAGAGTTAAAGTGATACATACTGTATATTCTGCTGCTGGATACCGGTATACATTGTACTGATTGCAGAGCTACAATGTATAGTAGTATTGTGTTCAATGGCACAGTATTGAGGCTTGCATTGTTCAGAAACTACCCGACCATGTTTTGGTAAGAGGGGCTACATGTATTAAAGTGTGAACAATATCACTTTTTTGGGTGTTCATTTGTTAGGTTTTCAAGGCCAAATTTTTCATTTAGCCAATTCTCATAACTCACTGAACTCTTGTTCAGCTATTCCCTTCCTGCAGATTTGGCATCAAGACACATCTGTAGATATACACCCGAATCTACATGGATAGGGTTTTTAAAGATTTGGCAGAAGGGCTTATCTCCAGATACACCCTTTTGTCAAATTAATTTGGCAAAGGAACACAGAAGAATGCATGAAAACTGGGCAGAAAGGCATATTTCCAGATTTATCCTGTTGCCAAATTAATCAATAATGGCTTGAGTGCTTGCAAACTTAGCAGAAGGGCATTTCTCACCCACTTTGCCAAATTAATCAGTACAAAGGTAGGGTGCTCAAAAATTTGGCCATAAGGTGTTTCTCTAGAAATACAGCTTTCAATCTGCTCACAATTTTCACGGTGTATCTGCACATGAGCCCTTCTGCAGAATAAAATGGGTTGCAGAACCATTAAACACAGTAAGTGTCGATAAAACTATCAATTTTGAAAAATTTTGGAAAATTTAAGACAAGAGAATTATATGATAACATCTGATGTGTACATCTCACGATTCTGGGGGGGAAACTGACTGCCAATCTAAACTTGAATGACTTTTACAGTCAAGGAAAATACCACAACTTCAAAGGCCAATTTTCTCAGCTTTTGATTATTGCAGTAGCTCAGATATATTTAACAACTCTTACCAAAACACAGTCGTGTAGTGTGTAGACTGATTGTAGTGTGGTTCTGGTTGTTTTGGTATGAAGATATGCAGGTGTAACATGGCGCAGTAGTGTTTACACCATTTCAGCACTTTACACATTCTAGTGTGGTACATGTAAATGCTTGGTGATGGGCATGTTGCAAAACATTATGTAATGTGGCCTGATGGTGGGTTCTGGTGTGATGCGATGAGATAAGGTATGATACAGAGGAGTATGATTCATTCCCATGAATGATGTGGGATGTTGGCATGGTGTACTTAAATGCATTGAGGAGCAACCTACATCAATATGGTTGATGGTGTCTGGTGTTATTATAGTGTATGACAGATTTCACTGTGCTGAGAAGTAACATATATATATATACAATGTACACATCAGGGGTCCGTTTCATGAAAGTCTTACGAGAGACTTTCTCTCTCCTAAGTCACACTTAGGAGAGACTTTGCTAAAAACCGTTTCATGAAAAAGCTATCGCATAAAGCTATCACATAAACTCAGACTTAGGAGAGACTTTTTCTACAAACCATTTCATGAACCAAGCTAGCACATAAAGTCTCTCCTAACTTTGCAAAGCTATCACATAAATCTAGGAGTGGTCAGGAGCACTCCTAAGTTTATGTGATAGCTTTTTGAGAGTCATTGTATCAAACTTTTTTCTCATTTTTGGAGTAATTGACCCCAAATTTGGCATGTGTGACCACTGTCAAAGGTACATGTGCAAGACATCTTTTTCGTTAATATCGCGTAATGCTTTGCCATGGCAACGACATATTTTCATAAAAATCATACAAATTATTGTGGATTACACTACTACACTCAGTTTTAAAGCAATGCAGTTGAAATTCAGCATAGAATCAGATCAATGTAATGTGTAGTTGTGCAAGACGCTTTTTTTCCTGTGTGGATGTGAAGAAATCTGTTGCCATGGCAACAACAGTTTTTTCTATACCAATCATACAAAGAAATATGTGGATTGATCTAACTTCGTATAGTTTTTTAGCATTTGACCTAACTTTTGGCACATGTGACCGCTACAGTATGTAGATGTGCAAAACTAATCTTTTGTTGATGTTGAACAATGCGTTGCCATGGTAACAGCATTTTTTTTTCACTTAAAAGCATCTAAAATATTTTGAATTCAGATAAATTTGTCAGTCTCTGAGCAATGGCTTGAAATTTGGCACATGTGACCGGTATAGTACGTAGATGTGCAAACTTCATTTTTCGTCATTGTTGAACAATGCGTTGCCATGGTAACAACAGACTTTGAATAAAAAGCATACAAAACTATTGTGGATTCAGCCATCTCCCTCAGCTTTTGAGCATTTGGCTTGAAATTTGGCACATGTGACCACTATGATATGCAGTTGTGCAAACTTCAATCTTTCATAGATATGGAACATTGTGTTGCCATGGTAACAGCATTTTCAATGAATATAATACAAAAAATTTGTGGATTCAGTTTACTCCTTCAGTATCTGAGCATTTTACTTGAAATTTGGCACATGAGACTGTTAAAGTACATTGACTGATGTGCGAATCTCTTCTTTGATCGTTGTCAATGTGTTGCCATGGTAACAGAGTATTTTGAATGAAAATCATATAAAAGTACTGTGGATTCAGCTAACTTCCTCAGCTTTTGAGCATTTGACTTGATATTTGACACATGTGACAGTCATAATATGTATTTGTGCAAACCTTTCTTTCAAATTTTCTTCCATTAATATTGGACAGTGTGTTGCCATGGTAACATCATTTTTTAATGAAAATCATAGGACTTACCAGTTTATTTATCCAACTCCCTCAGTTTTTGAGCACTTGATTTGCGATACGTAATTATGACACAATTTAATGACGAACAGATTTTTTTAATAAACAAAACATGACTTTATTCTATGTTGAACAATGCGTTCCCATGGTAACAATTTTTTATAAAAAATAAAACCGTATAAAGTTAGTGCTGGTTGAACGAACTCCCTCAGTTGGAGGTGGGGGTAAAAATCACAATGAGTGATAGTTCAAGTTTCTGCAGGTATTCATGGTTTCATACTTGGATTTGATTTTACTCATCAATTGCCACAATTGAAACACATTTCATTTAAAGATGCATAATGACAAGCGCCGATAATGAGTCAATTATTTAATTCATTCACCACTATCAATTTCATACTCATTAACCCTATTAAGCCCAAGCTATTTTGACCCTTCCCAGGCCCAAGGGGGGGGGGGGGCACATTGTGCCCCCCTATATAACTTTGTTATTGTTTGATGTCTCATCGTCATATTTGGCACATGGGTAGAGCAACCTATACTCTACATGACCGCATACTTGAGTTGTTTCAAGGTCACCCATAGAGGGCGCTATTTATCAAAATATAAAGAAATACATAGGAAATATGCTAAAAACATGATTTTTTTGTATAATTTCTTTATCCCCAGTATATATGTCTTATCATAGACCAATATTTTTCATATTTGCCACAAATGATGTGCAAGTCAAAGCTGATTATTTGTTATGGTTGAAATTTCTCAAGGTCACCACATGGGGGCGCTATTCATAACAAAATAAAGAAATACATTATGAGACCTATGATGTATTGTTTGGGATAGGTACATGCATAGTAATCATATTTCATATTCCCATAATATTGGAATTTTAAGTTTGCAGATTGATAATGTGATAAACAAATGATATTAGAGGTATAACTTGGGTGAAGGATCAATCAAAATGACACAAAATAGAACGTCAATCTTTGGAAAATACTGTTATTTTCAAGCATCTCTATTATATCTATTGTTTTATGCTGTTGGCACAGAAAAACAAAGGAAATAATAGGAAAAACATTTCAAGGCCATAATTACTTGACATTCTGCTTCTTCAGCAAATTTCAGCCAAGAAACGCCCATTTCATACATTATAATATTGTAAATTTGAATTGGAATAGAAAAATACGCAAAAATCTGACTGAGATGGTTGTCAGTTTATGGTTGCCATGGCAACCGGCAATATCAAATATAGCTAAATTATATATCAAAACGTTCGGAATAAGATTTTAGGAAAAGTCACCAAATTTGGTTAAAATTGGATAAAGGGCGAAGGAGTGGCGAATGAAAATCTGGTAGGGGGGCACAATGTGCCCCCCCCCCCCTTGGGCTTTATAGGGTTAATATTAGTTCTACACAATTTAACTACATGTCATGTGACAGATTATGTAACTGCAGAAACTATTGAAACAGTTGTTGCTGTCAAATTTTCATATTCTGGTTGCCTGATTCATTGGAAAATCTGCTCTTGAAAACATGTATTTCATTATTCAATATCGTCATAATCACAGCACAATTATCATAACCACAATGATGATACTGGTAAGAGTCTTTGTGAAATTATTATCACTCACAGTATTTTCTGGTATTACACTCTACTTCATTTCTACATAATAAGTTATTCTTAATTATATCTTTCTGATCAAATTATAATTGCCCGCATAGATATAATTTTCTAACTTGGTTACATAAAGTTTGCCGTCACACGCCTGGAAACAATAACAAGAATAATGCACTGCAACGTTCACTGATGTATTTATGTTTGGATCACTTATACCTCAACACATCTTTCATAATCATTTGAAATATTTTCATGGTTTATTAATCAAATTGTGAAAGCAGCTGAACTTCAAGCAATTCTATCATTGCAAATATTTGGTAAGCATACAATGATATGTGTTGCAATCCACTCTTTTTGCACTCTGAGGTTCCCTACATCAGAATACTAATTATGATAATAGTACTAATAATAATGACCTTGTCTGCTACACAATAGCTTTTATTCATCAAAGCAATCAGAAATCAGACTGTTATGTGCTGACAGAGATTTGCATTTGTCCATTTTAAAATGGTTTCTTCCACTTTACTATAAATCTTCTTTTCGGGTTTTTTTTTATCCTTTTTTTTATTTATTTATTTTTTTTTTTAGTGTGCTTCGATTCACCCTTTTGCTTTTCACCGACTTTTTTGCATGCTTAGCTGTTCTGTTTTGTTTTGCAATGCATTTGTTTCTCTTTTCTTCTAAGGGGGATTTGTCTTATTTCTGGTTTTGGTTAATGCCTGGCAAAGCACTTATGCCATCACCAATGGACTCATCTATGACAAAACTCTGAGTGAAGTTCAGCAGTCAAACTGCAATAGTCTGATTGTAGCTTCATATCTAACACTGCAATTGTGACTCTGCATCACAAAACCCCCCAAAAGTCACAAAAAGTCACCAAACATGGATTTCTGGTTAAAGGGATGGTGTAGTTTTGGTTGAGACCTGGTTTCAGATTTTTGTGTGTGTGTGATATAATGAGAAACCTCTTCTGAAATATGAAAGGGCACATAATTCCAAAAAGAATTCAATGTTTACTTGATGAAATTGGTTTTGAAATGGCTGAAATATGCAAAATAAAGCGATTCCTAATAAAAGGTGGAACCAACCTTTCATTAGAATCGCTTTTACTTTGTTTTACTTTGTTTTCGGATGTCTCAGCCATTTCAAAATCGATTTTCATCAAATGAACTTTGAATTCCTCTGAGAATGGTATGCTCTGTAGCACTTCATTAGTGGTTTCTTAGTATCTTCCAAAAAGTTAAAAGCTCAATCCTCTTTCTGAAAGAGCAGACTCTAAGATTTAAAATGATGTACAACTCAATTCAGATGGACTCTCCTAACCTATTTGTATATTAGAAAAGCACAACCTCTGCAAAATCATAATCCTTTCCATGTTAGTTCCGACTTCCAGTTGTTTTGCTGGTTGTGAAACATTGATGTGTATACTACGTAAAAGATTACAGCCGAAATAATTAATGAAATCATCGTGATGTTCATATTATTTCACACTGTATTTTACAAATGAATAATTTCATTCTTTCAGAATGGTCCGTTATAATGAGGAAGAGATAGTCGTAAAAAGGATCACGAATTCAACCATGTCGTGTACCTTTCAAGGACACATGTACAAAATGCGAAGAGATTTTGGGGAGAAAAATACAAAATGCATTTTCAACCCCTGCTGGTGCAAACATCATGGAATACAGCCTAAATAATTAATAATGTAATCATCGCGATCCCGCTGGGCGCACACAGCGTAAAATAAGTTTAATAATGCATGTTACTCTGCTTGCACCCATGTTCAGAAAAAAAGTAACAAAATGTTTTTAATACAATGTGATTTTGTTTATTAAAATTTTATACTGTGTTTCACAAATGATATTTTCATTCTTTCAGAATGGTTCCATACACGAGGAAGAGATACGTGTAGAAAGGATTACGAATTCAACCCTGCCGTGCACTTTTCGAGAAGGCATGCACAACACACGCGAAGAGATTTTTCAGAAGAAAAACAAAGAACGCGTTTTCAACCCCTTCTTTTTTTTTTTAATTCTTTTGGTATCAACTCACAAATGATTCCTTTTTATCCTTTCTCAATAATAATGATCCATTTACTTGTGTAATAACAACACAAAGACTGCTCATAAGTTTGATTGCTTGGTATATTATGTGACTCCATGCTTATGTTTTCTTTGTTTTTAGTGCGTATGGTTATAACGAGGAACCGGTTATAACGAGGCAATATTGGCGGTCCCACGGACCTCGTTATAACGGGGTTTCACTGTATATACATTGATTTTGAAAGATTAAATTCATATATATATATATATATATTTATTTATTTATTTACAGCCGTAAAAACTATCATATGTTGCATTCAACCTGTCTGCATCACCCTCGGCAAGCTCCATGTTTTGAGAATCTATATGAAAGAAAAAAGAAATACAAATATGGAAAAACAAATATTGGTTTAATACATACTGAAATTTTATGACACGCCATTCATCCCCTCTGCCTGACATTATACAGAGTGTTAAAATATGTGGGCTTACAGTTGAATGAATACACACACGACTGGCACACATATCATTACACAGAACTACTTTTCAGCAATTTCTTATACAGTATATTAGAAACAGTTTAACAGCATCTACGAAAAAAAAAAACTAAGAAATTCGTCTGGGATGTCATACACAAGAATTAGTGTAGCAGATTCTTCCTGATAACAAAAAAGGTGTGACACAGACTCAAAATGAGAATGTGATTGTGACTTTAAACACTCGTCTGACAGAACGTTATACATTCATGACTTTTTAAAAAGGATTGTAACTTATGTCAGGCAAGCTGGGGGTTCCAAAATAAACAGAAAGATGATTCAATGGGTTATGCAATAAATCAGCTGCATTGCTATGTCAGTGCGTTAATCACCTAATGTAAGCCGTACTGAATTCCCAATTGTGGCTGATATAGACATAAACATTAAATCAACTCCCAACTGGGGTGTATAAATGCACTAATTTCTTCATTTCTCGTATGGAACAGTTCACATATAGAGGTGACATTGTTTGTCCACCAAGTCTACAATAATTGCTAAAATAAGAAAGACCGAATTACCTGTAACTGATATGTCATCAACAGAGGTTTTTTCAACTGTTATTCAAGTTGTTTATTTTGTAAAATCTTTATACTTTCAAGTTTAATTTGAGAAAAGCATACCTGTGTTCTGTCGTAGATAAGATGCTGCTATACAGTTTGTAGTCCAATTGTAGTCTGACTCTGACCTGGGTGAAGTTCAGCTGCAGTTGACTGTCCCAAGGCTTGGTGAGGTTCAGCTCTCTTCAGGCCTTTGGGTGTGCAAATATAAGAACAGTTAAATACCATACAAACAGAAACATCGGATGCACAAATGGGATAGTTGGAAAATATTTGAGATGAGTGTACATCTTTATTAAAACAAGCAATAATAACAAAATGTTCATTAATGATTATCAATTTTGTAAGATATATTATGTGAACAACAAGTTGTAATTGCCAGTTTTCAAAGTTTGAATCACTATGTAATGAGCCCCTGTTAGCAAATTGTAAGAGTATGAGGTAATTTTAGTAATGAATGAGAGGGTAAATTAGTAACAAGCATTCACTTTATTCAGTTGGCAGCAGAATTATTCACCCCCTTGCATTATGGACACTATAGCAAAATAAACAACATTACAATTACTAAATCATATACAAGTGGTGAACAGATAGTTTATGACAAATGCCTACCTGATCAATAGTCTTTGATTTGCATATAGTTAAAAACTTTGATCATTCATGCATGAAGAGATAAGGTCCAGTGAGCACATTATGGTCATTTCAGACCTTTCTGTGATCACTGAAGCATGACGTGTTATGGTCTGATGATAACGATTAATTTCTTCTGTTTTTATGGAATTTTAAATAGTATCTTGCCATTCTATGCACAACTCTTAGCATTTCATTGGGTTATATTCATTTTGACATGACTTTGAATTATTAATATCACGGCTAAACCTCTGTACAAACTCTATGGTGGCAACTTTCACTAGAAATGAGTTCATTTAGATATTTTTGTACAATGAAAAATGCCAATTGAAATATTAAGAATCCTACATTAAATTCCATCATATTGTGTCACCTATCAAAACATTGAGTGAACAAACCATATTCAACGAAGCATTTCAGTGATCACTGAAAGGACTGAAAATGACCATAAATGTGCTCATTGGACCATATCTCTTTATACATGAATGATCAAAGTTTGTAACTATATGCAAATCAAAGGCTACTGATCTGTTATTTACTTGTAGCAAACTATCTGATCACCACTTGTATGATTTAGAAATGATCTCAGTTATAATGTAATTCATTATGCCAGAGTGTCCAACATGCAAGAGAGGGGCTGAATAATTTTGCTGCCAACTGTAGATGATCAAGATAACATGATTTCTCAACTTGCTTCAATAGCTAAAAATAATCATTTAACACACCAGATGAAGATGGTGGAATATCCATGACACTGTCACTTGACTTTTCCATTTGCATCTTGCCCCCAGTCCTTAACTCTGAAGTGGATGAAGTTCACATGTTGTCTGGTCCTTGGCTGTTTGGAGTTTATTACAAGAACAGTTAATATCTTACAAACAAAACAATAGTGCAGGACATGGGACATTAGAAAGTATGTTAGAGATGGTTGCTTTGCCTTTGCTATAACAAGCTATAGCAATCAAATTGAAAAGCCCTACCATTGATTTTGAAAGAATGAATTCACTAGTATCTACTGATCCATAAGCTATAAATAGGACTTTTCACAGTTTAAAATGATTAGCTATGTCGAATATTCTTGTTTCAAACATTGTAAGAGCATAAGGTGGTTTTGATACTAGAAAAGGGAGAGGGTAAATAAACAATCATAGTAGGGCCTACATTATTAAGATAACGTGACTGCTAAAGTTTGTTTCAGGAGCTTGATACAATCATGTAGACATGCAGGTACCCCCCCCCCCCTTCCATGAATTATCTCTTTTCAATTGGATCAGTATGTAATATTCTACAGATAGTGAAAGAAAAAATGCAAAAAACAGTTGTTTCTAGAAGGGTCACTATTCACTGGATAACAATGTTTGTTTTCAATTACCAAGATGGACATTACAGCAAACATTGTTTTCAATATTTCCTGTCTAACACTATTCAACTAAAAATCCAGAGACAATTTGATGTCCAAATGTAAATAATGTTGCAATTGTAGTATTTGAAAATATACAGATATGTTGTCTGCTAAAATAGTATCATAAGCTAAAATACTTGCATTCTGTTGAAGGTGACCATGCTGGTAGATACATCGTAAGTCTCGACGAAGTTCAGTAGCAGTCTAGCTGTGGAGAAGATGGAAGTTCAGCAGTTTGGTTCTGTGTTCAGTGAAGTTCAGCAACTGACTCTGGGCTTTATTAGATGAAGAAGTCTGATTGTAGCAGTCTGACTGATGTTCCATATCTAACATTATAATTAAAAATGTGAATACAAAATAGAAAATGTGTTTTCAAACTGTTGTTTGATTATACAAGATTTTACACACAATATCTAGAATCTGCATGAAATTTTGACTCAGTTCACATGTTTTTGCAGTTTAAATATATAAAGGATCTTATATTATTATTTTTTTTGGGGGGATGATTAAAAGATATACTACTAGTATTTGAGTTGTCTCAATTCAACATGTGCAAGCCTATAGTTTAGGGTATTATGACTTCTTGAGGTTCTAGATCTTGTCGCTAGGCATCCATGTTGCAAGGTCTACATCTACCTAAGATCTGGTAGGACCAGCTGTACTGTGGCTTCACATTCGGGTTGATCACAGTTACAGCCTGAGATGCAGCCACAGTCTGACTCTGATCATCAACTGTTGTCATGTCATCATCATCAGTTAAATTGCTAAAAGAAGTTGTGTAATCGGAGTATGGACCTATAGAATCTACTAACTGCCTAGATAGATAGCACTATTAAGAAGACCTATTAACTTCCTTACTGATGAGTGATAGGCCTACTTATGTTAATGATAATATGTTTAAGAATATCAAGGCAAAGGGTCTAGTCTGGTTATACTTTTGGTATACACTGGTTAAGTAGTATCTACGTCAGTAGGTGCTACTCAGGATCACTATGCCACTGGATTCTAGATCTATAGACATCTGGTAGTATAGCAGTAGAATTCTAGAGGTTCCATGCCAATGAATTTAGGTAAGCATCATTCTCTATCTTATTGTGACACATGCATTGCGATTACAGTGGTGTATGCACTTAGAATGGTTGAAGATAGCTTTCAAGTCTGAACCAAGATCTGAACCATGGTTTCCAATTCATATTCTGTGTAGACCTGGATCTACGTACTACTACTAGGCCCTACTATTACTACTTGATCTAGTTAGTCTAACCACTGTCGGACTCTCCAGATAGTACTACCGGCCCTAACCCCAGGGCACTCCCTGTTAGTTGTACCAGTACACAGTGCTTCGCGTTCGGGCTGGTCGCAGTTATAACCCCTAACCCCTAGTATTTTACAAGTTTTTGTTGTAGACCTATATTAGTAACGTTAGATAGTAACATTAGGACTTGTAAACGTAACAATGACACAGGTAACGTACAGCTGGTTCTCTGTAGTGTAAATGCTAACGCTATAAGTTCACGTTAGGGCCTAAACTAAAAAACATTAGGCTTAGGCTAGGCCCATAATTCTGTTGGACAAAATAACCTGAGATTTTCTAGACTGAAAAAACCCCCAGATCTTTCCTGTCGATTTGACACAAAACAGAAAATTTGTATCACTTCTGAATACTATCCACACAGCTAGTGACAGTGTAATTATTCAATGTTAGACACGACTTCAAAAATATAATATTAATAATAAAATGCAGACCAATTCTTTACTTATGAAATTTCCGGTTTCTTCTTCGATCCCTTCACTATTTACGCCTTAAGTTACCTGCAATTCACCCATACATGAACAAATCGGGCAATTGCTCTCATGAAATATCTGCACGCTAAAAATCAACCCACAAACATTTCACTATTACTTGTAGAAGTTGTAGTAGCCCTAGACCCTACCATGCTAACATTAACAAACTACCTAACTCAGCTGGCCATTTGGTCATTCAAACAAACGGCGATGTGCCTACGTGGGACTATTGTGATAACGCTACTACCGGTAAGATTAGATCTACATCTAGCTAGCCCTTGGAGAATTGTAGAAGATTCGAACAAAAATATATCCAAATAATATCACATTATGAATCCACATGCATTACTTTTTAATTGCAGACAGCTTTAAATATACTCACTAATAGAAATATGTACTGGTAGCGGTGTAGAATGCAACTTAGCCTTCAGGATCTTGCCTCCGTCGTAGATCTGTTACCTCTGCGCTGTATACACTGTGTGTATACGTGCTATGTCTATGTAGCGAGTGCTCACCGCATGTAACACAATAGGGAGAATACGTTAATGATATGCTAATGATATGTTAATTAGTATTACCCTCGAACATGACGATTGAAAAAATTAAAGTCTCTCATAGCTTAGGAGAGACTTCTCTGTGAAAGTCTCTCCTAGCTTAAGAGCGGCTTGGCCATTCTAAGATTTATGTGATAGCTTTTATGTGATAGCTTCATGAAACGGACCCCAGGACAGTTGATTGGTGTTTGGTGTACAACACATGGTGTCTGGTGTATTATTTACCTATGTAGTGTGAGGCATAGCCTGGCAGCATATTGCGTTCATCTTTGGGTAGCCACCGTGTCATCATGACATAGCTGGGTTGTGCGTGGTGATACACAAAGCCATGCTGCAGGACAAAGCAAAGAGGGAGCAAGCAACAGAGAAACATTTGGCTACAAAACGGCAACTAATTTCCACACACAGTTTCTACACAGTCACATCGTTTTCATTTCCTCTTTCTGCCCCTGTTTGTTTGCACAAGTATTTGGCAACAGAACAGCTGTTAAATTCCAAATTATTTTTATTTTCTTCTTTTTCTCTTTTCTTCATATATTTTTTTTTTTCACATGGGTCAATTCCTTTGACTGCACACATAGTTTTGTGATGCAGAATAATAATATATGAATAGAATACTAGCATCATCTATATTCCGTGAAATGTCATCTTGGAACAAATGATTGTATGACGCCTCTTCCTAAGCATGATGGTGGAAAAAAAACAGCAAAAATTTTGACATTCTTAATGTTGGTTTCAACAAAAAAAAATCAAGCTTCAATAAAAGCATAACAAAAACACTTAAACACAACACCACCAAACAAACAACCCAAAACGAAATGGACAAGCAAAATTTTACCACAGACTTGCAAAGTGACACTTATACACTGACCTGGAGTTTGTGACAGAACCACAAAGAACATGTGATGATGCCTTTTAAAGACAAAAACAACCAACAACAAAAGGACTTTCATTTTTCCCCTCACCTTTGCAACTACCTTAACAAGCTCTGCATGCTCCAGAGGGATCTTTATCCACACTCCACGGATTCCCTTTGTCTTCCACTCTTCAAGAGAGTCTGGAGATAAGAATACACACAGTCAGTATTGAGTGAGATTTTTATGACTCGAGCATCTCGGCGTGCGCGTATGCGCGCAAGTGAGGGTGTGGGAGGGGGGTGTCCCCGCTCCCATGGTAGGGAGCTTTTTCAATTCTTTGCTCTGGTGCATATACCTGACTATTTTTTACTTAAAAGGGAGATACACCTTCAACTGTCTAATAAAGATATTAAGATTGCGATCGCCGCTAGCCGGCATGCACACCATATCGAAGTACGATTCATGGCCATATGTATATATGCCTACAACGTACAAGAACCATGCAATGCGTTTCCGTGATTCATCGTACTAGTATACTGGTATCATGTACGTACTGTGTACGTAGCAGCTGAATACATTGTATGTGCATTCATCTATTCGTTGCGCGTGCCAGGCTAGACGGCTCATGTGAAGGCAGTCGGCCAGTGTGTAGTCTAGCAAATAGTGAACTACTTTTTTTCCCCCGTAGGCTCCCGATCACTGATCTCAGAGACAAGTGGTCCCGATGCGTGAGAAAAACGGGTGCCATGCGCGAGATCGTGAGATGGACCCTAAATGCATGAGTCTCACACAGAATGCGTGAGACTTCATAGCTCTGCACACCATCAAGTATGTCAACATATTTGTGGCCAACTCCACAAAACCTGTTGTACTTTTGAATACAGACATTAGTGATGGCATCCACACTGGCGAATTAAAGTGGGATCCAAATCTCAAGAGCTGCATTGTGAAGCATATCTTATGGTTTCTGCCAGTGTGGATAGAAAAATCTCACTAGACAGTGCAAATCAGCATTATAATTGCAACCCAAATTCCAAGAAATCTTGAGATTACTTCACAACTATTTGAGAAATATATCAGGCGCGGCGCTAGGGTGCAATTAACTCGCCAAAAGCTTATGACCTCGAAGCCTCAGTTGCAAAAAGTAGACAGCTTGTGTGCGTAAAACCGCTGGGGAAGTGTTGCAGGACAATCGCAATATCTCACCTCAAAGCCATCAAATGATTAAATCTATACAGCAAACTGAAGAAGAAACTATTCTCTAACTCGTAATGTTAGTTATTTGGGGTTTTATTGAGGATAAACGTGTGAAAATAATGTCGAAACTTAGCTTCCAAAACAGAAAATTTGGTCTCAAAACAAGTGTTATTTTCTCACATTTTCCTTCATTGCACAAAAATGAAACTTCGGTATATGACTTATGGTAGTATATCCATGCTGCTCTCCAAATATCTTTTCTGTATCATTTGGCGCACAGCTATGTCTGGAAAAAATCGAGATCACTGTCACTTGTGACCCACGTAAAATCCATGGCGTAAGGAATACGCAGTCCGATGTATTGGTTTTTGTGCTGCTTGAAACAGTTGAAGCACAAAGCAGGGTTCCTCTCTTGCCCACTCACCACCCTGCTGACCGAAAATCGACCTCTGTCGCATTGCGCCGAGCCTGACACCGCTGATTGGCTAAGCGTGCACTCACCAGTAGAAAACGCATGCGCAGGAGGATGATCTAGTTGTGCATGTCCAGTATCTTCTCTTAAAGTTGGTTGTCTTTTTGCTCTTATTTTTACCTAACTACTAATTGCACAAACACGAGACTTCGCAGGTAGTGAGTCTGGTGTATACAGACTAGTAATATGTTGATCAAATGCATATTCATGCAGGCGCAGACTTGTGTCGGGAAAAAATCGTAACCCTTTCCCACAGTCGACTCAAGCAGAAAAATACACATATCTCGAAAGATACATCAGCGTTTTCGCCCAAAAATCATATGAAGGATGATATATTCATATTTGATATATGTGTGAAGTTTCAAGGGATTTGGTGCTAAAATAAGGGAGATACGAGGAGGTGAACTTTCGAGATTTTTTGTCCTTCCCTCCGCACAGCGCTTCGATGACCGTTAAGAATTCAAAAGCTTTGGCCTCTTATCAGTGAGTTAATTGCACCGTAGCACCGGGGCTGATATAGCAGCAAGTGTCTAAATGCTGGAGCATATTATCTTTTATCTCATCAAATCAAAACACACACCATGACAACGCACAAACGCAAGGGCAAGGGGTCATCATTTCGGCAGATTTCAGATCAAAATCAGTAAGATATCAAATAGTAAGGACCTCCCGCAAAATCTCTCTCTGAAAATCAAGTAACTACCTCTTTCCTTTTTAAAAAAAAATATAATTGGTATGCACCGGATTGCACTTTGTACAGCTTAAAAAAACAAACTATAGCTCCATGCCCTGGGAGGGGAAAGACACTTTCTCTCATGCACTTCCCTATGCAACATTTGTGAAAATAAAATTATATCAAAGTCACTGCATAGATTTACCTGACAACATCTTCTCGAAATCCTCTGCGTTGTTCCACACATTTAGTTGGTCATTGGTTGTTACAGTGATGCCGCCAAAGACATCCGACTTTCCTCGCAAGATCCTCGTAAATTCCTCCATGCTCTCCTTCCTTCCACGGCAGCAAAACATTCCTCCGAATAGCTCTGCAGATCAGCGAGAAAATTTCATCCAAATTGAAGGCAGCTTGAATATATTATATCGACTATAAATATGCACAAGAATTTTATTTGAAAAGCATTATCGATATGTGGAAGCGAAATGAGCTCATTTCAGGCTTGTACACGGTGTGATGATCCCATGTCATTATAACCACAGCTACATGCCCATGCATCCTTGGGTCATAATGAGAATTTGGCCCGTAATTAGAGTACACCTAATTATCTTTGCAATGGCACTTAAAGGTCCACATAGGGCATGATCCCCCCCCCCCCCCCCAACAAAGAAAAAAAAAGGAAGAGTCCCAACACAAAACCACACACTAATCAGAGACTCTTTCCTCATCCATTGCTACCCACAAGGCAGTGTGATTATAAGTTTGACAGTATGGCAATAGCCTTCTTTACTTTGGTATTAGATATCTCTGCAGATAGATATTTACAGAAACAAAAACATATGTGGGAGTTCATGAGAAAGGTCATAAATCATCACCTGAGAACCAGAAGGGTGCTATTGTGTTCTACAATTGTAAGATTGGAGCATAAATGAATATGAACCTATCAATCATCATGACATATTGGCCCGAATTCATGAAGGTGGTACAAATGAAACCATGGTTTAAACCATGGACAAAAACCATGGAGCGCCAAGTGGTGCATGGAATATTTCGTTACGAAATCAGTAATTTCGTCAATGAAATGATTATTTTGTAACGAAATGACATTTTGTAAATAAATGAACATTTCGTCCACGAAATGATAATTTCGTTAACGAAACATTCATTCTGTTGACAAAATGACCAATTTCGTAACAAAATATTCCGTGCGACACCCGGCGCTCCATGGTTTTTGTCCATGGTTTAAACCATGGTTTCATTTGTACCACCTTCGTGAATTCGGGCCATTAAGTTTATTCAATCAAAAGTGGGTAGATTTATATAAAGCATTGTTCCAAATATGGGGTAAAATAGCACCCTTGTGGCGTTAATTTTTAACATTTTTCTGAAAATGAAAATAATTCAAAATTGACACCATTATGTAGAGGAGATCAAGCTGTACAACATGATACAAATAACTCAATACCCTCCCCCCCCAAAAAAAAAAAAAAAAAAAAAACTCAGCTGATGAAATGGTACATTCTTACAGATTTATCTGTGAAGGCTGCGACATGAGTTTACAATGTTTCAGTTGTCTAAATTCATAAGACACTGTATTTTTCGGAGGAACTTTTCATGACTTTAACCAAATTCAAATATTCATAGCATTAAATATCACCAGGTCTGAGCAGAAATTTTCTAGCAAAGCTGCCAAAGATACATCATGTACATCGTACCCTTTGAGTCTTTTGCATGCAGCACGTGCAAAGTGCGATGACTGCAGTAATCCATACATCAAGTGACAACAATGTATACTACACAATTGCAATTTTTACAGTGGATATGTACAGGAAAGTGGATGAGATAATGGCATCCTTATAAAAACCTCATTAGAAGCTAACTGCTACTTTGGCAAACCTGTTTGTGTAATGTGGATTACATGTAATATTCATAAACCGGCTGATGCATGGTTCATCATGCAGGACATTCAAAGACAGCAAACATTATTAAAATTGAAACAAATAAGTCATGAAAACACAAGGCATGTGTCACTCCGTACTGGTACAGTATTTCTAACACTTACAATGCAAGGGTTCTCCCAACACACTACACTGACACTGTAATTAAGCCATGTACAGTATTTAGTGAGTCTAATTTTTCTTGAATCAAAACTTACTGACAGTTTCACAATTTGTGGAGTACAGTAATGAATGGAAAAAAATTAAGCATGCATGCTGCATTCATACCAAGATAAGAATAAGTATAATTTTCATGTGCATTGTTAAATTTGGGAAGAGTAAAATCCACAAAATATAAATGCCTGCTAAAATATATGCCAGAAGATTATTTTTCCAGCTGATCTCTACAGCTAAATTCTGGGCCAACAGGTTTGAGCATCTGGCTGGAAATCTGCACCACTTGCACCATGTGGTAGTGGACACATAAACATATACGGTACTATAAAAGTGGACATTTTCGCGCATCCAAAAACTAGCGCAAAAATAAAAGCACGCGAATATTTTTGCTCGCCATACGTTCCAGTAGTTTCCAGAATTAAAAACACGCGAAACTCTTCTTACCCCGCCGATCGCGAAAAATTAGTCGCGCGAAAATATTCGCTTTTACAGTAGGCACGTAGCTTCAAGGAAACCAAAACCAAAAGAGCAATGTACATTGTAGATTGAGTGAAAGCAGCAAGGTTATTAGAACACATCAGTGAAAGTTTGATGAAAATCGGACAATCGATTCGAAAGTTATGAATTTTTGAAGTTTTGGTGTTGTAGTGACTGGATAAGGAGACTACTTCAGTTTATGACAACATGTGTGGATAACAACATAATAGAACATAACAATAATAGAACATAACAAGCAAATATAAAGAAAATTCAACATACTTTCACTTTTCTAGCTTTAATAATGAAAGAGCACTTGACTAACCTCCTTCAGAAGGCTGGTTTCATGAAGTTTCCTTTTCAGCTGAACTAGCTCAATGTGTTTTTATCACTTTCTTCAGCCCCCACCCCCTAAACATACCTGAATTTTTTTCTTTCTTCACTTCTTGAGATGGTACCGTAAGAACATGCAGATTTAAAATACTTGTACAAAAACTCCCTCTGCTCTGAACAAAATTTAAAAACAAACAAGCAAAACAAAACAAAAGAAAACAAAACAAAATTGAAAACTAAAACCATCTGATCAAATTGGCTTGTAAAGTTTCAGTAATACTTGTAATTAATGAAAATTAAAACTTTGGACAAATAGGGCAAGAAAGAAGGAAGGCAATAAAATAATGTCTCTTGAGCAAAAAAGGGGAGTCATTCAGAGCTGAAACAACATTGTGTACAGTAAGGTATGGAGAATGAGTGCTTCATATACAACTGTATACACTGTCTCATACTTTTAGACTTGTTTGTTTTTCTTTCCTTTTCTTTCCTGGTGACTACAATCTGTAGCATAGTGCATGTAAGTACCTCCCCTGGGATCAAGATACATTGTATAGCATGCACACATGCATTCTTGGCATACAATGTACTACTGAAGTTGGACAATGAATTCTTATGGACCAGAAGAAATCTGAAAGCATGATACAATTTTTGTGCACAAAACAAGTGGAGAGTTGGTTGCCCACTGTATTTGTTTCAAACAACTTTTCTCTGATCACTATTTTTACAATAACAAGCAAAAAATTCCTCTTTCCTGTATCAAAAAAAAAAAATAAATAAACAAAGTGATGCAAAATTAGACTTCTAGTTTCTTTTAAAGAGATAGTTTGATATGAGGATTAGGATTAGGGTTAGGGTTATGTTTGTGGGTAAAATTTATGTTTGACTTAGCTTAGCCCTCGGATAATTCATGGGAACAACTGCCGCAGGAGCAAATGCCATGGAACTGATCACAACACACACCATGTGAGTCATCACTCACATAATCTGCTTGAGGCCACTCTCTGTACCTTGAAAATTATGAAGACTGACTAGAACCTTTAATTTTACTGGGGCAGCTTTATTTTTTGGAATCTGTGGTTAACTTTCATCCATCAAACATTCTCATACACTACACCATGTAACTGCACAACACAGTGTACAGTGCTGCACCTACATACAGTAACAGTGGAAGTATGACTATGATTCATTGATTAGAATTAATTATAAGCTTTTCTGCAAGATTTAACCCAAGCAAGGAACTTAAAAAAAAAAAGTAGTATACCACCACTGCAAGTTATTGTGTAACACTACAAACATGCTACAATACTACAATATGCTAGTTTGTTTCTTTCATTTTTCCATTTGAGAAAATAGCTGGGTTAGTGAATAGCCCACATATTCAGCTGTACTACAATGTTCTTCTATGGGGTCCGAATGAATGTGACAGATGCCTCTACTACACATGTATGAGGGGACAATACCGTTAGACACAACATTGTCCACTTAGACTTGGGAATCAAACCAGGGTCCTTTGGATCTGAAGCAACAGCAACCAAATCTTTTAAGATTTAATGAAAATCAAAGGAATGGCATAGTGTATTAAAAAGGGAAATACCCCTGCTAGTCTGATTATGGCCTTTAGCAAACATATATTGTATTTAGTCTGGGCTTTGATATCCCCTGTGTGTCTGAATTGAGACTAAATTGCAATTTACCAAAGATCATGTTCGGTCTGGAGGGGCCATAGGCCCAGATGGCCTTTACTAGCTTGACTGATTGTTGTAGTTGTTGCAAAAACCATGCTGCTGTTGCAGCTCATGGCGCAGATCACTCAAACGCCATCCCTAGTGACGCAACTTGAATAGTCTGCTTTCAAGGCAGTGAAGGTCTTATCCAAAGGCCAGTCTAATTAGTCGAGAGATAATAAAAGACATGTGCTATGCTACATATTTGTTTATAAATTTATGTCTTCTGACTATCTGTTTTATGGCTATGGTTGCATTTGATTTCTAAAAAAACAAACAAACAAACAAACAATTTAACCCATTGAGGATGGGCTGATTTTGCTACAACACACGTTTCCCCTAGACATTTGCCCGAGTATACTCGGGACTCGTCCTCAACGGGTTAAATGCTCATTTCATTTCATTGATCTTGACAGAGAGCTCTAGTAACACACTGAGAACAAGTAAAATTTTTAGCAGAAATGACTTTCAATGGAGAGCAAGGCTCTGCTAAGTAATTATGTAGACTGCATACGAAATTATGAATTCATAATATTATCATAATGAAAGTAATTTGTAAACCACTTGAAGAAGAGCCTGATATAGTGGATAGATTATGATGAGACAACATTAAATCATTTACACCCGTGCTAAAAACCATCATGATGATCATCATTAGAAATTAATTCAACAAAATTCAGCCGACCAGAACCCATTACGAAACTGAAACACATCAAAAATGGCAGAGTGCACATCAATTTCCTAGTATTGCCTACAGTCAGCTAGTTCAACAGAAGCTCAGTTAAAGGGATATAGTATTGGATGAGGTGAGAATTCAGCTTTTAACTTTTTGCGAGAAAAAATTAGAAACCACTTCATGAAATGTTAAAAAGCATACAATTCTAAGTGGAATTTAAAGTTTATTTGATGAAAATCAGTTTTGAAATGGCTGAGATATCGAAAAGGAAAGTACCCGGTAAGACACAAAGCAATCCTAATAAAAGATGGGCCCCAACTTTTATTAAGATCACTTTGTTTTGGATATCTCAGCCATTTCAAAACCAATTTTCATCAAATAAACTTTGAATCCTCTCATGCTCTTTCATATTTCATAAGAGGTTTGTCATTATCTTAACAACAAGAAATCAACAAAAAATGTTGGAAACCTTAAACCTCATCTCAACCAAAACTACAACCCTGTATACCACCCCTTTCAGAGAAAATTCCTCATGATGAACTTCATTTCATCAACCAAGAAAATTAAAAACGAATAGCAAATGGGGTCTTGATGCTGACCTAAGCTTCAAGATAAATTTCAGCTTGTGTTAAACTTCCCTTTACTGCCCCTTGATGGTATTTTACTTTAAAATCATATTACTTGATAGACACACCTCTTCAGGGACCCAACAATCAATTAATTCTTTTTTATATGTATGTGCTATATAGGGCATCGATACAATTAAAAAATGCAATTTACCTGTTCTACTTTGACAGAGAAGTGTTGGCTGAAATTTACTATACTTATTTCGTTCCCCAGCACTGCTTCCTTAACCCGTTGAGGACAAGTTCCGAGTTTACTTGGGCAAGTGTCAATAGGAAATGTGTGTTGTAGCAAAATCAGCCTGTCCTGCATGCTTGGGAATATGCCTAATATCTTTTGAATACCCAGAGCTGTCTTCCCTAGTACCCTACAAATTATCTCTTCCAAATTTAATGAGAATGCAGACTACAGTAGACTACTTCAGTTCAGTTCAGTTCAGTTCAGTTTTTATTTCTGCATTTCAAAATCAATACAAATCCACAAATCAACAAAATACTTACATAGTCATTTACACAGCTAATATTCGTAACGTTTGGATCTTACATACATTTTTTTTTTTTCAAGAACGAATATCATATATGAAAGGAAGCAATAGGAAATGATAAAAATGAAATGCAGGGGACCATCGTCATAAGCTAAGCTTGACGAGGAAGATGGCCCCAGGTAAAGAGATACATAAAGAAAATCTTGCCACTCACTGAGTGGGGGGTAATTGCGCAAAGGGCACAACGAAGAGATACATAAAGAAAATCTTGCCACTCACTGAGTGGGAAGTAATTGTGCGAAGGGCGTGCGGTGCAGTGCGGTGTGCATTGTGTTGGGATGAATCTTGGTTTGTACGTTGAGTGTTATTTTGTGTATCAGTGTGATGAGGTGAATATTACTTCAGTTATGGCCGTGAACTCATTGTTTAGGGTGTTTGTTGACCAGGTGGTATGAATATTTTTATGTGTCAGAAATATACTGGATTATGAGGGTGTTTTTTAGTTCTCGTTTAAAAATGTTCAACGACGTACGTTGTTTTAAATTAGGGGGTAAAGGATTCCAAATATCTGGTCCATTGTGCTTTAAAGATTTTTTAGCTAAAATGATTCTGGGGTTTTCGAGATGGTAATCGGACGACTGACGTGTTGGATATGAATGAACGGTGAAATTTGGAGTGAAGAAGCCATCAAAAATTTTTGGAAGACAATTAAATGTATATTTATACATAAAAACAGCAGTTTGAAAGGTGTGAAGATCCTCAATTTTCAATGTTTTTAGTTGATGAAATAGGGGATTGGATGGGGATAAGTAACGGGAATTGGTAATCAAACGTACAGCACGTTTTTGGAGAGTAAGAATTGGATTAATTTTAGTTGAGCCACAGTTTCCCCAAACGATATTGCAGTATGTGATATGTGGTAAGATCAATGCATTGTATAGAATAGTCAGGGAATTTTGAGAAATGAAGTTTTTCAGTCGATATAAAATTCCTACAGTTCTTGAGACAGACGTGTGGATATTATGAATGTGATCGTTCCAAGTTAAACTCGAGTCAATTGTGATTCCTAAAAATTTAGTAGATCTTACTTCAGTTAAAAATAATCCATCAATATTGATATCATAACTGCTGTTAATGTTCTGTGAAGCAGTAGGTTTGAAACGTATAAAATTTGTTTTAGAGACATTAAGGGATAATTTATTACATATAAACCATCGGGAGACTTTGTCTATTTCCGTGTTCAGAGTATTAAACAGTGTTTCGAGGTTCTCATGGGAGTAAAAAATATTAGTATCATCCGCAAAAAGTATAAATTTAAGAGTTTTTGATGTATTTATTATATCATTAATATATACAAGGAACAGTAGGGGGCCAAGAATTGATCCCTGGGGAACACCACATACAATATTAGAATTCGGAGATTTAGATGACTTAAATAGTACATATTGCTTTCTGTTGGATAAATAATCAATAATCCAAGAAAGTGCTAAACCACGAATACCATATCTTTTTAATTTGTAAATTAATATATCATGATCTATGGTATCAAAAGCCTTTGATAAATCCATGAAAATTCCTATAAAATGTTTTTTATTTGCAAAAGATTCAGTAATCTTATCTAACAATTGAATTATAGCTAAATCGGTGGAATGGCCATTTCTAAATCCAAACTGATTAGGTATAAGTAGGTCATTTACATGAAGAAAAATGCACAGGCGTTTATGAATAATTTTTTCCAGAATTTTAGAAATACTAGGTAATAACGATATTGGTCTATAATTTGTTAAAAGAGAAGGGTCGTCTTTTCTTTTGAAAATTGGAACTACTTTCGCAATTTTTAATGAGTTCGGGCATATTCCAGAAGACAGTGAAAGATTGAAAATGTAAGATAAAGGTGTGGTTATTTGTTTGATGATTTTCTTCAGTATATAAACACTTATTTCATCATGGCCACTAGATCTACTTGGCTTTAATCTGTTAACAATCTCCAGTATTTCTTCCTCATCTGTTGGGGTAAAGAAAAGGGATTTGTCGCAGTTTGGTGGAAGAAATTCAGTAAAGTTTGAATGAACATGTTTGTTTTTTATTTTTGAAGCTAATTGGGGGCCAATATTTACGAAGTATGAGTTAAAAGCATCAGATATTTCATCAGGGTTTATGAGTTCTTTGTTGTCATTATAAAAAACGGACGATGTTTCCTTATTATTTTTACCTGTTATTTCATATATAGTTTCCCATAAACCATTTACGTTATCCTTTTGATTATCAAACTTATCGGAATAATACATTTTACGAGAAATACGAATCAAATTACTGAGTATATTTCTATACTTTTTGTAATCTGTAAAATGTTTTGTATTGTGGGTAGTAATCGCCAGTTTATACAATTTATTACGGGTTTTTATTGAATTAATGATTCCCTTTGTAATCCAGGGACGTTTGTTCTTTCTGCGTGTTTTTTTCTTAACTAAAGGAATGTTTTTTCGATAATAATATAAAAGTTTATCTAAGAAAATATCATAAGCTTTATCGGCGTTATTTTGAAGATACACTTCTTGCCATTCTTCCTTCACTAAATCAAGATTAAGTAATTCAATATTCTCGTCTGATTCTTTTCTGTACATTATCGGCCTGGGTTTTGAAATACTTTTGACGTTTTCAGAATAAAGAAGAATAATGAATATCGGTAAATGATCAGATATATCATAATATAAGATACCATTAATGAATTTATTTACAGAAAAGTTATTAGAAAAAATATTATCCAACAAGGTTTTAGATGTTTGGGATATTCTTGTTGGGTTATCAATATGGGAATGGAAAGCATATGAAAAAAGAATAGTTTTTAATTTTACCGCTAAAGTATCTATTTTCGTCATGTCAATATTATAGTCGCCCATAATATAAATTTCCTTATTTTCTTGTGTAATCGTGTTGAGGCATTCATCAAAATTTTCTAAAAACATTTCGGTTTTATGATTTGGTGGCCTGTATATAACACCAATTATCTTATTTTTCATTTTATCATTAATGATTTCCACAAACAGGCTTTCACAACCTTCAATATCAATATCAGTTCTTATTTTTACTCGCAATTCGTTATATAGGGCTACCCCTCCCCCTCTACCTCTCTTACGATCAGAGCGAAATATTTTATATCTATCAAGGCTAAACAAATTTGGAGACATGTGCCCTAGCCAAGTTTCAGTTATACCGATTGCGGAAAAGGGAAAATTTTGTAAAGAAAGAAGGAGTAATTCAAATGAATCAAAATTTTTGTTTAAGCTTCTAGCATTCCAGTGGAATAAGCTAAAATCTTTAATGTGGTTATAATTAGTGTCATCATTCCTATTTGTGGAATTGCTACAGGAATTATTAACATGACTTGCCGTGGAATCAAGTGAAGATTGGAACATATTATTGAAATCCGAAATAGTGTAGTATTTACTGTGATTACTTATGATACCCTGGTCAGGATGATCGTTGTTATGAGTCATGAGGATTTGAGTGCAAAGTTGAGAATGGTTGTTCTGGGGCCATGTATTTTGTGTAGTACGTTGCAATGTCTGTGCGTGAATGTAAATGTGAGTGTGTGCATGCGTGGGGGTGTGCAGTGCATGTGCGTTGATAATAACAATAATGATACTGATACATTTTTACGTTATACAATAGAACAAATGTTACATCATATAGTCTCGCTAAATTTATGTCTACAAAAGTAAATGGAATCCTCCTACACTTAACGTTGGTGAGGTAAATTCGTATGCGTAATATGAAATAACAATGATTATAAAAGAAGACAAGGCGCTTCTATGGTAATAACAGAAATATAACGAGATATGAAACTCGTCAGACTGACGAGTTAGGTGATACGCTTGGGGTTATCAGATGTCGGTCATCTGTGATCGACAAAGAAAAGAATGTGATATAGACACCTTGAAGTTATAATTGAGTTTGCATGCAAAACCGTTTCCCTAACCTCTCGGCCACGGGACATCCACGGAAATGGTAAGGCAAAAAAGAAATGTATAGATATTACAGGGAGAAAAGTCAATGCCCACTCAACCAACGTGGCCGCGTGAACATGTATTGCATTGCTAGACGGAAATGCGGCCTTGTAACTACTGATGTCGCTATGCCATTTCTGGCAACTTGGGAAAAATACGTGCCGTAAACATAAAACCTATAATCGGCTGGTTTTGATACCTTGCCTTTAATCACAATTTTCAGTGTGATGACGTCATCAAAGTACAAAACAATGATGTGGTCTTGAAAGACAATTGTTCAAAGTACAACACCTTCGTCGTCGTCATTACATATTATGATCAGTTTGACAAAGTCAGCCTGCAAAATTTTGCAGCAGTCGAAGCAATATGGTCTCCAACACAAAAAAGAGGGATATGGTGTGTGTGTGTGTCTGTGTGTGTGTATAGGTGCGTTTATATACGAATGTGATTTCTACATGGACGATATATGTAATACAAAATTGAAGAAAAAAAAAAGTAAAATAGCTAAGTAATTTGTTTCGTGATCTTGTGGGGTTCGAACCCGCACGTGTGCAACCTCACGTCTCTGAGACGTCGCCTTTAACCACTCGGCCATACGTCTCGACGAGAAAAAAAAGAGGAACGTAAACTTATGTATGTGAAAGATGAATCAGGAATCGTTTTGTCCACATTCCATTCTCATTTTCAGTTTTAAACTGCAAAATTGTCAAACTAATAAGGAGATTTCAAAGAATAACATGCATGATTACTGCAGCTTATTGTCTCAGTTACCACACACTTAAGTTACAGAGGAAATGGAGCAAAATCATCTGAGATAAAGGTGCTTAAACGTTGTCAAGTTAATACACATAAAAAAAAATCACCTCCCATAGAGATAACACGTAAACTTGTCTGATTTTGAGTCTTTACCTTTAATAACAATTTGAAGTATGATGGTAAGTCTTCTTGAACCAAGAGTGTGGAACGCAAGCTTCTACGTGAAAGATGAATCATGACGATCACCCGTGACCGACACATCTTCAAAGGGATCAGTTATTAGAAGTGGAAGCCCTCGTGCCAAGCATATTGTCTCAGCAATTCCAAAGCAATGATACCCTTACATTTATGCATACCATAATTTCCCTCTGAAATCAATGGTAGGTATATTCATGTACAATTTCTTGCCTTGTCCATAAACTTTGCTTTACAAACTTTCAGTGAAACGTGTCATAACATAATTCTGTAACTCCATTAGCAGGGATTGACTTCATAAAGAAAGATATATCAAATTGAACGCTTAGCGCGTATAACTAAGGGGGATTTTAGCCTGAGGCTCTGTTCTTCACTGCTCAGATACCAACAACACTCATTACCTACGGCTACGTATAGAGAAACAGCCATGACGAAAATAAGTTATTCCTTTTCTTTGGCAGATAGACACACAACCCCTTTAAACCACACTATAATTGACATGGAGGGACATGAAAAAGTTCATTACTACTACTGAACAGTGATGCCTTCTACTCATGTGGCACAAGATACCTCTATAGCAACATAAAACCTGTCTACAACTCCGTTATTGCGTCAAACAATAACTTCCTGGAATTTCAAAGAGATGAGCGAGACGCCATACACCTGGCCTAGAGTTAATTCATTCAGTTGCCATTCCTGCTCCAGTTGAGTTATGCAAATTATTTTCCGACCTGTCTTGTGACAATATAACAGGAACAAACGTAGAGAAAAGGAAAGGGAAAAGGAAAGGTGGCAAGCGGGGCACTGTACCAAGGGCAATTTAAACAATACGTATGATAAATGAAGCAAATCCAACCTAGAGCCTCCGACAAAAAAAAAGAGGAACTTGAGCGACTGTGTGTCGTGGGGTAGTATAATTGATAAGATAATACGATAAATGACATCGATCGGAATAAAGCTGAACTGCCAAAAGAAACACAAAGAAAGAGAGAGAAAAAAATGATAGCGTCCTGCGGGTCTCGAACATCTCGTCCTAAGGTAGTGCATAATGACCATGCAGCGCGCTGACTATAAAGCCACACGGCTGTACCGAAGATTGGATGTGAAATTTATCTTTAATCTTTATATATATATATATATATATATATATATTTATCTTAAATATTTATACCATATACAACATGAAAAAGTTCATTACTACTACTAAACAGTGATGCTTTCCATTCATGTGGCACAAGATACCTCTATAACAACATATAACCTGTCTACAACTTCGTTATTGGGTCAAACAATAACAACCTGGAATTTCAAAGAGATGAGCGAGACGCCATACACCTGGACTAGAGTTAATCAATTCAGCTCCCATTCCTGCAAGTTATTTAAACATACATGTTCCTACCTATCCTGTTACAGTATAACAATAACCAATGAAGAGAAAAGGAAAGAGCAAACGAAAGGTGGCAAGCGGGACACTGTAACAAGGGGCAATTTACAACATTAAGTGTGACAAAATTAATGAAGCAAACCCAATCTCCAAACTCCAATACAAAACAAGGGAAATAGAGCAGCCGTGTTCACGGGTTACGTACACTTGATAAAGTAATACGATAAATGACATCGGAGTAAAGCTGAACTGCCGAAAAAAAAGAGAAAAAAAAGAAAGAACGGATAAAAGTGCTGCGGGAGTCGAACCTCTCGCCTTCCGGTATGGCGTTATGAACAACCAGCGCGCTAACCGATTATGCCACATGGCTGTCCTGAAGATCGAGTGCGAAACTTAAATCTAAATACTATCGTGACAGTGTTGACTTGTGATGGCGCTATTCAACTTCCCATAAGTGGCAGCGTGGATTCGATCAATATACAGTTGCAAAGAAAAATTGGGAATCGTTCCGTACAGATTGCATTCTCATTTTCAGTTTTAAATTGCAAAATTGTCAACCTGATGAGGAGATTTGAAAACATAAAATGCATGATTACTAAAGCTTGTTGTCTCAGCTACAACATATTTATGTTTCAGAGGAAATGGAGTAAAATCAGATGAGGTAAAGGTGCTTAAACGTTGTCAAGTCAATGCATGGTTTAAAAAAAAATCACCTCCCATAGACATAACACGTAAACTTGTCTGATTTTGAGTCTTTACCTTTAATCACAATTTCTAGTATGATGACGTCATCATATTTCAAAACCATCACATGGCCTTGAAAGGCAAATGTTCAAAGTGCAACATATCTGAATTTGGGGTAATATTGAGCTTAAACAACAGAGATACGAGCAAATGAATGTCAGAAACAGTACCTCAAAAAAATCAATTCCACTTTTTTGATTTAAAATGACGATATGATGACGTCATCGCGTATTCCTGGCAATACTGATACTTGGAATGTTACTTACAATTCATATACTTTTGTAATATGCAATAGAAATATAGGGTCAACGGACGATTTAAAGAGCTATGGCGAAATAAACAAAGACATGTTTTTTCACTATATTTGCAGAAAGACGCGCACGCGGAATTTCAACTTTGACGCCAGTGCATTCCTTTGTTATAGGTCGTAATCGATCGGAAATCAATGGATATTATTACTCAAAGTATCAGGAATCCAAATCAGTCAAAAAAATTGCATTTTCATGTTGCTTACGGGCTCTGCGCGCGAAATTGCGCGGACGGACGCGCACGCGAGAAAATGTTTGAAACGCTTAAAATTGTCTGAAACTTCGAGATTTCCCATTGGGAAGTCGTTTTGAGCCTTTTAAAATTTTGACGCGCGCTTACGCGCGCGTAATGATGACCTGTGTAACTAGCGTTAAAAAGTAAGATAGAGCGTGACCTGAACTTCATGTCCACCGAAAATGATACAGAAATGACATCTAGTTATGAAGTTATGATCGATCATGTGACAAGGTCCGAAAATCACAAAATGGCGCCTAGATGACGTCATAGATATGTAACTGTCATGAAAACCTTATTGTGGCTAGATTTTGTCATGAGACATGTTGACTGAAAATGTCATGTTATTTCGTAATGTCATTCTTGAGATATTGACGACACAAAATTGTCCAGAAAGAAAGAAGAATAAAAAAAAATAAAGAGAGATTTTGACAATCACAATAGGTGATACGCTGATAGCGTATCACCTAATTACTCCAATAATAGCATACGAGCGAGGTGTTCTAACAGTTAAGGTAAAAAAAAAAATAGATTGGTTGTTTTACAGAGTCATGCTGACAAGCCCCTTCGAACGTGATGCATTTACGTAGAGATAGTTTGTGAAGGTGAGACATGAAAGAGGAATGTACATCTGGAGAAAAATTCTTGTGTCAAACTACAATGAAAGGGTTCACAAGTTTACAAGAGTGCAAACGGAACATTCTTGAGTGATTTATAACTGTGCACGGACACAGTCTTGACAAAAATAAAGAATTTTTATGTTATACAATAGAACAAATGTTACATCATGTAGTCTCGCTAAATTTATGTCTACAAAAGTAAATGGAATCCTCCTACACTTAACGTTGGTGAGGTAAATTCGTATGCGTAATATGAAATAACAATGATTATAAAAGAAGACAAGGCGCTTATATGGTAATAACAGAAATAGAATTACTCCAATAATAGTATACGAACGAGGTGTTCTAACAGTTAAGGTAAAAAAATTAGATTGGTTGTTTAACAGAGTCATGCTGACAAGCCCCTTCGAACGTCTATGCATTTACGTAGAGATAGTTTGTGAAGGTGAGACATGAAGGAGGAATGTACATCTGGAGGAAAATTCTTGTGTCAAACTACAATGAAAGGGTTCACAAGTTTACAAGAGTGCAAATGGGACATTCTTGAGTGATTTATAGCTGTGTACGGACACTGTCTTGACAAAAATAAAAAAAAAATCATTCTGTATACATTATCTACTGGTAGTTTAGGAAAATCCAGACCAATTGAATTTGTCCCGATCGTCAAAAACATCAGCCGTTTGTTTATCTTATACAAAATTTTTAGAATCTGATTTAAATGTAAGCTGGTATGTTGTTTAATTCGTCAGAAGCGGAAATAAATGATACTCTGCTGATCAATAGTGCTCTATGGGGAAGAAGTTCAGTTTAAACAAAAACAAAAAACAAAAACAAAACAAAACAAAACAAAACAAAAAAACAAACCAAGATGTGGCCAACTGATGTCATTGTCAATATCAAGGTTGAAAGGTAAGTACAGTTTAGGTATAATCAGATATGCACGTAAATAGAAAATCTTTCCGGTAATGCAGCGACGCCGGCAGGGCCCGGCATTCGGACGAAAGGGTCATAACAAGATAAAAAAAAAAAAAAAGAATATCTCAGTTGCTATTACTGAGTCATGCTGCTTAACCCCTGCCAATGACTGTGCACTAACGGAGAGAAACTTTGTGCAAAGTTCATGCATTCTAAGTAGTAATATGACAATAATAAAATTATATTTCATTAAATCCAAATGGAATGATGTGGAGGGTGTAAATCCACGAAGACCTCTTTAAGAAAGAGAAAAGAAATGTGTTAATTTTGGTATTGCCCCTTTGACGTTGATTTGTTTTACGAGGGGGGGGGGAAAACAAAGCAACGATAAAAGAAAGCTCTTCCACATAATAAAGACATTCGTCGCGGATTTGTGCTCAAACATGCGACAAATGATATAAAACGTTGTTCGTTGTACATGATTTTCTGCGTATTTCGTTGGTAAACTGTACTCCCTTTGGCTATGTCATTTTAATGGCATTCCAAGATATAAGTGCATAATGTATATAAATATACACAATAAGATTTGTATTATATTGGTACATTGCTGGAGAACACAGTAAGATTTGTTTATGTTTATATATTGCAGATGTATCAGCATGATTACTACGTCATACTGTGTTGGGGAGGTCAATAAATTAATGTATACGGCAATTTTGAGTGTATACCTCGCTTTTTAACAATATTGAATACAAGCATAATCATACAGTAATCTACAAGAGTAACAGGGAGTTCTGCCACAATAAAAAAAAAAGAAGCAGTATGCACGTTTTGACAAAATGGGTCCTATTGGGCAGGACAATAGCATCCTTTACAATAATATCATTGTCTATTAAGGTAAAGTTTATCACATCAATTGACCAGATCATGCAGTACGATCTAATTTAAGGTCATTACAGCATTGATTTGTTTTACGGGGGGGTGGGGGGGGGAACAAAGCAACGATAAAAGAAAGCTCTTCCACATAATAAAGACATTCGTCGTGGATTTGTGCTCAAACATGCGACAAATGATATAAAACGTTGTTCGTTGTACATGATTTTCTGCGTATTTCGTTGGTAAACTGTACTCCCTTTGGCTATGTCATTTTAATGGCATTCCAAGATATAAAGTGCATAATGTATATAAATATACACAATAAGATTTGTATTATATTGGTACATTGCTGGAGAACACAGTAAGATTTGTTTATGTTTATATATTGCAGATGTATCAGCATGATTACTACGTCATACTGTGTTGGGGAGGTCAATAAATTAATGTATACGGCAATTTTGAGTGTATACCTCGCTTTTTAACAATATTGAGTACAAGCATAATCATACAGTAATCTACAAGAGTAACAGGGAGTTCTGCCACAATAAAAAAGAAAAAAAAAAGCAGTATGCACGTTTTGACAAAATGGGTCCTATTGGGCAGGACAACAGCATCCTTTACAATAATATCATTGTCTATTAAGGTAAAGTTTATCACATCAATTGACCAGATCATGCAGTACGATCTAATTTAAGGTCATTACAGCATTTTGGTAACTATACACAATGATCTATACATATGTTGAGCTTTTTTTATCGTAGTGAAATTGTACGGTGTGTTAGTTGTCTTATATAAATGCATATTTAAATAATAATTACGATTGTTTTCAGTCTTCGGTCTATTATCACGAAATTACATCGTAGTATAGGCATCTATAAATGTCACAAGTAAATGTATCAATTGCAGTTTGAAACTGATGCATTATTAGGTTTCAATAAAGAGTTTACTACAAATATTATCAATCTGTATATATCAAACAAATCAATCTGTATATGTATCATGTCAAACAGTAAATAATGTCATAAATTTCCAGTGACCATGTTAACTCGATGATCAGGGAGTGAATGAGGGAACATGTTTAACTACTCACTTGAAGTTGAAGGGAATGCCTCCATGTTGACGCCATTTCCCGGCATAAAAACTCAGTTTGGTCCCTTTTTTGTACATTTCTTGGACTTGATCCCTCCATTTTCGTTTTTCCTCTAGGTCACTCTGGGTGATGAGGTCGTCGACGACGAAGCATCGCTCATCCTTTAAGGCCTCCCGGGCACGACGCATCACATCTACCTTTTCTCGGTATGAGAGAAATCTAACTAGGATGTGCCTTGGACGGCCTTCAACCTTACGACCATCACGATGGGCTCGTTCCAGTTTCGTTTCCATCTCGAACTTGGATCGAAGTAAGCCTTCAACAGCTTCAACGCAATCTTCCCTCTGGTCCTGTGGTGGTTCCGGGACTCCAACGATGCGAACGTTGTTCCGCCTGGAGATTCTTTCGCTTTTGTTCGCCGCAATTTTATTTTTCATTACCTCAGAACGGAGCTCGGCGACTTCCTTTTCCATCATTTTCATTTTGCTTTCCATCAACTTTTGATTTTCCTCAATAGCGTCGACACGCTTCCTTTCGAATTGTATGGAGGCATCAACACTGGATTCCAATGTGGTCAGCTTCTCAAGACATTGGTCCACTGCTTTCTGGATCATAGAGTGGAAACGATCTGTTGCCTGCTTGAAGTATATATCCAAGTATCCTGGTGTAAGGATATGGGTAGGTGTTGAGGCCATGGCATTGCCTTCCTTCTCGTGGGGAACGGCGTGTTGCGCGTTCTCTTCATCTACCGATGTGGATCCGGCGGCCATATTTGTGACGTCATCAGGTACTAGTTCCACTGATTCCGCATCGCTGGTTGTTGCCTGACCGTCTAATGACTCTCGCTGCACGGCGGCCGGAGTCAGTGGCGTGGGGCTGGCAACCTTCGCGTTGGGATTTGGCGGGCTTTTTGAATGTACCTGGGTAGTGATTTTTCTCGATGCAGGACCATAGTTTTTCGGCTTGGTAGCGGCCACCCGCTGTGGACGAGCAGACTTCAGTGGTTCCATCTTGCACAGTAGTTATTAATCCGTCGTTTGGTGAAGTTGTGTGATTCACATAAAACAGGAGGATATCCAAAATAAGTGAAATTTAGTCAGTTTTGCGAGACTTACGAGAGGTAGTGTGCAACTCAGTCCATAGCGCCCTCTATTCTAGAAGACAGTCATGCAGATTCAAAGACATGATCAATTCAAACAATGGACCAATCCCTAGGACTGAAAAAAAAAAAGAGTAAATAATAAAATAATTTATCTTGCCCTAAAGCTGGTGTACATATGTACAGTAAAGGTGTCTACTTACAATAACACAGGAATAAATTATTTGAACTGCATAAGATTTCATCTGCAATTATTGTTTTTTAATGATTTCTTTGGGGATATTACATTAATACATTAAAGTTACCCCCTACGTGCCGAATCAATGATCACTATGAATCATACATTGTCAGATCTACCAAGTCTCATGCATCAGGAGTGACAGTCACACTTCTGGGTTTTTTCTCACACTCACACACCTGACAAGCTTTTTTCATTTATCCACACCTAAAAACAAAAAAACAAACAAACAAAACAAAACAATATTGTTTTCCAGCCATCCCCCTAGAAAAAAAAAAATTACATTTTGGGATTTTTCCCCTCACCAGAAACAGAACCAGAACAATTAGCCAATACACAGTTGTTAGCACGCACCAGACCACACAATTTATACCTTAAAGGGATCATATAGTTTTGGTTAAGACCGAACTTCAGGTTTCTAACATTTTTTGGTGAGGAAATGAGAAACCTCTTATGAAATATGAAAAAGCATGTAATTCCATGAGGAATTCAATGCTTATTTGATGAAAATTGGTTTTGAAATGGCCGAGATATCCAAAACAGAGCGATTGTAATGAAATGTGGGACCCACCTTTTATTATGATCGTTTTGTTTTACCTTGTTTTTGGAGGTTTCAATCATTCCAAACCGGATTTTCATCAAAACTTTGAATTCCTCTTAAAATGGTATGCTCTGTACTACAAAGTATTTCAAAAATGTTTTCTTGGTATCTTGCAAAAGAAAAACTTTAAAGCCCAATTCTCATCTCCACCAATACTGTACCATTGATTATGCTATTCTTTGCAGAGGTAGGGGTGACCCTATGCACAGCAGCCACCCTGTACTTACTCATTCAGAGGCCATTTGATGTAAAATTATCCAACAGTAGATTTTCAACTGTATTTCATGGCCATAGACCTGAACAGAGCCTAAACCAAGCCAGGTCAATAATACAGCTTGTTTTTGTGCTTTGCAGCCATATCGAATGCATCATACCCAATGGCGAATGCATTCGATCATCACCCTGCATTCACCCACCAAGCACAAACAGTTTGTCAAAAGCTTGCTTGCTGTACATGTACATATCGTCGCTGGGGTGACAAGACCTTGTATCTGCAATTTTAGTGAAAATGACTTTTTTGCATTAAAGTATGGTCAAATAATTGGTTAAGTGATGTCCCGTCCAAATCCTAGTTGTCTTACCCCCAAAATGAAGCCATCATGGCGCGTCAAAGGAGTGGCTGTCCCATTCGGTATATAGCGCTTTGGCTGCCATGTTTTTTGGCTCTCCTGAACATTTGACATTTTGTAGATCCATACGAGGTCTTGTCACCCCAGCGACGATATGCATTCTTGTTTGCAACATGATAAATAACAGCAATTTTCAATGTACAAAACAATCCTAGCCCATTAATGACACAAAGGGCCTATGCAAGTTTACACCACCATGTAAAACATACAACTGTACATCATATGCACACAAAACAACAATAATGGGGCCGGTGGTTTTGCACCATACAAGGGTCTGATCCAAAAATCAAGGGAGCGCGACGGGACGGAATTTGAATGGGTTTTTTATTTAAAACAAAAAAAGTTTAAGTGTTAGCAGCCATTTATTACTGCAAATGTGTTAAGCTTACATCAAGACATCACACTGCACTATGGACAAGATCGGCATCTGTTTTGTTTCCATGGCAACAACAAATTTTATTAGCGCGACGGGACGGACTGAAAAAATCACTGGTTTTTGTGAAGAAAATTCAAAGGAGAATTAATTCAAAGTTAATGAGCAATACAGACCATGTCATGTGGTGTTTGTTTGTCAATGTTCCAAACATTACTTCCACAAATAGAGAAACATCTAGATCTAATAGATTTTATTTTTTAGGTAATTTTCTCAAAAGCTGTTGAAGTCCGTCCCGTCGCGCGACGGGACGGACAAAAATGAACTGTGTACAAAACGAATGGGATATTCTAGAGAATCGGCTAATTTTCATCAAAATGTATTTAAACTTTGGAAAACACAGTTTTATAAAATCTTAGTGTAGATTAAGCACACCAAGATTCAAACTACTAATGAATGCTGAAAAATTTGATCAACAATTATTATCATAAGACCAAAAATTCTCATTTTACAAGAATTCTTACACTTTTGGTACGGTAATCCTTGATTTTCTTTCTCGAGGAAAATTACTTTTCATGAATGATAATGTTGCAATGGCATTTCATTTGCCCCAAAATTGAATCTTTCCACCAAGATTTGATCAACAATGTAAAGGCTGTCTTTAATGACGATCATGGCAACTGTGGATACTCTTCATTTTCTCTTCCATTTTTTTTTTCCAATTTCCAGCGAGAAAAACAAAAATGTGCCTCTGAGTTTGATCCAAAAAATCAAGGGACAGCGATGAGACGGAATTTAAGAGAATTTTTTTGCTCACAAAAAGAAATGTTAGCATTATAGCAGCCATATGTATCAAGCTTACATGAAATCATGGAAGTGCACTATAAACAAGGCAGACATTTGTTTTGTTTCCATGGAACCAAAAATTTTACTGGCGTGACGAGACGGAATTAAAAAAAAATCAGTTTTTTTAAACAAAATTCAAAGGAGAATTGTATCAACGTTGATGAGCCAGACTTGCCATGCTACAAATTGTATGTGGCATTGTTTGCTACTATTCCCTACATTACACATGTACTTCAACAAAAGAGCTAACATACAGATCTAATATATTATAGTTTTTAAGTAATTTCCTCGAAAGGTGTTGAATTCCATCCCATAGCGCAACGGGACGAAACGATATGCGCTATGTAAAAAACGAATGGGAAATTTTCAACACTGACTAATTTTCATCAAAATGTGTTCAAACCTGTGGTTAACACAGTTTTATAACATTTGAGTGTAGAGTACCAAGATTTAAACTACTGAGAAATGATGGAAAACTTCAGCAACAGTTATCACTATTATAGTTATAAAGATTTTCATCACACAAAAATCCTTACACTTATGGTATAGTAATCCTTGATTATATTTTTCCCAGAAACATATATATATATTTTTTTTTTGTTATGAGTGAAAATGAGACTCATACGTTGCACGTCATTTGCACAAGCTTTGATTCTACCTTCACGATTTGACTGACTGCTATAAAGTCTATACAAGTTTTCAGCAGCAACAACGTCACTCAGAGTAGTGGCAAATCATTTTGGGGAAGTAATTTTGTGATAATCTTAGTATCCAGATGCTGTTGTTTTCTTTTTTTCAATTTCCATCCACAAGGGGTTGAGCATCATATATTAGGATCACAGTTTTTGACAACCATGCTGTAGTTTTTCAGTTTTAAAACTTCACCTCTTTTTTGAGTTGCAGTAATATTGTGGACATTTCTTTTTTACATAAATTGTATTTTTAAACTTGTATGTCAGAAGTGTCTAAGAATTGAAACAGGTTTATGTATTTTTTAGATGAAGAATTTTGAATTGTCAATGCCCCATGTGCATTCCAACATGGGGATGCTCAAAATCAATGTTTCAGTATTGAAATGCAAACAATTGTCTAAGAATGCTTTTTCCCCTTTTTCTCATGAACTTTTTGTGGCAATTTTTCTTCCCCATTTCTCAGACATTGTAAGAATGTGCATGTTGATAAATATTAATCTCAATTTTTAAAAAAAATACAGTTAGAACACATGAACAAGAGACTCAGGTTTATCTAATGCAGTATTGACTACCAGAGTAGACTGTGCATTTGTAATTTACAATTATTTTTTTTCTATGTCTAAATGGGAATTGCCTTACTAAAAATAAGTTGGTGAATTACATCATGGACAAATATGAAACAAAAAGTAAGCATAGATCTTAGTACATTACTCCAAACAGTAAAAGGCTATTCATGTACATGTAAAATGAATGCAACTACAAATCAGCAGAACATCAAACTTTAAAGGTATTAGCCCACATTTGTAAACCTGCAGCAATTGGTCTCATAGTTAGCATGGAGTTTGGGTATGATTGCAGTAACACCTGTGCAAAATTTCGTTCCAATTAGTCCATTACTTTCATAAAAATAAATGAAAATGCACCGTAATCCGTATGCATGCATTATAACGCTCGCTAGCTCCGGTCCACGTACGTGTTACATGTACAATGTACGTAGCTATAGCCCGCGCTCGTAATTCGATTTTGGGTCGGGTTGACCCGGTTTGAAAATTGATTTTAAAACGATGATTTTCTCTCTTTTATCGAATGGTAGGTATAGACAAAGAGCGACAGGTGAGGTATGTTACTGTTAGAACTTATACTTGAAGTCATATTGGACCTGTTTTATGCAGTTTTGATTTTCGTGGGTTTGCAAATGTGGGCTAGTACCTTTAAGGGAGAGTACAGTATTGGTTCTGATGAAGATTGAGCTTTTACACTGATACCTTCCTTTGACCACATACAGTGGTTACTCTTTTCACAAGTTTGCCAATTACATTGTAGTCTTTTTATTCTGTTCCAAGTTAGGGACACTCTTTTTCTAGCCCATTATGGTACAAAAATTCCGTCCCGTCACACCTACCATTGTTTACATGTGCAGTCCGTCCCGTCGCGCCTACCATTATGTAAAGTCTGTCCCGTCGCGCGACGGGACGGACATTATGTTGGACAATTATAATTTTGTTATGAATAGAGAATTATTTAATTTAGTGTCATGGATATAGAGCCCCACTAATTCATTGATACATTATGGAATATGAGTGACCAAACTCAAGTCTATCATACAGAAAAAATAATAATTTTGTGTCAAAGTACTGAAAAACATGTTTTTTCAAGAAAAAATGAAGATTTTGACCCAAAATTTAACTATAATGAGAAAAATGAATAACAAATATGAATTGCTCCTAGGAAGGGTACTCTATTATAAGAATTGATGTTTCCCCTACTTTTGTAGTTTTTGTGCAAATTACTTGAAAAAGTAAAGTCCGTCCCGTCGCGCAAAGAGGGCGCTTTTCATGTTTTACGGCTAATTTACGGAAAAGTCTGACGTCAAATATATGAGACACGAACTTTTCTGAAAACTGCAGATTCTCAGCTTTTATATGATATATAAGTCATGAAATACAAGTGTCAATATGAAAATTTAGTCCAAGTGAACACTATTTTTGGATCAGACCCACAAAGGAATACAAACACATTACACAGTGAGGTGTCACAACTTTGGCCCCCCCCCCCCCCCCCCACTTTTTTACCCCGGAAGTGCATACAATGTGGCACTATAAAGAAATAGATAGAAAGCTTGAAGTGTGAGCACAGTAAGGCTTTTTTGCGCTGAAGACCCTTTTTTTTTTTTTTTTTGCTTATGAGCTGAATTAAGAAACACGTAAGTGGCACCAAAAGTCTGAAGTGCCCCCCCCCCCCACTTTTGAAAACGTGGTGCAGGCCATGAAGTTTTGAATTGCACATTTTTTTATCTCTGTGATAGCTCACATGAAATGGCAGAAAACCTAACCTTTACTATAAGATGTATAGTGGCTGTGACCTGTCTATATTAAAATTAAAATGGCAACTTCATCTTTTTGTCTCTCTTGATTGGGTGGGGAGCCACTATGTAGGCCTACAGGTTTGACTTGACTGTTCATTTGTGTAAAAAAAAAAAAAAAGAATATTGGTACACTACAAGTAGAAGTCTAGTACAAGGGCTGAAAATTATATACATTGTAACATCCAATTACTGTAAAACAAGGAATGTTCGCATGCATTTTAATTTCGCAAATTTCGCGAGCGCCAAGATTCGCGAAATTAAAATGCACACGAAATTTCTTGTCTACACTATGCATCGAACACCAGCAGAGGCATTTCGCAAAAATTTTATGCCACGAAAAAGGCCGTCGGCTCCAAGTCGCGAAAATTTTGTGCAGCGAATAGACGATCTATATCATGTTTTACAGTAACCTACATCAGCCACATTAGACGATCCATCACCTTCATGACTTCACTTTCAGATTGTGCAGGAAGCGTACACCGCGATTGCCTGTAAAGAGTGATTTTGTTTTGACTAGTGAGTTAATGAGGACATGAAAGTCGACATCAATATTGATGTTTCCCGATGAACAATTAGTATTAAACCGCACTAGCGACACCAACACGTAAACTAGTTACAGTGCCCCGCGCTACGGTTACAATTTGGTGCAAACTTAGTTACACACGTGATTGGAATTAATGAATTTATGAGTAAATTTAGACTCTGTATTCTGTGATTTTGGTGCTCTCTTTTTTTTTCTTTCTTTTTTTGGTTTAGTGGAATTTGAAATATAGATCTAGAAAGATATCGTCTATTCCAATTGTTAGAACAGAAGTCAAATCTTCATCTAACCCCGGGACACTCCGTGTACACAGTTACACACTGTGGGAGCGTCCTGAGTCAATAGAGTGCTATATCGGTAAGCTTGAAAAACATACACAGTCTGTCACAGATTTTCGCGCCTCCGTAAGTTTCGAATTTCACTAGAAAAAAACTTACTTTTATAGTATACATAAGATTCTTATCTAATTCCAACCATACGTTCACCTTGTTCTTGTTCTTGTTCACACTGGTCCAATGATCTTGAAAAAATGTTTTTTTTACAGGTCCATCTCCTAGCTCCCCATCCCATTCACCATTTTCGAAATCAGTATGCAGTACACTGCGCACGTAAATATTCATGTGCTGGGCGGAGTCGCAATGCTTTTACTATTTAGCCATCTGACAAGGCCTGCGCGCGCGTACCCACCCAGAAAGCAACGCAATATACAGCGAGAGGGTTTGCCACAACAGTATGATACGGCCTTGCCATAAAGCTACAGCTGTACAGATGAATTGACGGCCAGCGCATGCGCACAAGTTTCAAATCCATTGACTGTATAAGATGTCATTCTTCTCCCAAGTTCCTTTCGACCGAGTCGTATTTAACTCATCAATTCGAGCAGAAATGGAATATTGGCAGGACCAAAAGTTGAACGCAGTCAGTCTTCAACATTATAACTTCACCTGTAAGTCTTCATATTACAGAATTTTTGCGATTTCATATTGATATTTAGGCGCTATACTTCGCCTGTCATGATCATATCTGCTACAATGCGCAGCCCCAACACTGCGTGTTGGGGCTGGTCGCAGTTAATCTTCATCATACTTGGATACAAAAGTACATTTAAAGGGAACGTAAACCCAAAGAACAATGCGGATTGAGTGAAAGCAGCAACATTAGTAGAACACATCGGTGAAAGTTTGAGGAAAATTGGACAATCCATTCAAAAGTTAGGAATATTTAAAGTCTTGATGTTGGAACCCCTGGATGAGGAGACTACTAGAGGTAATGACGTATTAGTGGACAACAATATAAAGAAAATATAAAGAAAATTCCACAAAAATTCATTTTTCATGAAAATTACAAATTCCATCAACTTGATACTGATATATGTTATGGGTAGCAATTATTCCCCCTGCTTTCTGAAAGCGGCTAGTCAAGTCCTCTTTTCTAATGCTGGAAAAGTGAATTTTTGTGAAATTTTCTTTATACTTTCTTTATACTGTGGTCCACTCATACGTCATAACCTCTAGTAGTCTCCTTATCCAGAGGTTCCAACACCAAAACTTTAAAAATTCATAACTTTTGCATCGATTGTCCGATTTTTCTCAAACTTTCACTGATGTCTTCTACTAATGTTGCTGCTTTCACTCAACACACTCAACTCACATTGCTCTTTGGGTTTATGTTCCCTTTAATTTACATATTGAAAAGAGCCAGATGATACCACGACAACAACAAAATATTCAACGTTAGGTATAATGATATTAAATTTAATATATCTAGAGTTTCTAGGCCTTAATTTATATCATATTTTCATTTAAAGTTACAAAAGAAACTCTTTCCCCAAGCCAAATACAGCGACTAAAGTAATTTAGGTGTTGGTTTGAGGGACTAGTCAACTATAAATGTACGATAAATGCACAGCCTGGTTTCCACTCTGCAGAGACATCCAAACATGATGTAGACACTACTACAATGTAGCAGATTTTACATACACTTGAAGCAGTTGCTCGGTTCTCCTAGTCCTAGCTCCTGTCTTGTCCCCAGGTCGAGGTCCACCATCAAACCGCACGACACAAACAGCTGTCACTGCACTGCTCTGCAAGTCGAAGAGCTGAGAGAGCTAGAGTAGGCGTTGACCGAAAGATCGGTCTGTATCTGTCCGTCGGGGAATGTTCCGCGGAGACTGCGTCTGGCTTCACGGATCCCCTCCGTATAAATTTACAGCGTTAATGGCAAAATATGAAAAGAGTCCTCCGGACAGACGGATCTTTCTGTCTAGAGTAGGCGTAGAGACGATGTGACTTCCAGTTTGCCAAGCACGTCAAAATCGGATCAGCTAGCAGCTAGCTGCAGCATTTGCTGTGTGATGCTTGCGAAATGCTGTTATGTTCATGGCCTGTGCATGCATGAATTGGTGATATGGAAGGCCAACCCATGCAACAATTGTTAAAATTCCTACTTAGAGGTCACACATAGAGTAGGTAATCCCACTTAAAACGCAAGAAAAGGTGTAATAAAAAAGAAAAAAATAATGCTTCACTTCAGTAATTTTTATTATTCAATTGTAAGTTTTTGTGACTTTCTTTTCCAATCTAGATAAAGACACATTTGGCTTGCTGCTCTGAGTCACAGCTAAATCGGCAGAAAAAAAAACAACAACAATAACAAATGTGCACGTGTGACTGGTGTCTGAACAGGTATGATGCATGTTATTCTTATTTCATTGTAAATGGACATTTAATATCACTCTTTTTTTTCACAGAAGATTGTTGTAGTTCTGTTGTGTTTTTAAGTGATAATAATTAGTGATGTGACGAACGACTGTAAAACAACAACTGACATGACAACTCCACCACGATGGCCAGGCGAGATGTATTGTACAGTCCCACTAATTATGATATATGTAAGTCAGAGAACAACTAGTGTAGCAACACACCAAAAATGTCATCATGCACTAAGGTAATAGTGCGCTTATGAAGGCCTCAGTGTTAATTCGCGAGAACATCTCGCGATAATGTCTGTGATCTCCTCATTTGTGAAAATATCTGTACACGATATTAACAGCGTAGAGTAGAGTACAGGATTTCTTTGACTTTGTTTGACTTCGTTTTTTGGATATCAGCTCGGTCATTTCAAAACCAATTTTCATCATGTAATTTGAAAACTTTCTGTCCTTGTTTTAGAATTTTATGCTCTTTAACATTTCATAGAGTAATTTCCAAATATCTCGCAAAACATTAAAACTGAGTCCTCACCTCAACCAATACTGTACTATACCATCCTTAAAAAGAATTAAAAGAACTTTCTTATGGATACTGTTATGTTGACATGCTGGTGTTGTTACATTTTTCTTCAAATTTTGTCCTCTTCCTATATAAGGTTAAAATGGAGGAGGGACAACGAATTCTAGCACAGTTTGTGAGTGAGACTGGTGAGACTGCTGGTGCACCATTTGATCTGCCTGTTGACGTGACGACAGAAAAGCTGCAGCTGATATGCAACGCAATTCTTCAAAAGGTAATTACTCAAAGGGTGGTCATGTGATACATGCACCCTAATGTTTCTCTTTTGTAAACCACATGAATGTTTTCACAGTATAGTTTGCACCGTGCAGTTCTTCCACTGTGCACAATCAGAGACCTTCATCCATCCTCCATGAATTTGAATTCATCTTGACATTGGTTCTTCTGATTTAGACATTCATAGAATGACATTAATTATTAAAATGTGACTGTTTGCTGAGTGTAATGTTAATGCCTAAAAATTTAAGACATGATAGTTTGGTGGATATCATCTTTTTTCATTTCAAATATAATCATTAGTTGTCATTTAATTGTTCTGCATCATTTTGTTTTCATGTATATGTACCTATTAAATACTCTCATGCAACATGCTCTACATGTAGATCTCGAGTTCAAGAACTTCATTACAAACCAAAAAATTTCTTTTCGTAAAGTATGATGAAGTATTATAAAAAAATTGAAAAAAAATTATAGAGACAGTATTTAACATGCATGAAGGTGTCACTATTGTTTCTGAAGTAATTGGCTCAACTCTCTAGAGAAAGTGTTTAGTGAGGGGCATCGCATGTACTTCTCACAGCATTGACTAAACTTAGAAATGCCATTTAATAGAACACACCATCACTAGTTGTTATCTAACAATCCATTGATAAGATCAGAAATGGCATAGCTCCTAGGAAAAGAAGTGCTAACACAAAAGAGGCTGCCTTGCATTTAGTGAGCTCATAGTTTTAATTGCATCATGATTGTTTAAAAAAAAACAGAATATTAAGCATTCTTTATCATTTAAAACGTATGATAGACACACTAAGATTTTGAAAAAAAGAAGTCATTAGAGCTTACAAAATCCTGTTACGATGCCAAAACATCTTAGAATATGAGAAAGGGAAGGTGCAACTACCTCTTTTTCCAATGCCCTCTCCAGTAAAGGATCTTTGCCTGTATCGTGATGTCTTTTATCCAGGAGGATGCCGTACCTTTTGCCTTCTATGTGGACGAGAGGGAGATAACCTCAACTCTCGCGGAGAGCCTCAAGAAGGAGGACCAGGAGACAGAGCAGGTTCTGTCCATCGTCTACCAGCCACAGGCCGTGTTCAAAGTCCGGGCAGTGACAAGATGCACCAGCACCATCGAGGGTCATGCGGAGGCCGTCATATCGGTCGCCTTCAGTCCAGATGGCCGGTATGAAAGGCACCCTTTCTTTTTCCTTCTATATTTTTGTTGGACTTGGCTGTGATTGTGGTGATAGAGGCATTGCATTTTTTTTCATAGTTTCTGGCAATCTTTTTGTATCTTATAACCACACTTATCATTTTTGTTATCATGATAAGGGTTAAAACTAGTTGGGATTTTGAATAAAGAGTGATATCATTCTCTCTGTGTCAATACTAAGACAAACAAACCAAAATTCATGAATTTTAACCCGTTGAGGACGGACTGATTTTGCTACAACACGCATTTCCCATAGACACCTGCCCGAGTATACTCGGAACTCGTCCTCAACGGGTTAAAACTTGATCTGTTGTCATGAGGGCAGAGGTTATGATGTGGAGGTCAATAGCCAGATTTGAGATATTGAGCAAAAAAGAAAAATCCAGGCTGATTGAGGAGAATCTGATTAAGGCAGTACATTAAATGAGACTTTTATAGTGTCAAAATCTAAGACTCAATTATTAACTTACTTGTTACCAGCTCACTGAAGAATTTATTAATAATTTGCAACTCTTTGTAAAACGGGGCCTAATCATTCCTGTTCTGGGGAATTCCTGCAGTAGACATCATCAGAAGGGAAATTGCAGATGAAAGAATTGTTAAGAGGGAGTGGTCTGACTGATATCAGTGTTTGGTGTGATTATGTGGATTCAGTCTAAAAACTTAGCTCTGTTGGTGCTGAGCACACAAGCTGTCCAAGAAATGTCCTGTGTTTCCTATCGACAGGTATTTGGCGAGCGGTTCGGGAGACACAACAGTGAGGTTCTGGGACGTGACAACAGAAACACCGCAGCACACTTGCAAAGGTTAGCCACACTCTCTCACACTCTCTCACAAGAGGAAGATGAGTTGCAAACATAAGATTTCCAGTTGCCAGTTAACATTGAAATGCTGCACAATAACTATTTTTCACCAAGTGCCAGTGGTAGACAAGCTGGCTGGCGTAGGTTAAATGAATGCCCCCCCCCCCCCCCCCAAAAAAAAAAAGGACGAAAAGGTTGCAGGTTTGAAATGGGAGCCTGAAAAAAACTTTTTTAATGTGCTGCTGCTGGTAAGCCCAAGATACATTTGTCCATATGTGTGTGTGAGTGGGGGGTCTAGCCCATCTCTCTCCTCTTGATGGAGTACAGTACTCTCCACCTAATCGGGCACTCCCCTTAATCCGCTAAGAAATGCTCATCCAGACACTCCCCGATTAAGTGGAGACTACTGTACAGGGGCAACACTGGAGCTGGGGCAGGGATTGGAGAGCAGAACCTTGAGTTTGTAAGTTGTTTATTTCTTCATCTTTTTTTGAACAATAAATATCTTTCCTGCAGATATTGCATAAAATTTAGATGCCATGTGAGACAGACTGGTAACCCTTGCACATTACGGATCTTTAGCTTCACTAACCACAAAGAGTGCAGATAAATTTCAGTTCAGTGATCTGTAATAAGGAAACAACTGAATGATGCCAACCCACCGTGGTTTCAACCCGTCCCCCTTTCCCCTCCAGACCTGGTGACTATACAGTGTTGCAGTCGGTAAATCATATGTCTGTGAATGATATCACATGGGCACGTCTTGCTGTACAAAAGAAAAAAAAAATGTTCATATTTATTATCATTGTTTGTATTGTGGTGCTATAGTTGAATCGTTGCAGGTTATTCATGCAGAGTCACTTTTTTATCTGAAAGATTAATTCCTGGTGTTAATTGTGCAAAGCATATGTGTATCTTAAACTGTCAGAAGAAATGCAGACACCTAAGACTGCAAACTCACACGAAAGTGTCAAGACATTTTTGGAAATTAAACTTTCTTTTATTTGACTCCTCAGGTCACAAGCACTGGGTGTTGTGCATAGCATGGTCACCGGACGGAAAGAAGCTTGCATCAGGCTGCAAAAATAGTCAGGTGAGAGCTGCAGTTTCTGTACTGCTCTGTCTGCCACATATGTGATACAGGTCATGACAAAGTATATTTCCACAGTAGGTTTGTAGCTGTGATGCATACAACTGCTTGTGGAAGTGAAGGCTAGTATAGCGGACATCAGTGTTGTACCTGTACAGTCATTGCTGAGAAACTGGGGAGGGGAGGGTGTGTACATGTATATATAATATAGAGAAAGATTAATTTTGTTGCAACTGATTAATTTTCTAAGGGAGGATTTTAAACATTGATTGATTGATTGATTGATTGACTGATTGATTGATTGATTGATTGATTGATTGATTGATTGATTGATTGATTGATTGATTGATTTGAATGAATGAATGAATGAATGAATGTGAGCAGCATTTTAAAGGTCAGCTTACAAGCGTTTTTATAAATATGCATTTGTATATAACCCAATGTTTAATTATCTTTAATCCATCATTAAAGTAGAAGTAACTCAAAATATTTGATCTAAAGGTATAATGGGCAAATATCTGTGTTGTGTTTTCTCCCTTGTATGTTTTGCTCATTTCTTTCATCTGACTGTCCGACATACCAGATAAATGTATGGGACCCAGAAACAGGGAAAACAATCGGGAGGACTCTGACAGGACACAAGCAGTGGATCACTTGGTTGGCATGGCAACCGTTTCATCTGAACCATGAGTGCCGGCACTTAGCATCAGCATCTAAGGTATGTTTCCCAGACTCCTTACGCAGGAACATGGGAAGGATGATCTCAGCTGAAATTTCACTCATAACGACGGATTTGCAGTTATATCCCACATATACAACTTGCTGCCCAAGCGCTGTTGGGCATGGACCCATTTATTAGAAAGTTAAACGGTTAATGTGCAAGCATGATAATCAGATGCAATATCTGAATACTTGGTAAACCAAATGGCCTTCTGTAGCGAGGGTGCGATTAATAAGCTTTACATTGCTGCCCCAGAGAGAACTGTTGTTTTTGTACAGCTGCACATGTGTTAGGTATACAGTAAAGCAAAGTGTGCAGTAAGTAAAGGGGTAAAGGACAACATACAGGAGGTACTTGCAAAGTATACAGGACTTAGTTGCTACATAATAGCAGGGAGAAGATACTTCTATTTGTGCAAGTTTGGCAAGTGAAACATACTGTTCATTTGATGACACATTACAAATTGCTCATGCGGAAGCACATGCACTTGAAAAGTGCTTTCTAGAGAAAATATTGCGGTCAGCTTTTATTATAAGTGCAAGTGATTGAAAATTACCTTCCATGGCCTACATTCGATGTGAGGCAGTTGGTTGCAATTTGGTTTAAAAAGAGAATCTCTCTGGAATAGTTTTTCTCTTGCATTTCTTATTTTGTGGAACATGTTATTAGGCAGGTAAACAATGTTTGTTATTAGATTGTTGACTGTTTTATGAAGTGTAAGTGTGGATTCATTTGTGCAGTGTATACAGAGACTGTACAAGCTTGTCTTTGTAACAAGAAGTGTTTATTTATCAAACAATTATTAATGTGTCTGCTCACATTTTCCAGGTAGATTAGAAAAAAAAAAGAATAATGAAATGCACCAACTTGTCTAACAGCCCTTCATGTGACTTCTCATATTCATTATATTTGATACTTTGATTGGCATTTTGTTTCTGAATCGATAGTCATGCTGCGATAATGATGTTTCTTTTCTTTTTTTTCTTCTTGTCCATTGTTGTGTTTTTAGGATGGAACAATCCGCATGTGGGATGTAATAAGGGGGACATGTCTGCGGACGATGTCTGGTCATCTCCAGTCGGTCACCTGCATCCGTTGGGGTGGGACTGACCTCATCTACTCAGCCAGTCAGGACAGGACGGTCAAAGTGTGGAGGGCCCAGGATGTAAGTTGACCCATCGCATTGCTGTCTCTGGAAAATGTGTTTGCCTCAAATGGAGAGCTCAGTTGATCTCAAGTGAAGTGCCCAATTAGTCTTAAATGAAGAACTCAATTGGTCTCAAAGAAGAGTTTCATTTTCAACTCAAATAAAGGGTTCAATTGACCTCAAATGAAGCGTTCAGTTAGCCTCAAATGCAGAACTCAGTTGGTCTCAAAAGAAGAGCTCAATTAGCTACAAATAAAGAGCTCACTGGCCTCAAATTAAGAGCTCATTTGGCCTCAAATGAAGCGCTCATTGGCCTCAAAGTAAGTACTCAGATCACCTCAAATCAAGTGCTCATTTCGCCTCAGAACAAGTGCTCAGTTTGCCTCAAATGCAGAGCTCAAGTGGTCTCAAATGCTTTGCTGCAAGTAAAGAGTTCAATTCGCCTCAAGAGTTTGATTGGGCTCAAATGAAGAGATTCAGTGACCTCAAATAAAGTGTTTAATTCATCTCAGATGAAGAGCTTCCGTGGTCTCAAATGAAGTGCTAAATTGGCCTCAAATGAAGAACTCAATTGGCTTGTAGTGAAGAGCTCAGTTGGCTTGAAATTAAGGGGTGAAATAGTCACTTCCTTACTGAGCTACTTATTCTGATTTTCCTGCTGGGCACCATCAAGTTGAAATATTGACATTTGAATAATCACAGCATGCTTGACAGTTGTTACATTTTCTTGAATCTTCCAAAAAAAAAAAAATGTGACTTAAGTTTTTGCTTTGCTTCAAAGTCAAAATTTCCTCTCTAGAAATCTTCTTGGAATTCAAGTGAATTTCTTGGTGGTTGTGTTACTGCAAATCTGTAGTTGAGTTTGGAGTACTTTTTGTCTTGTCTGTGAACAGAGCGTGCTGTGCCGGACTCTACAAGGACATGCCCACTGGGTCAATACCATGGCTCTTAGTACGGACTATGTCCTGAGGACCAGTTGGTTCGATCCCAAGGATGCTGGGGTCATCCATCGAGCCATCAGTGAGACTGGTGAGGTTCCCTCCCTGTTATCCCATCAGTATCCCCTTGGCAACACGCATGGATGACATCTTTAGAAACTGAGAGCTTTTGACAATGCATGTATATGTTGTTAGATGCGGGTGTCATACACATATTGACCCCAAACAAAAGAGTCAATTTACACCATGCTTATTCATGTAAAGTAATGCTTGAACTCGTGGATGATGGTAAATTGCAAACATCTTTATGACCAAATTCCAGTTGGCCCCTGATAGCACTGTTTGAGGAATGTGAATTGTGAATTGCATGCAGTGGACAATATAATTCTAACCCAGCATAATATATCATTGTGCATATATCATGTTTTGAAGTACTGAGTATCATATTGCTCGAGGAGAAGATTATGAAAATATGTGTGGCAAAGACCAAAATAGAGCATACTTGATGTCATCTTTATACATTTTTGCTTGTTTGTTTTGTCATTCTGTACAGCTGAAGAATTATCAAAAAAGGCTCTGGAAAGATATAACAGTGTGAAGGTAAGGATATTCACTTTGTTTATTTGGTTGCATTCTTTTTTCTACTCTGAGAATTGATGGACAGATTTTTCTTTTTGGTAGATTTGTCAAAGGTTGCAGCCTAGATCATCTGCTTGTCCTTTATGGCATTTAATGATAATAATAATGCATTTATATAGCACATTTTCCATGTACATTTTCAAATGTGATTTACAATGAAATTATTAATGGAACAAGGTAGATTTTTAACATTTTGTTTTGGGGGTTTTTAACACCGAGGGTTTGCTGGTTGCAGAAAGCGTAGGGAAGTTGTTTCCACAATTTAGGAGCAACAGATGAAAATGCTTTATTACGAAGTGTGGCCATCATCTTGGTAGTGGGGTGGTTCAGCATAATACCTTGTGAGGAGTGGAGGGTGTACCAGGATGGTTCACTGATAATTATGAGTTCAGGTAAGTAATTAGGAGCCAGACTGTGGATGCATTTGAGAGTGAGTAGAAGTATCTTGTAGTGGATCCTGGACCTGATGGTAAACCCAGTTCAGTTGACTGAGGACAGGTTGCATTGAATTTGAGTGTACCCTGTGACAATTCTGGCAGCTGCATTTTAAACTTTGCAATAATCTATCTGTCGTGGTGATTAGGGTTCTGAACCAGAACGGATGGTGACGGGCTCCGATGACTTCACCCTGTTTCTATGGAAACCGGAGGAGGAGAAGAAGTCCGTAGCCAGGATGACGGGCCACATGCAGCTGATCAATGAGGTGGCGTTCTCGCCGGACACCAGGCTGGTGGCCAGCGCCTCTTTCGACAAGTCGGTCAAACTTTGGGACGGAAGAACCGGAAAGTGAGTTTGTGATTTTATGCAGTTTGAAAGAGCATGTTGGTGAGTTTAATAATTGATTTCAAAGTCTAAATCCCATAAGATGTTTTGCCTGTTTTGTCATCAATACATTTGTATTATGATACCCCCCCCCCAAAAAAAAAAAAAAAAAAAAAAATTACGGCCTTCTGATCATGATGTCCTGTGAATTTTCAAACTTTAAACAGGATGTGGATATTTTGTTTTCAATACTTGACCGATTGTTTCATACCTGCCTCTCCACTCCCCACCTACAGTTTGTAATACTTTTTTTCTTGCAATGAGTGTAATAGATCTGTATGTATGAGTTTATTTCTAATTGTTCCTTTTTCTGTTTGTTTGTTGTTGATTTTTTGTTTGCAGGTTTATAACAACATTTCGAGGTCACGTCAGCAAAGTGTATCAAGTAAGTCTACAATTAGTGACGATCATTGGTTGAGGTACTAATTAAGGAGTACTGATTAGTGATTAAAATCCACCAGAAGCCTGTTCACAATGTCTTGGTAATGCTGTTGTGAAAATGTTTTAGGAACTGCAAAGAGTTTGCTTGCATGGATGCTGGCAAGCCTGGGAGTGGTTGTTTAGATAGATGTGCATTTTGACTGTCAAAACTACTATCTCGAGCCATTACATGTAAATGAAACAACGCAAACTTGCCAAAGACGTAGCAGTATAAGAAACTCTTGTGTGGATACTTGACATGGTGATGTGGCACAGCTATTTGTGTGTGAAATTGATTTTAAACAGATAAAAAAAAAAGAAATGATCTGGCATGTGCAAGGATATCATCCCCAGAGCAATTTGATCAAGCTGCTCTTTCTCCAGAACAAAGAGTAGACCCATGAGAAATTATGTATGATGGGTAGAAGGAATTCATAGGCATAGATTAGGGCAAATTGTTTTATCTTTCAGGCAAGTCAATTTTGGGGGAGGGCAAGCTGTTCTTGCCAGAGTGCAAAGAAGTCAATTCATGTCTTTTAGCCTTGCTCTGCCTGGTCCACATTCCTAAAGCAAATTTCAACTTTCATGTCCAGGTGTCCTGGTCGTCAGACAGCCGACTGGTCTGCAGCGGCAGCTCGGACAGCACCCTCAAGGTGTGGGACGTGAAGGCTGGCAAGCTGATGGTGGACCTGCCCGGTCATGCAGACGAGGTCTACGCCGTGGACTGGAGTCCTGATGGTCAGCGGGTGGCCAGCGGAGGAAAGGACAAAGTGCTGAAGATGTGAGAAAAGATGTCCTTTTTTTTCACTGCAAGTGCCTTTTGTATTTTTGTAGCATTGAATGTGTTTTTGTTGTTGTTGTTGTTGTTTGTTTGTTTGTTTGTTTGTTTTTTTTTTTTGGGGGGGGGGGGTGAATTATCAATTATTATGGGGTGGATGGACCATGTACTCCAAAGACTTCTGATGGCTTGATTCATGGGGACCATATTCAATGCACCCTTTTGGGAAAGTAGATATACGTTGTATGCCTACTGATAGGTACACTCTGTATATCAGCTAATGTTAATTTATGCTCGTGTTAAGGAGTTATATTTCACACGGTAAGCATATCTCTCATTATTGGTCATTGTATCCATGTCTCTTCACATCAGATGGAGAAGGTAGCCCAGAGAAGACCACATCAACCCTTGCTGGACAAAGCATGGTAGCCAGGAGTTGTTATCAACCCCTTCAGGTCAGTCCAGTCCGCCTTGGTCTTTGCCAGCAGTCACTGGTCATGCCTCTGCGGTCATTGGTCACTCCTCTGCTCCACAAGTTCGTGCGGTCGAAGTGTGCAGGAGCAGATCGGTGGGCCCATGGTGCAGGACTGTTGGAATGACAGTTTAACCCTTTCTGTGTTCTGAGAGCGAAGTGACACAGAAAACCCCATATCATCGTACACGCTGTCCAAAGTACCTGGCACAGGTAGGGTTAAAACCCAGTGGTGCCGTCTACTCTGGTGGTGTGGAACACGGGAGGCAGACTCGGGGATATCATTACTGGATTTCAGTACCTCTCTCTTTGCACTGCTTTTTCAGAGGAAATGTCAGATGCAGGACTGCAAGGAATATCCCTCCCATCTTTTCTCCGTGAAATTGACAAACTGGAGCACTTCAAAGCCTCACTCAAGACTCACATTTTTCACCAGGCACTCAATTGCTAACTCTCTTGGCAGAGTTTGTGCCATTCAATGTTTCCAACACAGATATATGCCACTATACATATGCTGTGGTTCATCGTCATCATCGCACCAATATACATAATATGACCACCCAGCTCAAAACCCACCAAACGTGGCAGATTAGGACTCTGTATTGGACCAAAATATGTCATTTGGTTTGACTGACTTAAAGTTTTTAAGTTTCTCTTACCTGGGAGAGTAATCTTTTTCTCTACCTACTGTCAAAATTTGCCAGATATAACAAAACTGAAATCGAGATATTGGCAATTTTCCTGGACCATATTTTTTTTTTTTTTCAGACAGGCACTGCTTTCACCAAGTTTTCATTGATACTTCTGCACAGCACGCCTGAGTGACTATAATCTTAAAATCTTCCACTCTCTTTTCTGTGAAACTTCACCTCCTTACTCTCTTATTTTTCATTCACTTTTTTTGATGGGTTTTGACCGGTCCAATTTTAACAAGTTATGTATCATTTTAAAGCTTAGAGTTTACTCTTTTAAACTATGTAAAACAGTCTGTGGAAATTCATGTTGGCCTACAATTTTGTGGATTTTTAGCTGGGTGGTCATTAAAGGGAAGGTAAACCCAAAGATCAATGTGGATTGAGTGAAAGCAGCAACATTAGTAGAACACATCAGTGAAAGTTTGAGAAAAATCGGACAATCCATGCAAAAGTTATGAATTTTTAAAGTTTTGGTGTTGGAACCGCTGGATGAGGAGACTACTAGAGGATATGACGTATGAGTGGACAACAATACAAAGAAAATATAAAGGATATTCAACAAAAATTCACTTTTCTAGAATTATGAAAGAGCAGTGGACCAACCGCTTTCAGAAAGCAGGGGGAATAATTGCTACCCTTAACATATGTCAATATCAAGTTGATGGAATTTGTAATTTTCACGAAAAATGGATTTTTGTAGTATTTTCTTTATATTTTCTTGATATTGTAGTCCACTCATACGTCATAACCTCTAGTAGTCTCCTCATCCAGCGGTTCCAACACCAAAACTTTAAAAATTCATAACTTTTGCATCGATTGTCCGATTTTCTTCAAACTTTCACTGATGTGTTCTACTAATGTTGCTGCTTTCAGTCAATCCACATTGTTCTTGGGGTTTATCTTCCCTTTAATGTTGAGCACTATTTTGAAAGCGATCTATTTATGATAGCATAGCAGAAGAAGATACATCCCTACAGTCCCTATAATTGTGTCATCTGTAAAGCATGTAAGAACATGCAGAATCCATTCTCATTCCATGTCCCAGCCACTGCGACTGATCATTGCCAAACCCTAGTACTGGGTCACATCCTGGTGTCCCTTTTGCAACCTTGAAAATTATATTCCTTTCATAAGCTGGTATATTGTAGAGGGAGGCGATCCAGACCATTCCTCAGAGTAATAAAACTGGAAACTTCTTTATGATGGAGGATTAAACAATAATTAAGATTTACAGTGAATTTATTTGGACCCCGCAAAAATTCCAGCATTATTCTTGGTACAAAATCAGGAGCATACTTATTCTCTGGTTACATTTGGTTAGTTTTTAATTTCTTTTTAAAAGATTGTGAGGTATATTACTGTAAGATTTCTTACATGATGTTGGCAGATTATTATTGCAAAATTTTGTGACGTTTGCAAAAGGGAAACACGCCTTTAAAATTCCTCACCCACTTCCCTTCTTCAGAATCCTCGGACTCTCTCATCTTGCGTCAGTTTTTTAAGATTATGTTTTGGTTTTTTTTTTTGATAATACAGTCCAAGAATGAATACACTCTTGCTCCATCTGCCTTTGGGATCAGAACAAGATGTTCCCCTTTTTGTCTTCCAGGCATTGTCTCTCCCACCACCATGAAATGAAAAATAAAACAATATCATGCATCCCATGCTCATGCTTTCAATTTCTCAAAATGTCCAGTGATGATGTTATCAAGTGTGAAGGATAGATGTGAGTGGAGTATGGTAGTGTCTGCATGATGTGACAAGGATGAAAGTGGAAGAGGTCAAATGTCATTAAGGGTCAGAGATATTTGGATGAAGATGCTATTTTCCAGCCATTTCTTTGACATGGAAAGTCTGATGATAATGTTATTTGATATGATGAATGGAAATGAATCTGGAAATGTTTACTTTGTGCAAAGAGGATTATTATAGAATAATCCGCAAGGAGAATGGCATAGGATGTTTTTAGAAACTAGCATTGAAATCCCTTATACATTATATTTTGCAGTTGTAGCCAATTTTACTGTATAGTGTATTTTTCAAAATATATATGTGAAACTTGGGAATTCTGTTCTTTCTTGTTTCATGTTTGGTCTCAATGAAGCTCCTACAGTTTTGTTGGTTAGGATTAACTTTATTGAATATAGTCAGGTGAAACATAATGCGGTGGAGTTAGACCTTACTCCATAACTTCCCATGTCTGACCAACACAAAGCTTGAATGAAGTCAATGCCAGGAGTCTGTCTGTCTGTCTGTGTGTGTGTGTGTGTGTGTGTGTGTGTGTGTGTGTGTGTGGGTGTTTGTGTGTGTGTGTGTGTGTGTGTGTGTGTGTGTGTGTTCACATTTGTGGGTGTGCATATTTAATGCTGCCAGCAACAACCAGTAGCATTATCTTTTGTGATTCTCTGAGATGTTTATTCCCTCATGTTGTTGGCACCCTGCATCAGGGTATCACATTTCCTTCTTGGGTTCTCCCATCCCATAGTCATGTGGATGCAGCATGTGCCCGAACATCATTTTGCTTTGACTTAACGTGCCCGTCGGCGAGATCGGCTGACCTGGATATTACGTTACAGCATCTGGTGTCATCCTCGTGATCCATCTCACTCGTTGCGATTATTCGAGATGCACTTTATTTTGATGGGTATGTGTGGCTATCCATTCATTGCCAAACATGGTTTATTGGTATGTACACAAAGACTGTTTAATCATTCTTCTGAGAATATCAGGTTGATACGTACATTCGTCAATGCACTTTTTGCTCGTTGGGAGGTTTTGTATGTCGCTTTAGCCAAGGAAATGCAAGAGACTATGCATATTCTTGTAGGAGACGTTGTTGCAGCATCTTGTGTATTGAGGATATGCATGACACCCCAAGAAGTGTTCTCATACAGACTGGAAGCCTCTGTGAGAAGCCAAATGTGATCAAGGGTCTATTGTACACGTGTAAGGAGTTGTGACCAATTGCAACTCAAGCCTTGATGCAGCAATCCCAAGGGATTACATTTTAGATGTGTTGAACTTGTTCCTTTCAGTCACAAGATTCAACGGGATAGAATTGGTTTTCCTTTTCCCTGTTCATTTTCTTCTTCTTCTTCTTCTTCTTCTTCTTCTTCTTCTTCTTCTTTTTATGGGGGGGGGGGGGGAGGAGAAGACGTCTTCTTTTATTCTTTCATTGAATAAAGATTTCAAGTTCTGCGTCATGCATGCAGTTACAATGTATTGATACTTCCATATACAGTAGACTCTCGATATGAATGATACATTCTGATATACCAACGTTTTATTGCAACGAGACGATTTTATTGGTTCCAGAGCTCTTTTTGTGTGTGTGTGTGTGTGTAGTTCTTTTTTTGTGTCACACTGAAATAGTATATGAAACACATTCTTTGTTGCAAAATGTTTGTTCTTCTTAGGGTGTAATGAGATCGTTTACATACTTTCTTTCAATAGTCTGTGTACAATGCACAAGCAGGCTGAGCAATATCTTTCCATTAACACCATTGCTTTACACATTTCATGAAGCGTGAAAATAAAAATCATGATTACTGCACTTCACTGCTAGCAGAATCAAAATGACATGTAACTTTATCTCTCTTAGTGCATATATTTTCTGCTCCATCCTTGTGATTCAGTATAAAAAAATATGCAAAGGAAATAATATATGACCCATCACCATATACCATAGTCATATCCTGTCAGAGAAAACCCCAAAGTGAGGTGTTTGGCTTAAGAATATGGAATTTGATCTGTGTTCGTGATCAAAAGTCAAAAGTTTTCAATGTTGTAATTCCTGCAAGAATCTGAAAGGTGTAAGAATGTTTGGAAATACATGTAGTGACAGAGTCTCCCATCGGTTTCTGAGAAGCATGCTGCTTTGGTGTTCTGAATGGGTCTGCTGAGATGTGATTCACAAAACTTTATAGTAGATAAAGTTTTATGGTAACGTCTTGTGGAATGAAATGTAATGTGAGGTCAAACTAATAGCCATTTTGATATTGTAATAATTTGCATTTTCTTTAAGAGAAGGAAAAATAAGAGAAAAAAGTGTGTTTTATCATTTTGCCAACTGAATTTATTGCTTTTACTGTGTTAAGTTTTTGGATATTAGGTGGGACAAAATGTGCATAACTGAAAATACTGAATGTGAAGAATCTAAAAGTTTCAACATCAGAAAATTGTCACATACACTAATTTCTCTTGTTATGAGTATACCCTCTTCTACTTAGACATTTGTCTACATGTATCTATTTCTATGTCAATTCATCCTCCTTTTTCTTTCTCTGCTAAATATTTGTACATCTATATCTTAATAAATTTATCAACTTTACTATCCATCTATCAGTCAATATACTTTCAATGTTAAATGTTCTGCATGTTAATATCAGTCGATAATTGGTCATAATGCAGTCATGTGACTAGTACATGAAATATAAAAAATCTTAATATTGCGAGCAGTGACATCACATATAATTCAAGAATATGATTGGCTGCCGATGCTGCCAATGGGGCTGGAATGAAATGATGTGTATTTTTGTAGACCACAGAGTACAACATATTTGCCTTGTCTTTTGTAATACAACACTTGAAAGTCCCTTGGCAGTTGTGTTTTTGTTATGTTTGTGTGTTTTTTTTTTCCTGCAACAGACGATAACTCACATTATGATGTTAAGTTTTATAGTACACCTCTAAAAAGGGTATCAGTATCAGTAATGCAGCCAGCATCGAAAATCATTATGTGGCGTCCAGCGATATTTCAGGTAATATTATTCAAAAATTTTACTAGCTGTCGACGGGGCTGGAATGAAATGGCGTGTATTAAATAGCTGTAAGATGTCATTATGCCTACTTGTATATCACTGTAATCGCCTTGGGAGTTTTATTTTCCTCCTTAGGCAATATTTGAATCTCTTGGTAAGAAAAAAATAAATACATAATTGCTGGAATATAAAGTAGTTTATTACACCACTAAAAAGGCAATATCTTGATAATATATCTCCCCCCTCTCAGTCAATACCAGCAGATTTGACAATAGATGTTCATATAGGGTGTATTGTTACGCATGGGTCCGTGTTGTATTCAGTGATATCTGAAGGAAGTAAAGGAACTAAACCCCAATATGACGCCTAACTCGCATTTGCATCCACATACGTGGCAACAGGGTGCATTATGACCTGCAATAAATCTCCTCGAAAGAGTCATCCTTTGATGAATTTTTGTCAGCTTTGACGATCAAGCGAGTCGTTCACAAATCATACTTCCTTACCTCTCCAACCAACTCCATTAATCCAATTGGTCATCCCATATAACATGGAACGTCCATCATATTATCTCAAAATAATATATTACAATCTATCTAAAGTGTAAGATAGTGAGATATCTGCACATGATGCAATACATGTATATAGTTCTGATAAATCTTTTTGATAAAATATTTACATCACGGACACAAGAAAATTATGAATTGAATATTGAAGCACCAAGAAATTATATATTTTTAAAAAAGATCAATATATATACAGTAAAAATTGTCTCATCACTACAGTCTTTACTGTTTTGTGAATAATACACAGGCAATGAAAGCGTGTTCATCGACCGCGCACGGTCTTTTCATTCGCACTCCCGATCAAGGTAAAAACCCGGCTGCAGTTTGCTATTTCGAAGGTTTGTTATTCCAAAGGTTTGTAATTTTGAAGAATCGTTAATCAGAGAATGAAATAAGGTTCATTTTTCCAAAGGTTTATTTATCCGAAACTGAAAAGAAGATGCGTAATAACGAACCATTGGAATTACGAACCTATTTCGTTTTTGGATTAACTGACGTTTGGACCAACGACCCTTATTTTCGGATGAACGAGTCTTCGGATTAACAAACCTCCAAAATAACGCCATAGCACAAAGGTTCGGATTAATGGACCCTATTTCATTTTCAGATAAACGAACATCTAGGTTTATGAACGTTGTGTGTGTTCGGAATAACGAATACTCGGAATTACGCACCTTTTTGCATTTTCAGATTAACGAACCTTCGGAATAACAGACATCACCCCTAAAGAGACTATCTGTATAGAAGTTATAGAGATCAGAGCCAAAAACCCAGTTCACTTTCCTGTCCGCCCTCATGATAAACGGTCTTCATAACCCCATCACCAGATCATCAGAATTCAAAAATTGGGAACTCGGTCATTACACGTCGAAGATTTTGTAAATTGATTCCTTGTATGATTTGCAGAGAGCTGCGAGCATCCAGGCCTAGCGAAAGGAACGAAGATATTCCAGCAAAATCATTACTAAACACATGACAGGAGACTCATGACTATGATATACCACATCGTGAATGCCACTTTTACATCTCCTATAGACTACAGATTTACAGCTACAACGACAACAGCAGCAACGATGATAACTACAATAACAACAACTACAACAACAACAAAGCACGTTTTGATTGCATACTAAAAGTCGCTCGTTTTGAATACTGTATTCCAATGAGCTGAACCCATGCTTCTCTTATGTTATGTTGCCTTGACTGCCTCAAATAGTTCGTTTTAAGTTGATGATTTTTTTTTCTTACGAGTAGGTGGCTACCATGGTAACGGTCATTTCCGTCAGGGGCATGTCTTCCGTTTCCGGGTTCCTCCTCCCAGCACAGTTGCACTCCTTGGCGATCTTATTCCGCAGGAGGCTCAGCCCAGCCAGCACCCACTGAAAGACTAGTGCCCCGAGCCCCTCGACGAAAACGACGATGAGGATCACCTTGGGTCGGTCGAAGTTGAGGATCCCGTAGATGTAGTGGCGACCGAACGGGTCCGTGCCGCCCAGCGCCCAGTAGACGGCGGCGAAGACGAGGTACACGGCGCCGTAGACGAGCGGGTAGAAGACGTGTCCGAAGCGGATGGGCACCGCCGTGACCGCCAGGTCTATCACGAGGACGATCGACGGGAGGGCGTGGATGTTGAAGTTCTCGAAGATCTTTCCCGCGGGGAGGTCGATGCCGGCGGTGGGCCAGAAGGAGGCGGATATCAGGAGAGAAGTGATGCTACAGATACTGAACAGTAACCACTGAAGCCGAAATAGGATTGGGGGCTCTGCAAAAAGACATGGAGACAAAAATGATAACTGCATTGCAAATACTCATGATGATAATGCCAGTGATGATGACAATAATAATGATGATAATAATAATAATAATAATAATAACAATAATAATAATAATAATAATAATAATAATAATAATAATAATAATGATAATAATAATAATAATAATAATAATAATAATAATGATAATAATAATAATGATAATCATCATCATCATCATCATCATCATCATCGTAATGACGAAGAAGGAACGGACGAACGAATGACAATTAGGTAATACCCGAAATCATGCTTTCACCGTCAACATAAAAATCTGAACGCTGCTCAGGTGATCTCTCATCTAATCCCTTTTCTCAAGACAGACGTCCCCACCTCATCTCAAGCAAATTGTCATTGTGCCTGGACAATAAAATCTTAACTAAGATATATATATATTTTTTTTAACGCTATGTGTTCAAAGTTGGATCCCAGAACTCATTGAAAAAAAGAATGTGAAATTCTTATGAAGTAAATGTTTGTTCAATTTTTATATGATTTTTAAGACATTTTACAACCCCTTTTTAGACTTCTCAGGAGTCTGAGGAGAGAGAGAGAGAGGGAAAGAGAGCACACACATATTTTTTTTTAAAGAAATCTCATGTTGAAAAGTCAAATATAGTTCCTTTTTCATGTTTTTTCACTGTAGTTCTCGGGGCGGATTTCGTCGCGTGCAAAGCACCTCTTTGCCGGAGATTTTGGGAACACGATTTCGGTCAATCTAGTTTGTGTGATAGTTTACGTCTCATAAGCATGGAAACCAAAGTCAATTAAGCCTATTTACACTGTATCACAGAAGAGCTGCGGTTTATTAATGCAACTGTATTCAGGCAAAGTATTTGCATCTAAATTGCTCAAGAAGACTTCATTGATTTTGTGTTGTATGATATACAATGTAGTTTGAAAAGATAGACAGACAAAAGGAAGTATCTCGATAACGAAAACTGTCTTATTTCCCCTAGCGATACGATGTTATTTTGCAAAATACTCCCAAGCGCATGAGCGTGACATTAATATTACCACGATGTTTGTAATTCAATGAATTTATAGGAATTTTCTGCATCGAATATAATATTACAAATGAAATGCAGTCATTTCTTTTTGTTTACAAGACAATAGAACATACAGTGTGTACATCCGAATATAGAACTGAGAATATACATGTACAGATTAAAGAAAAGAATAAGAGAACACGTCAATTGGAAACCACTCGGGATAAAGTGTAATGATGAGACTGAATTATGGCACGTATTGTATTGGGAGTGTAACTGTCGTCAAATAAGCATTATAGCTTGAAGATACGACAGCCTTGAAAGAGAAGAAAAAAAAAGAAAATGAGCAAAACATACATCTTGTATACTTATCGAAAAGAAAAGAAAAAGCAAGAAAAAAGCAGTGACATTCTGGCATCACATTCTGGCATCAGATTTATCCCAATACCCGCCTAAAAATTTATGGGAATAGAGCCTCCTTTTCTGTTACGCCACGTCTGTGGAACTCTAGCTATACCAGTCCCGCTTTGGAATTGTAACAACCTCTGAACTGAAGACTTATCTTTTCCAGCAACTTTATGAATGATGTCTGACACATTGTGGGAGCCGGACGCCTTCGAATGTTTCTACAGATTAATGGCGCTATATACAGATATAAATGTTGTTTCTTCATCATCATCATCATCATCATTATCATCATCATCATCATCATCATCATCATTTTTAGTGGCACAACTTTCATTTCGGGAAGGGAAGGGTGCATTGGCCCTTGACCCACCCCTGTCCCACACACACACACACGCGCGCGCGCGCTAAAAAGCGTAAGTAAAATTCCGCGGTTCCTGAATGAAATAGCAGCACGTGACAATGACTGTTTCTTCACTCGCGTAAAATGATTCTCTACTGCTCATGAAATCAATGGTATGAATACGTTTTATTGACTATCAACAGGTAGGCCTACATCCTATGTCACGTGCCACTCTATACTAAATATAGGTTTTCCCGACTTATGTCATTGTTTTGTCATTCAGTTTCATCATTCATGATTATTAAATTGAAACATTCATTTCCGTCAATAATACGCTCAATCATCGAAATGTCGTCGATCCAAATCGTTTTCGTCGTTCAAATTAACTAACGTGGCAACCAATTTCGAATTTGCTCATTCTGATTCGTTGAAAGCACATACATTTTCGGCAATGGATGTTGACTTCGTCTCGACCTGTCGCCAGCTCATTCCGAATACATGTACATGTATTCAAATTCGCATTTGGGCAAACAAGTTCATTAGAGCCTAGGAGCATTCAAATTAGACCTGCATGATGTCCAATAAAAAGTATATTGCATAATTACGTACTGATCTTGAATTGCATGTTAAGAATGTCTATCTATGGATCACACATGGAGATGAAAATGAATAGGTAAAATGAAGATCACAAAAACAGTATAGTGATCATAATGAAAATAAAGATGACAAATTAACATTGTAATCACATCATGATTATCAAGATGAAATTAAAGATGTAGATTAAATGTTTAAATAAAACAGATAACTATGTGATGATCATGGTAAAAAGAAGGATTTATTTAATTTAAGGTCGCATAAAGTGTTGAGCAAAAGAAAGAAAAAAATCTGGGTGTTCAAATAAACATGTGCTTATCATGATGATGACATTTAGATGCATTGGGAATTTAAGGTTTCTGGGACGAACACTGCACTATACAATATATAGCTCAGTCGGTGGAGCACCGGGCTAGCAGTCCGGAGGTCTCGGGTTCGAATCCCGACGGAATCCCAGTTCCTTTTCTCATTTTTCCACTAATAGAATTAAAAGTCATACAATGATTAATTGCACGAAATCACTCTACCTTACTCATGTTCATGCATAATGTGTATTACGAAAATGAACGCCCAGTTGTGAAAATCGATCGATCAAAAAATTAAGTTGAGAGTGTTCTGAAGTGCTTACCCAGCCCATCGCACTATTTTTAAATGCTCACATTTGGAAAAATCATGTCCAAACTCAAAATTGAACGCTTACATCCGAATTTGAACTTGTGACCATTAATTTGGGTGCCTAAAACGAATTTGAAAGCATTAAACGTTAAATTGTTTGACCAAAGTCACTCCACCGCTACAACAAACATACAAATTTGAAAACACGTAAAATGTGAATGGATGACGATTTTACGAAATTGACAGAGGAGATCTATACTAAATGTGTAATGAACGCTAGTGTATTTCTATTTCATGGCAGTCACTTGGGCGTATACATTTTAATTGTAGTCACTCGTACATACATTATACCCGGTAGTAAAATGCATTCGATGTCATGCACTATTTGTATTGTGTAAGAAGGGTCTCTGCAAAGCTCGTTCCTGATTGGCCAGAGTCATTATTTTACCCTCGCTTATACTGTTACGACCGTAGAAGATGTAATGGCATTTGTGCACTTTCATTATACTGCTATGATTCGTGGATGACGTATCAAAAACAGGTCAGTGGCCATTATAATTTATGTCTGCCTCCACAGTTTGTCGTTCACTCTCCCATCGTGCAACATTACACATGAATCCATGATATAAATTCATGTTCTGTCTTGCAATATAGGCCTACACAGTCAGGTAATTATGTATGTGTATCAGATGTATACGAATACGATATATTATAAAACATCATGATATATAGTACTGGGTTACTACTTGCCCATCTATATAGGCAGGTAAGAATAACTACTTGATGTGTAAATACAATACACTGTTACAACATAAGTGACAAGAGTATATAATACAGGCCTACATTGTGTGCATGATTATGTAGGCCCTACCAGGTAGACTCTATATTAAGCACGACATAATATATATCAGGTGCTTATGTGTAATTACATACATATATACGTATCAATGTATATTTTTTTTCGATCTAAATAATATTTAACTATAAGATCACAAGATCATTACAGTTCTTTTTTTTTTTCTTCTTTTAAAGGTGTGCCACATTTACCCGCACAATTTGTACAGTCTTTTCTTTGAGTTTTTAATTCTATACGGTTTTGATGGCATGCGGAATTCGAACTTGATAGGCAATAAAATCATATCGGTTGCTACGGTTATATTATTTCCTGATCCAGAAGACGAACACAAACAGTCGCATTGGTGACATTCGTGGGAACGCACCCTATGCTTGCCGTAAATATCTTCTTTCTTTCTTTCTTTACCACAATGCCAACATGTGATATCATAATAATTTGCATTGTTTAAACGCAAGGCATAATGTGACTGTCTTGCAGTCTTACATGCATTCCATAGAAGGGTTTCGCATGTTACGTTTCTAGGGCTTATTGGTTTTCTGACTTACGTTTGATTGCGCATTCTTTCAATGCAACAGGGTCCAGATGAGTACGCACAACATTCATTGCAAACCATTGTAAACACAAAAAATTCCATTATTTCTGTCACGCGCCTCTCTTATGTTGAAGTGGAACTCAACTCCACGATCTCTTTGACCGTAACGAATTCAGCGAAAATTACACATCAATGTATATAGATGAAAAGTTTCATTGATAATGAGCCGGAAAACAATAACAAAAAGAAGTGAATACAATGTGGGGCACGATATAAATTTCCATTCATTTTCTGAAAACATTAAAACCAGTCACTGTTCGACATGCGCAATGACGTCTCCGAGACGTGTTTAACGAAATCCTTCATCTACTATACAATTACAATTTTTCACATTATATTTGATAAGTATTCTCCCTCGCATTAAGTTATTCAACAATCGCTATGACTTGGCTGTCTATATGATTTCCAGTATTTGTATATACAGTATAACTATATGTTTTCTTTGAATTAATGTTGTTGGATTGTCTTGATGTTGTTGCTGTTGTTGTTGTTGTTGTTGTTGTTGTTGTTGTTGTTGTTGTTGTTGTTGTTGTTGTATAGTTCAACAAGGAGTAGAGCCGAGAAAAAAAAAGAAACAATTCTGCTAACATACAAATTTGCCATCACACCTATATTGATCTTTATTAACAACAACAACAAAATCAATATAAAAATCGCGACTGTAATACGTGTCAGCTGAGGTCATTATTGTGCACTGCTTCTTGTTGGGACCCTCTTTTCGGCACAATAAAATAATCATTTGATAGCGTATCACAAGTATCATGGGTTCGTGATTTAATTTCAAGTCGAGAAGCCATTATGATGTATCGCACACAGAGGTAGCTGACGTAAAAAACAAACAAACAAACAAAGTAATCTGTATATAGAGTATTTTGATAGCCATATGCCTCATACAGAGTCTATCGAAATAAATCAAAACTTTATGCCCAAAGGGGGACTTGTGAGGACGTTTGATTTTATGCCAACAGAATGTTTTGTTTTGTTTTGTTTCGTGCTGTGTGTTCAGTTTATGGGCCCGCATTTTGTCGATTTCGATGTTTATTGACCTCCATATAGCTTAAAATATTCTATAAATATATGTTTTTCGACCTTTTCATCTCTGTTTACATCGTGTGTTTGGTTTTCTCTGTCGTGGTGAAAGTTCTTTTATAAGTATATCTGTATTGAATCACTGTAAACATCTCTTATTATCGCAAAACTTAATTGAACGTGTTTCATAACTTTTCGTCGTTATCATAATAATTGAAACGCTCTTTCTGGCTATTCTTGTCCCAATAAGTGAGTTGACACGCTTTTAGTGTTAATCAAGTCTCAAGACTTGACAAATCAAGAACAACTTGCTTGAAAACAGATCTTTAAAGGGAAGATAAACCCCAAGAGCAATGTGGATTGAGTGAAAGCAGCAACATTAGTAGAACACATCAGTGAAAGTTTGAGGAAAATCGGACAATCTATGCAAAAGTTATGAATTTTTAAAGTTTTGGTGTTGGAACCGCTGGATGAGGAGACTACTAGAGGATATGACGTATGAGTGGACAACAATACAAAGAAAATATAAAGGAAATTCAACAAAAATTCACTTTTCTAGAATCATGAAAGAGCAATGGACCAAACTCTTTCAGAAAGCAGGGGGAATAATTGCTACCCTTAACATATGTCAATATCAAGTTGATGGAATTTGTAATTTTCATGAAAAATGGATTTTTGTAGAATTTTCTTTATATTTTCTTGGTACTGTTGTCCACTCATACGTCATAACCTCTAGTAGTCTCCTCATCCAGCGGTTCCAACACCAAAACTTTAAAAATTCATAACTTTTGCATCGATTGTCCGATTTTCTTCAAACTTTCACTGATGTGTTCTACTAATGTTGCTGCTTTCACTCAATCCACATTTCTCTTGGGGTTTATCTTCCCTTTAAAGGAGACATAAGGAAATGAGCTAGGAGAAGTGATTGATGGTAGCTATATATGCCGACTTTCTTTAATTCTCTATTTGAATGGGGGTTTTTTTTCAAGAAAGGGTATAAAACTGAGACGTATCAGTATCTGATGTAATGCTATTACATTTGACTTGCAGTCATGTCGCTCGCGTGACGAGACTTTTCAATCATTCAAGTTTTTGCGTTTGTTTATGACCTTCACGTAATGTTTGATGACGCAGGCATTCACTCATGTTATGTCAGTGCAAGGTCTTTTATAGAAATGAAATTATGAAATCAATAAAAGAAAATGAATGCTAAACAGTTATCCAACTGAGGGCCACGGAAGGTGTGTGTGTGTGTGTGTGTGTGTTTGCAGGGGGGGGGGTGGACTGTGCGCCGGTGGGTGGAGGTGTGTAAGAGTGGTGCTCGTGATTGGATCAATAGTACCTCCTCTACCTCCCCCCCCCCCTCCCCCGCCGGCCTTTTGTGATGCTGCCTTTATAAATCATCAATCAATTCTTATTCGCTTTCGCATTACTTAAACTCGTTATGTTTGTTAATTTGCAGTTTTGTTATTATATTATATCACACAGCATTACTTGTAGTGCCTGTAGGAGTGATTATTTTCTGTTTGTAAGAACAGAAGAAAAAAAAAATAGATTGAGCATGACTGATCGAAACGCAGCATTTAAACCTATACGTTATGTGTCTGCATGGCACCGCGCGCTGGTCTTCCAACAATTATTACAGTATATATCACAATTAGAACGATGATCTTACCATACAAACACATATTAAAAACCAATCAAGAATATTATCGAGAAAACTATTCCTTTCCATAAAAAACATAGAAAAATAACTTAAAACGTAATAAAAAGAACAAACAGTGAAACAAAATACGTGTTGCAATCCTCAGCCCGCATTAAAGCAACCTATCAAGTCCCTCTTATGGAATTTTGCTGATGGCATTACCATCATCATCGAATTGACACCTCTGAATTTCATTGCATACTTTTTTAAAACTTTTTATTCGGCATTCTGAACGTTTAAATAGATATGATATTATTAAGATCTGCACAAAAATCAGATATGCCCATTCGACAGAGAATTTTAAACTTCAATCTTCCGAGATGGCTCACCAGTTCAAGAATCACACCCCGTCATGCAGCTACTATATATATCAGAGGATTATTAAAATTATTAAATGAATATTATATATATATATATATATATATATATATATATATATATATATATATAAAGGCTCATTCAATGAGAATTTGTTAGGTCTGCCCGGTAAAATACTTTCATTTAGCGAGACAGCACCAAACTAAATATGGGCCTCCGTGGATTGATCGAGGAATTGCTGCAGATCCACGCAGCTCCTTACCAAAAAGAGAGTTGGCCGTGTAGGCTCCGTGCTGCAGGTAGTAGGCGTAGTCCGCGATGCCGTTGAGAAATGCCACCACGAGGTAGAGCGTGGTCAAGATGAGCGTCCAGTCGGACAGGTAGATGAAGACCTTGAGCCCCTGGACGTGGACGATGTTGGTGGACAGGTGGATGACCAGGTACACCGTAAAGTAGGTGGCCAAGAGCATCCGGTAGGTCAGAAACTTGAGATTGGCATACGGGGTACACTGTTCCGACATTCCAATAAGAAAGAAAAACATAAATGAGAGAAAAACCTGAAAGATGTTGAAAAAAATGAATAAAAAAAAACGAGCGAAGAAATCATCAACTAATGAAGATGGGTAGAGTCTCATTTAACCAAACAAACGTCGATAAACGTTGTTTCATGTTTGTAAATGATGTTTGCCTAATTGTCTTTGCAACTATACTGTTACATATCTATTGCCGCCTTCACTGCGAGATCTCGTAAGATACAGCAGTTCTTTGTGTTTATACATTTGCACTTATCTTCTTACTTCTAAAGAACGATTCCAAAGCAGACAATGCGCAAAGAGCTATTGCTAATTTTTCAAAATGTCAAGGAGCTTTAATCCTTTGACGACCGTCGTATTTCTATTTTACAGATGGAAACCGTTTGTCTGAACTTTTCTCCATGACGTTCTCCCTCTCGAACTTAAATAGAAATGAGCCATGAAAAAGTCGGCATTCATTTGGTTAAACAAAAACAAAAACAAAAATGCCTGAAGGATAGGCCCTTTTTTGACCTGTTCATATGGAGAATTGAACTCTTACTAATTTTGCAATAGCTGCAATGTTTGGAGACGGTGATTTTGATAAAGTTTAAGAGGGCTCACCAAGGGTCTGACGATGTCGCTTGGGTAGCGAGTATCGAGACTACACGATAGACAATCCCGATTGCACATCCTGTCGTCTGCTTCGACTCGATCTCTTTCTAAGTCCGTTAAAACCGATTGTCCGTGCGATAGCGCCTGACTCGATTGAAGTCCAGAAGTATATACAAACACTGAAATATTCGCTGGTACTATAAATGCGTTTCAGTTGACATCTTCTTTACGGAATAGGCGCCAATTTCTGAAAAGTCCTGTCAAAACGTGACAAAAGCGCGTTGACGAGTATCGAATGGGTTTAGGTCAAGGGTATCACCAGCGATTGCCTACGATCGCATATTCTTGCATCTCCCCTTCACGTCGATAGACACTTTCATGGAATGGAAGTTTGTCTGGCGGTGGTATTACTCTATAACGAGACAACACTTTGACGTAGGCCTACTCTCCAAACGAATGCGACGCTTGAATGCGACGAGCATACGAAATTCCTTCAAGGTTGGCTAACCCGCGCCTTCAAAATATGGATGTGCAGCTATCAGCTACCAGCAACAAAATTTAATGCATTTGAAAACTCTACCACCGGCCGTAAAGAAGCCCCTTCGGCAACTTTGTGCGGGCTAGTGGGGCCTATACGGCAAATACGCTTCTCGATGTTTAGTCAGTATTGACGTCCTCCTCCTGTTTTCATCTTGTCGTATGCATAAAGACCATCTTCAATCTGTGGTCTCGAGACATGAAGTATGTGACGCCATAGCATCGCCTGTAAAGGTGATATAGGCCTGATTCTATTCATTAAACTTGATGCTTCTACAACGGTATTTTATGACGACGCCTGACCCTGGTCGTTACGAGCTAGATGTAAACTTAGGTAATGATCATGAATTACTGATAGCGAAATGTGTAAAAAAAAAAGAAAAAGAAAAAAAAAAGAACAGAACAGAACATACCGAGAGGGTTATAAGGGAGAAGATTTTATGAATGTATGTATATATATATACATACATATATATATATATATATATATATATATATATATATATATATATTGGAATCAACAATTTTAATGCAAATTGTATCTTGTATATAGACGCTGTGAGATGTATATGGCTGTAGGCCTATATACTAGTACATTGTACAGTGCAGACAAGTATTCGCTCATTGTCATTAAACTCCTATTAAACGTCTTTCGACAAAATGGACGCCAAGTGGCCGAAGTCCTTAAAAAATCGAATATTGAAGAAAGTTATATTATTTGGGCGCTGTAGCATAGTAGATAAGACTCCCGACTCCCAATCGGAGGACCCGAGTTCGAATCCCGCCTAGTGCTTACGTCCTTGACAAGATGCTTTTTACCCACAATGTCCCTCTCAACTCAGCTGTATAAATGGGTACCTGGCAACGCTAGGATAACAATAATAGCAGGGCCCTCTGGTAGAGCAGTGACAACACTGAAGGGGCTACCCTGGATAAATGAAACCTGTCTGCATATTTTGTTATAGATGGATGATAATAATTGCTGCCGAGTTGTTTTTGGAATTCAGTCCTCAGGGGACGATGCAATGCATCTTTCGTAATTAGCATGTTGTACTAAACGCTTATATTGTTTCTTTGGAACCTACATTCTACAAGCATTGCTTTTTAGTAGGTTCCTCATATTTACACATCATATTATTACATGTCCTTATACATTTGTGAAATTATGTCTAAAATTGAATGTTGTGTTATACATATTTTACTCCGAAATCAAATGGAATATGAAGCCTGAATATGGAATGTGGAATATGGAACTTGAATAAAAAAAAAAAAAAAAAAAATGTGTACATGTGAATATAACAATGATTATTCAACACATAGGAAGTTGACATTTGCGAAAAAAAAATAAAGACACACACACACACACACACACCAAACAAACAAACAAACAAACAAAAAATGCTTTTCTCTTCTTTGAGTTGTTGTTTGTTGAAAGTCGGGATTATCGCAAGAAGTAGCACGAAATTAAACCTGTCTTAGCGACCACTTGTCTGTAGCGGCCACCTGCCATATACGACCACTACAACAATTCCCTCCGAGAGAAAAAGCATGTTAACGAACCTGTCTATAACGGCCACTTTTTCCGTCTTCCTTGGGTGGCCGATATAGAGAGGTTTGACTGTATACACGTTGTGTTTCAAAATGTCGGTTAGTCAGGGGGTTGTATATAACTATCTCTCTATACAAATCTGTGTGAGCACATCGCGCAACCACAATCACTTTCGAAAGTGGGTAATCACGGTAATCATTAATTATCGGGCAGAATAACGTTTCCCCGGAGCTGAAGAGAAATTCGGTTGTAGTGGCCTAAAATTTGGTAAGAGAAGATAGCAGCCTATCCTAATGATGAGATTGATTCTGCAAAGAGCCTTTGAAATAGTGCTTATACTTGTTTATTATCGTGGGTCGTGTTTTATTTCAGGAACGTGAGGAGTTACAATATTATGTACACTGTACTTGCATGACACACACACACGCACACACACACACACACACACACACACACACGCACACACACACACACACACATACACACCATAAATACTCATTCAAGCACTTTCACATACCCTCCAAAATAATATTGTAGTATTGGGATGCCCAATTTACAGCTTCTGAATCATCATCCTTATAGAAACATGAATCGACGTCTAAAAGTCACATGGGGCAATTTATGGAGTGAGTTTGTCACAAAGTTCCAACAGCCAGTTAAAAAGATTACTCAGTACACTATCACGATCAAATGAAATAATTGGATAGGTATCATTTAGCGTTGCTGAAGACCATACGTCTTGTGTGTCTGAAATGAAAAGAGTGGAGGGGAGCGGGGGAAAGCATTGCGTTGGCGAACGCGTGATGTTACAAATTCATTCGTAAAACGTGTCGTGTGTGCATGTGTGTATTGTGTGTGTGTGTGTGTGTGTGTGTGTGCGTGTTTATGGGATCACGCATCTACGATACAGTGTATACAGATATCTATACTTGTATATACATGGATTGAGAGAAGGTAGCAATAATAGTTCAACATATCACTGAGGAAATCAGACAATCCGTTAAAAGTGATAAATTCCTAAAATTACAGAGCAGCCATCACTGATGGGTAAGAAACCTACATGTCACATAAGGACATTAATAGCAATCTTAGAGAATTCCACAGATTATAAATTTTCTCAAAGGTACACAATCATTCCTTTCACTTCTTGACTACCGGCATCTCATGTTAAGGGTAATATTATTCCCACTGCCTCCAGAAAGAGGTATCATAGTCAAGTACTCTATCATCATGAAAGAAAACTATAGAAATCTTGATTTCTCTTTACGATGTTTTTAATATTTGCCTCAGAGTGAAATCACGAATTACTGCAGCTTTCTTATTCAGCGATGACGGCATATATCGATTCAACATAAACTTTAACAAACAATACTAAGTTTTGTACGGATCGTCGTTTCTACCATAAATTTTATCGATGTGTATACTACACTTTTACTAATAATTTTGCATTCACTGAATCCACATACAAATTTAGGGTAATGAGTTATATAAAAGAAAAATAGAAAGAAAGAAAGAAACCTACGATACCTATAATTTGTTTCTTGATCGGTATATGTTTTCAAAAATATGGTTGCAAGACAGACGAGTTCTTTTTGTTGGAATCCATAGAGTATGGCTAATTTAATGACTCCAAAATTCGATTCTCACTTTCAAGGCAATACATCAGGCGAATCATAGCTGCTAGTGTGGACTATGATTTACTACGAGCACAGATTATACAAAACTGCTCGTCAGAGTTAAGTCGTTACTGTAGCTGATATTGAAGAACCTGTTACAAAACACACAAAGAAACATTTCGACAGAAGCGCATTTTATCTATTCCTGATAATGAAGCTTATCTCACGTAAACAGAGCCCTATACAAAACGACTGTTTAAGGAGACGCAAGTGATGGCATTGATATGTACTGTATGCGCCGAATATTTCACGAGGTTTTTATTTTCGCGAATTTCGCGAGTCAGGTGCTACTCGCGAATTTAAAGACACGCGAAAATACTGACTCTGATCCCGATATGAATGTGACGCACACGTATACATTTCTCCGTTTAGTACATTACTCCACTATTCCAAAGGTAATAATGATGATATACTGTATTATATAGTATGTATATATACAATGTATATACATTATATACATATTATATACAATGTATATGATTTCTGAGTATGATTTTTAAACATAATAATTTACAGTCCACACATGTCAGAAGTATATACATTCTAGATAGAAGAAGAGAGTTAAGTTATCACTGACGTGTGCTAAATATACAAAACTGAAAGAAATTATAACGTTGGCTAATTCTATCATTAAGTGAACCCATGAATGAGGCTTATGTGATCTTATTACCCTGTAATTAGTCTATTTTGTTCGCAAAAAATGAAATTAAACCTAAGCTTATTTATTCGAATATTCTTAAATTGTCTAATAACTTCGAGATAGGCACTTTTCTAACTCGAGTTTCAATAGCGTCCTGTCAGATGTCTTTTTTGTTCATTATTCATCACGCAATACAGGTTTAAAAAGAAATTGTCACATAATAGATATATAAATCATTATGTTTGCTACGTTCCTATGGTTCACTTTATCATAAAAACAAATGTTGCATACAATCAAGGAGCATATAGGTAAAACATTCGAGTACGAGTGAAAATCATAGCACAAGGTGACAAATATTAAAAATCGAACGATCTTTATAATTTTAGAAAACATCTACAGAAGTGTTGGAAATCATCTACTTCATCTAATCATCCATATAACATTTAGATATTTCTGAAGTCCGACCAAATAGCAACCCTTTTGCCCCGATTTAGCAATCGTTTAGGCAATGCCTTTAAAGGGATCGTATAGTTTTGGTTGAGACCTCACTTCGGGTTCCTGACATTTTTGGTGAGATAATGAGAAATCTCTTACGAAATGTGAAAGAGCATGTGATTTCAAGAGGCATTTATGTGATAAAAATTGGTTTTGAAATGGCTGAGATATCCAAAACAGAGTGATCCTAATAAAAGGTGGGACCCACCTTTTATTACGATCGTTTTGTTTTACTTTGTTTTTGGATGACTCAGCCCTTCCCAAACCGATTTTTATCAAATGAAATTTGAATTCCTCTTAGAATGGCATGCTCTGTATTATGTCGTAAGTGGTTTCTTAATTGGTATCTGACAAAAAGCTAAAAGCCAAATTCTCCACCAATACTATACCATCCCTTTAACTTTTGTGGAATTTCAGTGTCGTCGCCTCTACTAGAAAGAGGCATTTTCAGTGCTGTGTTCAATACATTCATAATATAATTCATTATGTTAAATAAACACCCAAATACGAGTGAAATCCCTAACACAAGGTGACAAATATTACAAATCGAACAAAAGTTATAGTTTTAGAAAACAGCTGCCCATGTGTTGGAAATCATCTACTAAGTATTTCTTACGCCCGTCAGAATAGCAACCCTTTTACCCGATTTTTAACTTTCCTTTTTATGGAATTTCAGCGTTGTCGTCTCCTACTAGAAGGAAGCACTTTCTTCTTCTGTGCGTAGGACATACCTAATGCCCTAGTCACACAGTGCTTTACGATGGATTACGTCCGCCGCGGATAGATACGAATGAGTGGACGCAGGGGTACGCAGCGTGGACGCAGGCATCCGCAGGGACGTATGTAGACGTAACCGTCCGTAACTCATCCGTAAAGAAACGCAAAATGACGTCGCCGAACCTGCGAAATTTTGAAATGTTCAAAATTTCGCAGCGGGACGCCAGGATCGCAAACTTACGCAAGTAACCGTAACCAAATGTAACTATCCGTAACTGAACGTAACTACCCGTGGCTTGGACGCAGACCATCCGCAAAAAAAAAAAAAATTACCTTCCGTCCGTTTGCGTTCGCTTACGTCCACCGTAAGTATCCGAAATTAACTGCAAGTTAGCGTATCACAACCAGTGGCGTATCTAGGGGGGGGGGGGGCAAGGGGGGCACGTGCCCCGGGCGCCACTCCTTGGGGGCGCAAAAAAACGAGAAAAAAAAACGAAGAAGAAGAAGACAAAAAGAAAAGAAGAAGAAAAAGAAGAAGAAAAAGAAGAAGAAGAAGAAAAAAAAAAAACTCGCCCGAAAGGGGAGGGAGAATGGTGGGGGGGGGGGGGCAGAAAACCAAATCAAACAAGATAAAAACAAAACATGATGATGACGCGGACAAAATGACAATGTTTATTGTGTTCACACAAAAATTCCATGTTCTGTGAGCTGAAATACAAAAATTTTCGGCTCGCTCGCTGCGCTCGCTCGCCAAAATTTATATAAAAAAGTAGGTAAGAACAAAACGTGATGATGACAAAATGACAGTGTCTATTGTGTTCACAAATGTCATTTTATATTTAGCAGGCAAAATGTTTCACGGAGCAGCGGCTGCAATTTCATTCGTTCTGAAGCGATCGCCAATTGGACTCCAAAAGAGGGCGTCAACGGTGTCGAACATACGGGGGGGGGGGGGGGGCGCAAAAAAACAACAACAACAAATCAAACAAGATAAGAACAAAACGTAATGATGACGCGGAAATATACAAATTTCGGCTCACTCGCTCGTACTAATATATAGTATTTTTTCAAGTCCTCAGTTTCTTGGTATAAATCGTTATCTATAAGGCCGTCACTATATCTTGATTAGAATTGTAAGATTTAATAAGCAAAAAATGACAAGAGTTTCATGATTTGTAAGCTGAAATACAAAAATTTTCGGCTCGCTCGCTGCGCTCGCTCGCCAAAATTTGTATTAAAAAAGAGAAGAAGATAAGAACAAAACGTGACGATGACGCGGACAAAATGATAATGTCTATTGTGTTCACTCATGTCATTTCATATTTAGCAAGAAAAATGTTACACGGAGCAGCGTCTGCAATTTCATTCGTTCTGAAGCGATCGCCGATTGGATCAAAAGAGGACGCCAACGGTTTCGAACATACGGGGGAGGGGGGGGCAAAAAAAAATAAAAAAAAAATAAGAAAAAAACGTAATGATGACGCAGAAATATACAAATTTCGGCTCACTCGCTCGTACTGATTTAGAGTATTTTTTCAAGTCCTCAGTTTGTTGGTATAAATCGTTATCTATAAGGTCGTCACTATAGTTGTGAGATTTAATAAGCAAAAAATGACAAGAATTCCATGTTTTGTAAGCTGAAATACAAAAATTTTCGGCTCGCTCGCTGCGCTCGCTCGCCAAAATTTATATACAAAAAAAAAAATAAGAACAATACGTGATGATGACGAGGACATTTACAAATTTCAGCTCACTCGCGCGCACTAATTTAGAGTATTTTTTAAAGTCCTCAGTTTTTTTTTTTTTTTTTGTATAAATCGATATCTATAAGGCTGTCACTATAGCTTGATTAGAATTGTAAGATTTGGTAAGCAAAAAATGACAAGAATTCCATGTTTTGTACGCTGAAATACAAAAATTTTCGGCTCGCTCGCTGCGCTCGCTCGCCAAAATCTATCAAAATTCATTACATTTAAATCATCCTCAAAAGATCCCTTTTAAGTGCTTGAAAAAGCATCATGTGGACTTTGTTTAAAGTCCCTACCGGGATGGGGTTGGGGTTGAACACTTTTTCAGAAATTAGGGGCGCAATTTTCGTGCTTGCCCCGGGCGCCGTTTTCCCTAGATACGCCACTGATCACAACAGTTTCGTCCGCTTACGGATATTTACGGACAGCTACGGGTGTTGAGGACAATTACGTCCTTCGACGTTTTCCGTTTTCCACTCGCATGGGAACACAGAGACTCGTGGGAAGGCACACTACTCCTGTTGTCAAGCTGCAGCGCCTTTACCTGAAGGAATGCTACAACACTGTCGGAGCGGTGGAGAGGCAGAACTGCATGGTCAATTTATGACATTTCTCCCACAATTAATGGTCATTTTAAGTGGCACCCATATACCATGATTGTATACTCATGACATCGGTTGACTCTTGGTGCTGAACTTTTTTTCTTGTACTCTTCGAATGTATATTTTTCGAAAAAAAAAACAATATTTCGGGTAGGGGATGGGGTGATAGCATTTCATTCACTTTTCTGGCCGGGGAAGGTGTGGGACAGGTACAACTATATAAAATGAGAACGAATTTAGTACTTCTCTATAGTCTTACCCATGCACTTTAAGCTCCATTGAATGTGTATTACATTTTTAAATAATAATAATAATAATAATAATAATAATAATAATAATAATAATAATAATAATAATTATTATTATTATTATTATTATTATTATTATTATTATTACAATAATAATAATAATAATAATAATAATAATAATAATAGTAATAATAATAATAATAATCAAGGACATTTATATTGCGCAGCTACTATAACAATATACTCTACTGCGCATTACAAAATGACATGCATACAAGAAATTCAAACAGAAAATACATTACTTCAAGAGATGACTTGATATTGTACTTGGGTGAGGGAGGGGTGTTTGAAAGTTTTGATGTCTTTTTTCTGTAAATTTAATAAGCATTGCTTTATCATAAATATCTCCTTAACATAACCCAGTAAGTCATGAATATCGCTGAACAACGACAGCGTAACCACAGTTTGTCTATTCCATGACTGCAAGTAATATTTTCTTACTCTAATGTTTAACTTTTCGATCTATATTGTATTTTATTTGTGGTATAGTGATGTTATATGTGACCCTGCACCACAAAACACACAAAAAGTCGCCACACATGAAATTTTAGTTGAGAGCATATTCTGAAAGAGCAGACTTTAAGCTTTAAAATGATGTATTACTCAAATCAAATGGACTCTCCTAACCTATCTAAATAGTGGAAAGAATGCACACACTCAGAAAAAGTGTAAACTGAGAAAAGAGGCTCTGAAGTACAGTGTCTATTCAAGCGCTTAATCTTTATCAAGCCGTGCTGGTTGTGCGATGAATGGGACAAAAAACAGGATGGAAACCACCGGAGTAACAACAATGACGGGATTATCAGATTAAACTGAAATTGATGATGATGATAATAATAATAATAATAATAATAATAATAATAATAATAATAATGATAAGGCCTTATTTACCCAGGGTAGCCAAGTCAAGATCGGCTCGGTTGACCCATTTCACCTATTTTCAGTCCTCACACAAAATCAGTGTGTGCGACTTTTTGTTCGTTTTGTGATGCACGGTCACATATATTCTTTACATTTATGACGTTTATTCATATTTGAGTTGCACAAACAAAATTCAAACTTCAAGTTCAAAATTTCATATATCTTTTATCATTGTACAGTGCGTATCAAAAAAAAAGCAACAAGATTTAATTTCGAATTTGTGAAGATTGTGTTAACTTTACACCAAAATGAGTAGCAACATCTTAAAGCCACATATCTCCTCTTTCCAATGATATCTTATTCATTCTTACACGGTCATGGATGGCTGAGTAATCATTCTTTTTGGACAATGGGTCAAATTGGACTTGGGACCAAGTTTCAGTTTCTGCATTTAACTATGACGTCGATTTTCGTAGAGAAAAGCTGAATGTCTGGACTGGACTTTGTGGAAACGGTTTGCTCCTAGGGCACTTCTTCTTTGAAAACAACATGAACGGAAATGGATACTTACAAATTTTAAATGAAAATGTGATTCCTGAATTAATGGAAAATTTTTCTGTGCAACAAAGGGGTGTGTTCAGATGCCTATGGTGGGCACAGGATGGCGCACCAGCCCATCGACTAGTTGCAGTAAGAAACAGATTGGCTGAGGTATTTGGAAATTGGGTGATTGCCTTCTATCATGATGTGGAATGGCCACCACGATCTCCGGATCTGACTTGTGACTTTTTATTTGGGGTTATCTCAAGAGCAAAGTTTTCATTACCCCTCCACCTGACATTGCAACTTTGAGACAAAGAATCACTAATGAGTTTGAAGCTGTACGCCACCAAGCCCCAATGATTCGCAGGGCTGTGCGTGAGATGGAGAAAAGAGCTAATCTCTATGTGTGGAAAGGAATGGTGGCTATGTTGAGGGGCATGGAATGTAATGTTAAAAAGAGATACTAGTATCCGAAAGAAGACAATGGTAAGGTGCGATCATTAATTTCATCAATTTCATTAATTGCGATCATTAATTTCATTAAAATTAATTTCATTATTCCATTTTTTTTAGTTAATTTCTAATAAGGTGCATTGATTCTTGCAGTACCTAAACTTGATCCCAAGTCCAATTTGACCCATTGTCCAAAAAGAATGATTACTCAACCATCCATGACCGTGTATGAATAAATAAGATATCATTGGAAAGAGGAGATATGTGGCTTTAAGATGTTGCAACTCACTTTGGTGTAAAGTTAACACAATCTTCACAAATTTTAAATCAAATCTTGTTGCGTTTTTTTATACGCACTGTAAAGCAAATTAAAGGATTACGATTTTTTCCACAACTTGTACGTACAACCGTAATTCAATTTCAGTTTTCCCCAGTGTACAATGTAAGACAGTCCAAAATGTGATAACCTTGCTGTCATAATACACTGACTTAGCAGGAATCGTAAGAGAAAACCAAATTGTCCATAATCATTAATAACAATCTGTAACTATCCGTAACTATCCGAAAATATCTGCAACTCTCCGCAACTGTTCAGAACTATTATGTGCCAATTCGTAAGAATATCCGCAAATGGACGCAAGTATTCGCATCTGGTCGTGTCTGTCCGTATCGCCCGCATTTTTGGCCCGCATGTTTTGTACAAATTTCTGGTGACGGCAAAGGATCCGAGGTTGTCCGCGGAAAATATGACTTTTTAGGCCGTAACGCCGGACGCAGAGCATTATGTGACTGGGGCTTAATGTATTTGATTCTCTCTAACCATGTAATATATCATAAACAAAGAAAACAATGTAGGATTTATCAGGGTATGATATCAAAGACTTGTTTAAGTTATACAAGTCACAGTAACAGGCGCTTGACAAGCAGTCTCTCTATCATCTTATAGATGTATATCCTGCTTAAACATGTTAAACGTGATGCTTCATAATAGCTGAATGTTGTCAGTCGCAGAATTCAGGCAAATTGTCCGACCCGCTTGTAGGACATTAGGTAGGCCTACATGTTACGTAAAAGTCTGTCCAAACAGAAACAGCAGGAAAATAATGATAATTAAAAAAAAAAAGAAATACCCAGAACGTAAAATGGAGGTAAAATCGCATCAATCTCGCGGATTTCAGTCTGAGATTATTTGCAGATTTCTTCTCCAGAAAGGAAAAGAAAGCAAAGTCAGGAAGTGTTTCAAAACTTTAAACTTCTAAAAATGAAAACGGCTGCAACAACAGCAATAAATGTCATCTCAAATGACATCTCATCGGACAGATGTCATTGTCAGCAATAAATTAGAGTCACAGCTACAATTCGTCATTTGGAGACACAGGCTCGTAGTAGTTACATCCTGGGTCAACCACGAAATTTCCAGGCGCCTCGTCTTTCGTACCGCTGTTCAGCTCGCATACGTCTGCTTTATAGTTGAAAGATGAACATTCGGAATTCTTTAAGCATTTTCCTGCGCACTGAATCCTGCTCTTCACAGTAATGGTCGCCACCACGCTCCCTCGTAAGCACTTATCTTTCACTGGTACACCGGACTCGTCCATTACCAACGAATAAAGGCTGGATCTCATGCGGGTTGGAGGCAGCGGTGCAGCTGGGGAAGCAATAAAAATGAGGCAAATTAATATTTTGTTTGATTCAATTTTGTGTATCAAAATTAGGAATTTAGACCTTGGCTATTTCACTTTAATTACGTGATTGTTAATTACGTAATTACATGAAGTTAAGGGATTGTAATTATTATTGTTATTATCATTATTTTCATTATTGTTATTATTATCATTATTATTATTATTATTTAACAAGCAAATTTTCCGCCTTTCCGTACCCTGTGTTTTCCACAAGCGCGTCAATAACAAGGCATGCAATCAATTATATATGATGGAATTTTCAAATGAAGGTTTTCCCCTCGCATTAACTAACCAACATTAATTTATTTTTTATTATCATTATTATTACAAGACCAAAGAAGACTTTTTCTCAGTCGGTAAGAGGCACTTCACTCGTTTTCAGAGCGACAAAATAATATAAGCTCTACATAACAATTTATGGGATTCATCAACCCGTTTCAATCAAAGAATGAACTTGCGTAGACCAGTTGACCAGAATGATCCGTCGGTTAACACTTAGGAAAGCATTAATTTCATTATTTTGCATCCAATGTATAACAATCTCTTTCTATTGATATTGCCAAATGCCATTTTTGCTACCAGGTGGATGTTCTGGCAAGCAGCAATATAGGGATTACATGAATAATCATTATATCATCGATGCTTAAGTCCCAGTGAATTTAAAAAAAACAACATATCTTTTTTTTTTCTCTCTCCCTCATGCAGAAGATGGAACTGTGAACTAATTATGGGACTAACTATAACCAGCCGCTTCAGAGCCGGATGTGACGTTACTGTCAGAGCAAAGGTGTTGGAGGACTGACATATACACTTCCTTCTTCGTAATCACGGTAATGTCTGTGGCTTATGCCCCAGTCACATATAAACACGGATGCTCAAGGATTTACACAGTGATCCGGGGAGATCCGGGGACGTCCGGGGAGATCCGGGATTTTGGTATATGACTGTACACACGGTATCAACACGGCAGCTACACGGATAAGGCCGGAAGAGCGCGGCGTCTATACGGACAAACACGGCATCTACACGGATCAACACGGCAGCTACACGGATCGACACGGCAGCTACACAGCAGCCACACGGACCACCCCGGACTGCTGTGCAAACACGGCAATCCCCGGATGACGCCGGATGTTTTTGACCTCCAAAAGTTGCCGTGTTGGCCTCCCGGCGTCAACACGGATCCCTCCCCAGATCAGATCCGGGGTGGTCCGGGGTGATCCGGGATGTCTATGTGACTGGGGCATTATGTACGTTTTTATTTGTTTTTGCTTTACAACCACTCGTGAACATTCGTGGACGGTTCTCCAACCTCTAGATTCCAGAGCCTTCCACACATCCTGACTTATTGTCTATTTATGAGCATGACCTCATTTCTAAGAACTTCCAACAAAGAAGACGTGGCCATATATAATTATGACAATTAATATGTGCTTTACCATGTATATGCATCAACTTCATTTCATTTCAGTTATTTATCTATTATGTATTTTCATTTCGACAAAGAATATAAGTGTATAGGCCCTATTAATCATATTATGAAAAAAAAACAATATAAATATTACATGTCGAAATAAAATATTAACATACTAAATCCATATGTCTAGATACATGATATTTACCACATAACGTTGAAAATTTTGAAAATGTTGAAAATGGAGGGGAGCTACACACTATAGAAAGCAGAGCTTGAGATATGCATTCCCCTCAAACCATTATCAAAAAGGTACAGAAAATGTTGTACCGGCAGAGAGACGTATAAAGTGACAACCAACACATCGGAAATTGAAGGACAAAACTAACAAGAGACCAGGGGGTCACGCGCTCACCTGAGTATCGCAAGTTCACCTTTCATGCATTCTTGCAGACTCTTACCTGAGAACATTGGAAACTTATAGTGGGGGTAGCTTTGAGAGTGGGGGCATGGTGTCCAATTACATATTCCATCACACTGGTAAAAGTACCTACCAAGTACACTGTACTCTATAGAATGTTGGATTATGCAGCTTGGGGAAAAAGACTTAAAGCCCTATCACTTTTGATTAGAACTAGATATAATAAAAATATATATATAATATAAAAAATATAATATAAAAAAAAAAAATTATTGAATATTCATTAATTTAGGAGGTTTGGACCCCCTGGGGCCCCCAAGGAAAGTATGGTGCCCATTCAAACACTTTGAAATCTTGTCCCCATGGGAATGCTACTTGCCAAGTTTGATGAAAATCCATTATGTTGTTTTCAGCAAGAAGATGAAAATTGAGGCCCGCATTTGGACCCCCCCCCCCATCCCATCCCGCTTCCTTGGGTCCAAAGAGGGTGGGGGGGGGGGGGAGCACCCCTGATTTTCCCATGAAAAAACTTGAAACAACAGTCATCAATATACTGACTCATTGTATCAACTTAGCTCAATCAATTCTGGTTCCAGAGAAAATCTGTCAAGATTCCTTACTGGAAGGGGGTGGGACCCCTGGGGCCCCAGGTTGGGCATGGTGCCAATTTGATGGAATTGAGATTCTATCCCCCTAGGGATGCTAGCTGCCAAGTTTGGTGAAAATTTGTGATAGGGTTTTCAAGAAAAAGATGGAAATTTACAATTTAGGTCCAAATTTAGGCCCCCTGCCCCCCCCCCCCCCCCAAGGTGGAGCATGGTGCCCATTTGATGGGAATGAGATTCTTTCCCCCCAGGGATGCTACCTGCCAACTTTGGTGAAAATTCATAATGGCATTTTCAAGAAAAAGATGAAAACGTACAATTTGGGCCCCATTAGGACCCCTCCCCACCCCCCTCTCCTGGGTCCCAAGGGGGGCACCTTTGATTCCGCCATGAACAAACATGAAACTACAGTCATCAATGTACTAATTCATAGTATTAACTTAGCTCTATCACTTCTGGTTCTAGAGAAGAAGATTTTTTAAATTCCTTAATTTTGGGGGTTTGGGCCCCTCTGGGGGCCCCCAGGTGGAGTGTAGTGCCCACCTGAACAAATTGAGATCCTATCCCCCTAGGGATGCTACCTGCCAAGTTTGGTGAAATCGGTCAAGGGGTTCTCAAGAAGAAGATGAATATGTAAAATGTTTACGCACGACGGACGACGGACGACGGACGACGGACGCCGGACGAAGAGCGATCGCAATAGCTCACTTGAGCCTTCAGCTCAGGTGAGCTAAAAACCCTACAAAGTCCTTTTAATACGCACTTCCAGTGTGGATTAAAAACATATACATAATACATAATACTAACGAAGTATCATGCACACAAACACATTGTAGACACATACATGTGTGAAGGGAATCCCCCCCCCCCCCCCTCCCGGAGTGTCGGGTTTAAACATACGTCTAGCATAGAAGCGAAATATAATGTTATCATGTAGAAGCTGCTTAATCAAACTCTTTGGAATGTGTGAGCTCTTTCCTTTCACATGTCAGTTTGTATTGTAACTTTAAAGAAAGAAACTTCTCCACTGGTCTGATCAATCCAATATGTGCACTTGCACACATTTTTTCAGACATTATCAGAGGTGTCAGTGATGCGCTGTGAGTTGCATTTTTTTTTTTGGTATGATTTGAGTTTATTAATAACAATTGATTAGACATATGTATTTGATTAGTAACTATGAACGTTGTTTTGAGTGTTTTTTGTACGAATTATCACTGTCGTTGTCGTCATCATTATCATTTTGATAATTGATGTTGTTATCACTATAATTGCTACAATAACCATAGCAATTGCGCTTAGAAACGATCCATATTAAGCGCCTAATAAATGTATTGTATTAATTTTTTGATTATGATTATGATTACTATTGTTATTATTATTATAATCATTATTATTATTATATCAACATAAAGAATGTGTTGTTGTGTTAGGACTAATGAGAAAAGTGTGATTTTATTGGCAAAGTCTTTTATGTCGTACATTGACTAATGTAGCTTATCAGTTTTGCACTTACTTTCACAGAGAGCGTATGTGAACAAAGAGTCAGGCGTACACTCAATGTTTACTAGAGCTTGCGAAGGGAAAGCAGGGGACTTGGTAGCGCAGTTTCGACTTGTGTCGGTGCTCCATCCTCCATTCCAATTCTCTGTCAATGAGAGAATTACAATTAAACATGGATTATCATACTAAAATCACCGCTGGTGTACACAGCAAAGGAGACATGCATAGAGAATAGGGCCTACACACTCACACACATACACACACACACCTTTTTCTTTGTCTTATTAACGCTATTGTGTGTTGACTACACTTCAATTTCAATTTAAATGAATTTATTAGGACTTTTCTGCATTGAATATATATTACAAATGAATTGTTCATTTTCAAGACAATAAAACATACAGTGTGTACATCCGAACATAATTGAGATATACGTGTACGGATTGAAGAATAGAATAAGAAAACACGTCAAGTGGGAACCACTCGGGATAAAGTGAATCAATGATCTGACTCATTATGGCGCATGTATTGGGCGTGTGAATGACTGTCGCCAAATAGCTTGAAGATACGGCAGCCTTAAAAGACTTTTAAAAAAGTCATGTGTTTACCTGTAATATATGATTTCGTATTATTTGTGTGTGTGTGTGTGTGTGTGTGTGGTGTGTGTGTGTGTGTGTGTGTGGTGTGTGTGTGTGTGTGTGTGTGTATGTGTGTGGGAAACCTGATACACTAAGACGTCTCGTCTGGATTTGGCCTAATTATTAGTGCAAGAGATACTGTCTATCTAGAATCCCTAAACTGAGCCCGAAACAGATATGCTAGAATGATATTAAATGCTGATAGATATACATCAACTGATAATTTATTAAGGTTGCTTAATTGGCAATCAGTGCAACAACGGATTAAATTCAATCATTGTATAATGATGTATAAAATTATCAATAATCGTACACCCATGTATTTAAAGAAACTAATTTCCAATAGACCGATATATTATTATACAAGATATGATGCAAACAATCCTCTTTTTGTTCCGAAACCACGTACAGAATATATGAGGTCAACATTTTCGTATCAAGGCACATTGTATTTTAATATGTTACCTATTCAAGTCCAAACTTCTATGTCGTTTGAAAATTTTAAGAAACAGTGTAAACGTTTAAGTTTTGATTTTTGATTTTTAATTTCTATATATTTTACCCATCTGAGGTTTTACCCAAACCAAACAGTGATTATTTATTTATGTACGAATCTATGTGTAGTTTTTATATTTAAAGAAATTATGTAAATATGAGAGTTTGATTTTTGTTTTCATTTTAGCTGAACAAATTCTTGCCGACCGTATTCATCTTTTTTTTTTCTTTTTTTTTTTCTCCCCAAAAACATCTTGCCGCAGCTACCATATACACTGTATTATCCGGAAAGGGGGTGGGATGCGGGGTGGGAATAGGGGATAGGGGATAATGGATAGATTGTATTTGTTTGTTTGTTTTTTAAATCATGGGTGATGTTTTACTGGTTATGATAAATGTATATTGTTATCCTGAATGTAAGATGTAGGACGTATTTTAATCTTACATTGTTATACATTTTATTTAACTTATATCATACTCAGTTTTATATTTTGATTGCCATTTTAACTTGTCGTATTTTGTATTGTACTTTATGTAATATATTGTTATAGATTGTAACATTATACTGTATCAAATTTGTTTCGAATTGTAAATTGTATTTCAATGTTTTTATGTAATACAGGGCTCTCTTGTAAAGCAGTTTTATGTACTGAAGAGACTACCCTGTATAAAGAAGACAGAATAAATAAATAAATAAATAAATAAGTCTTGTTCCAGTTGACCAGTTTCTCAGTCATCAATGGAAAACTGTTTTGGTGAAGACTTTGTCCCTCTCTTGTGTATAATCATCTACTGAGTATGTGTTTCTGCCTCCATCTATAATGATATTCAGTGTTGTCACAAAATTAATGAGCCATTATGGTGGGAAGTTGGCAAACACGTGATTGGCCCGGCACTGCCTACCACTAAGTTTACGTATCGCACATTTTAACCGGAAATTATTGCATTGTTTGTTTGTGTGTGTGGGTATTTTTTTTTTCCAAAGTATCACATTGTGCATAATTTCCGTGCGTGGGGAATCTAAGAAATAGGTGGGGGAAAAAAAGTGTGTAGATCCATTGCATAATTTGCGTGACCATATACCGCTAATGTGTTGTACCCCGCATATATATATATCGCCTGTTTTGTAGTATATACAGAATGCAGCAGGGGCGTCGATTTGATGGGGGGGGGGGGGGCGATGATAACATTGAGTGGGCAAACATGATCATTTTGCCCCCCCCCCCCAACAATTACCGAGATGAGGAAAATTTTCTCCTTTTCTTTATTAGAAAACTGTCCAAATATTTCATCGATCCACAGTCTTCGATCGCACGACGTCAGAGGATACCGAATAACGCTGCACGAGTCCTAAAAGGTGTAGGAATACCAATTATGATCATATACTATCACGCCTATTTTAAAGGAACTCCACTGGCGCCCTGTATCAAGAAGAATCGAATACAAGATTCTGACGCTGGTCCATAAAGCTCTCCATTATGCAGCACCTATACGTGTATCAGAGACTTTCTTGTGAAGAGGCAGAACAACTATCCATCACGATCATCGTCATCAAGCTCGCTGTGTTTGCCCATGCGGAGCCGGGATTTGTAATAATGCCAGGATTTGTAACAATGCCGGGATTTGTAGAAACGTCTCGCCAGGATTTGTAGAAACGTCTCGCCGGGAATTGTAAAAACGCCGGGAAATGTAACAATGTCTCACCGGGAAATTTAAAAATCTCGAAAATTGCATCAACGCGAAATGTAAAAACGTCTCGTCGGAAGATGTAAAAGAGTTCAATTTTACCGGGAAATGCTAAAGTCATGTATTAAAACGGTATTACGTACCGACGGTTTATACATTTAGATGAAATCGATGTCTAAGAAAATTGGTCATGAACCTTTCTCGTTTTTATGTTCTTGCAAAGCCCACAACGGATTTTCACCAAACATGGCAGATAGCATCTTTATGGTGATATGGTGATATGCCCCCCCCCCCCTCAACGCCGAAGGAGGGGGGGGGGGGGGAGTTGAAGCCTTATAGTCCCTACACTCTGGATTTTTTTTTCTTAAATCTTCTTCTATCGAACCGAAAAAATAGAGATAAGAAAGTTCTTTAAAGGCATTAATGACTGAAATTTTAGGTTCGACTGTGGCGGATGCAGGGGTACCCTGGTTGGGAGGGGGGGGGACAAGGGGGATTTTCCACATTTTTTGCATCATCTTGAAAAATCTATGACGGATTTCCACCAAACTTGGCAGATAGCATCTTTATAGTGGTATGCTCTTAATTTGATAAAATGAGCCCTCACCCCCACCACCATCGGAAAGGGGGAGAGGAGGAGGAGTTGAGGCCTTAGAGTCCCTAAACTCTAGATATTTCTTTTTTAAATCTTCTTCTATCGAACCGAAAAATATAGAGATAAGAAAGTTCTTTGAAGGCATTAATGACTGAAATGTTAGGTTCGACTGCGGCGGATCCAGGGGTGCCCTGATGGGTTGGGGGGGGGGAGGCTGAGGGGGATTTCCCACATTTTATGCATCTTCTTGAAAAATCTATGAAGGATTTCCACCAAACTTGGCAGATAGCATCTTTACAGTGATATGCTTTTAATTTCTTAAAATGAGCCCCCTCCCCCCCCCAAAAAAAAAAAAAAAAATGAAAGAGGGGTGTGAGGACTTGAAGCCTCTGAGTCCATTCTGTCGAACTGAAAAAATATAGAGCTAAGTTAGTGCTTTGAAGACATTAATGACAGAAATTTCATGTGTGATATTGGCGGATTCAGGGGTGTCCTGATCGGGAGGGGGGTCGGGGGTCGGAGGGTTTTTTTCCACATTTTCAGCATCTTCTTGAAAAATCTACGACGGATTTTCACCAAACTTGGCAGATAGCATCTTTATGGTTATATGATCTTAATTTCTTAAAATTGAACCCCCTTTACCATAAGGGGGGGGGGAGGGTACTTGAAGTCTTAAAATCCCTGAACTCTGGAATCTTTTGTATCTTCTTCTGTCGAACCGAAAAATATTGAGCTAAGTGAGTGCTATGTAGACATTAATGACTGAAATTTCATGTTTGATTATGGCGGATCCAGGTGTGCCCTGATTGGGGGGGGGGGGGAGGGCTGAGGGGAAGAAGAGGAGGCGGAATTTTCACTTTTTCAGTATCTTTCGAAACATGTATGACAGATTTTCACCAAACTCTTGAATTCGGTTCCTTTACCACATCCCCCTGCCCCCTTCATCTCCCCCCCCCCCCCCCAGCATGGAATTAGTGACCCTTCGAACAAAATGGGATTCTCTTACCCTAGTGATGCTATCTGCCAAGTTTGGTGAAAATCCATTACAGATCTTTCAAGAAGATGCAGAAAATGTGGAAAAATTCCCATCTTCCCCTCACCCCCCCCCCCCGTACACCCCTGAATCCGTCATAATCAAACATGAAATTTCAGTCATTAATATCTTTATAACACTAACTTAGCTCTATCTTTTTCAATGCGATGGAAGGAGATACAGAAATTTCCAGAGTTTAGGGATTCTGAGGCCTCAACTCCATCCCCTCCCTCCCCATCCGCTTCGGCGGTGGAGGGGCTTATTTGAAGAAATTAAGATTATATCACCATAAAGGTGCTATCATGCTATCTGCCAAGTGTGGTGAAAATCCGTCATAGATTTTTCAAGAAGATGGATAAAATGTGGAAAATCTCCCTCCTCCCCCCTTACCGCCCCCACCCTCCGATCAGGGCAACCCTGGATCCGCCACAGTCGAACCTAAAATTTCAGTCATTAATGCCTTCATACAGGGGGGGGGGGGTCTCATTTGAATAAATAAGATCATATCACCATAAAAATGCCATCTGCCAAGTTTGGTGAAAATCCGTTGTGGGCTTTACAAGAACATGAAAACGAGAAAGGTTCATGACCAGTTTTGTTGGACATCGAGTTCATCTAAATTTATATACCGTCGGTACGTAATACCGTTGAAATACATGATTTTAACATTTCCCGGCAAAATTTCCCAGCGACACGTTTTTACATTTCCCGTTGACGCAATTTTCGAGATTTTTAAATTTCCCGGCGAGACATTGCTACATTTCCCGGCGTTTTTACAATTCCCGGCAAGACGTTTCTACAAGTCATTTTCATTTCAAGTTTAAAAACGCTAAAGCTCTCTCGTTATATGCAGGAGCGTCGATCCTGGAGGGCAAGGGGGCAAATATTATCATATTGCTCCCAAATGAAATGTCTGAGACGAGGACAATTTTTTTGCCCTTTTTTGACAGAAAACTGTCAAAATATTTTACGCGTAGTGTGCATCAGATCTTTGAATTTCAAGTTTAAAAATACGAAATGTCCTTGGCATGGGAGGGGATACCAGCTCCCACGTACACCTTCCGTTATGTCCCCTTCCATACACTTATCCCTCGACTTGTTATGAACGTATATGTTAAAGGTAATATTATTTTCTCTGCTTCTAAAAAGGTGAAGTCTTAAATACATGAGAAAAGTGAAACTATGTTGAATTTTCTTTATATTTTCTTTATATCATTCTAAACATGTAACATCACAAGCTATAGTAGTCTTCTCATCCAGCGATGGCGGTACCGAAGCTTCAAAAATTCATATAGACATAGCTTGTCAACAGATCGTCCGATTTTTCCTCAAACTTTCACTGATGTGTTTACTGATATTGCTGCATTTTCAATCTTCGTGTATAAGGTGAACTTGTCCTTTAAACTTTGGTAATTGACAAATATCCGAATATTTCATTGAAAAGATCTGTCACTTCAATTCCAACAAATTCAAAAGTTTTCTCATGTTGGAGGGGATATCCTCTTTCGTAGATCCATAGATTTATGGAACACTTCTTTCAATTGATAATGTAACAAACAAAATATTCCATCATAAATAGATGTGAATGCGAGGTATTTTCCGTTCAATCCTTAAAATGCAAAAAATCCCTCGTATAATGGGAGGGGTTGAGGTACGCCCCCTCCACACCCCAGCATGCTATATTAGCCTTCCCTAAATACATTGATTATGGCTACACTGCATCACATACTCCAGCTGCACCAGATCGTTGAATTGCATCCATGGAGAAGTACAAGCTCCCTCGTTTGGGAGGGGCATGCCTCCTCCCATATCGTTCCCCCTCTTGGTGTCCCTTCATTGAAGAAAGACTTACTACACTTTTCTGACATGTCTGATAAAAATTACCAGATACCGTAGTCCACCAGAACTGTAATTCTCCTCGCTCCTTCGTACAGATCTTCCAATCCAAGATTTACCCCCCCCCCCCCCCAATCGTGAAAACGGGTCGACGCCCTTTGAATGAACATCGGCTGAAGTTTGCATTGGTGAACATGTAGGCTAAACTACCAATGGTTGTGAGTCATTTGATTTGATGTTAATGACGAAACTATTGCCTGACAAGAACATCTTAGGGTCACACGAGGTACTTTAATGACTCGAGAGTTTACCCTTTTTTATATTATAGAAAAACATTGCAAAAGAATTCAATGTTCAACACGGCATCACATTATCCTCGTAGACTCAGAGAGATCAAAACCAAGAGAATCACAACAGAAATCGGCTGTTCATGATAAATTTGATTTCTCTTCATAAAATCATGTCTTCACTTCTTCCTGCGCGGATATGAAAGCCATAATAAGGTTGTCTAATGCATAACGTATTTGATTGAATTGATATGATGCAGCATATTGCTGAATGATGGCTAATAAAGATCTACTAAATTTGCACACATAATAATTCCAGCGTGCTTGATTGTGGCTATAGGAAGTGATTCCCAGGGAATTTTCTCAAAATGTGTTTTCTCTCTAATCCTAACGGAGATGTTCCGAAATAAAGTGAGGCAAATAAAGTTCAGTCTTACAGTATAATTCAGGGGCTACAAAAAAGAAGGGTTTTTCTAATCCTTGTGATGGGAGGACCCTTCTGTGCGAACTTTTTGCTGTGTTCAGGTAATTGGGCCAATATCACCACGCACCCTCATTCCGATACGGAATCTTATTCATTCATTCATTCATTTATTTTTCATTTCCAACAGAAACATATAAATATATTACAGAAATTGAATACGAGTACATAGATTTCATCAAAATACAAAATAAAGGATAAGTTTATAACAGAAAAATTGTAAGTATACGAAAATGTTATACGGGATCCTTGGAAAGTTGTGTGCTTTCTCTCTTTTTTATTTTTTTTTTTCAATCTATCTAAAAGTCAAAAGTGTGAGTTCCTGCCCACTACCTTCTACTGCACCTGTAATGATGAAATGCGTTTATGCCAACACATTCACAAGCATTCAATTAGATTATGTATGGAAAATTTGATACTAAAAATGGAGAAATAGATGTTCGCTGGCTCTACAAATATTGTCAAAATTACCCTGAAAACCTGTGTAGAACCCCCCCCCCCCCGTGATACTGCAATAAAAAAATACAACACTTCCAGAAAATGCCTTGATCTTGAACTATGAAGCGCGTATGAATAACTCATCTTTTTTTCCCTTTTTTCTTGATATAGGCACTATAGGCCTATATTTCTATATCACCAAAATCATTATAGCAGAATATCTGGGAGCCGTGAGCTGGAAGTAGCAAAAACTGATAAACGAAGGAGGATGGGCTGTACAAATATCGATATATAGATAGGGCCTCATCCACGTCAAGCTCTGCTTATGATGATGGTCCCCTGTATTGATTTCTCCTTTGTTCATAAATACAGTATGCCTTGATTAATTATGTTGTTTTGATTCTATGTCATTACAGACTTATGTTGTTATGAAAATGACATTTCTTGTATTGATTTGTATGTTAAACTCTCCTCTCTTTTTTGCATACTCTGTATCACTTTGTTTTCATCTGTTATTGTATTCGGAGAAAGAAAATGCAGAAATAAACCAAACAAAACAAAACGGCTACAATATAAACAAATGATGAAGAGACGTTTCTAAACATGGACTGGTATGTTATGCAGAAGTCTACAACAACAAGCGCTCACAACGTCTGATGTAACTTATGAAATGCCCAAAGTACAAAGTATAGCCAAAAAAAAAAGTCTGAATGCTGTGCACATTCAAACATTTCCATCATCAATGACAATAAAAAAAAAAAAACGTTGACAATAAGGTAAAGTTTAGCCTGCAAAAGCCAAACAGAACATTTTAAAGTTCACCTTGACTATTGATATGCACATTCTCAGTCGATTGAAAACTCATTATTTACGCTGTTATAGAACAGACTTTTCATGCTATAGATTTTCCGCTGTAAGAAGACAGTAAAAGAAAATTGTTTGTGTCAATACACACTCACATCGATCATATTGTTCCTTCCCCCTAAAATTACACATAGATTTACTCAGTTTATGATTATACTATTCATGACGCCCGCAAATATGAACTTAAACATTAATTTTACTTTAAGCTTGCTTGACATAATCTCGCAGATATACTGACACAGGTCATAAGCAATACAGGTTTCAAAATCAAATCTTCCATACTTCCGTGCTTAACTGTTCTTGCAATTACTGTTGAACCGGTTTGTGGATAATACACACTAAAAGGAAACTTAAAAGGCTATTTTTGAAGTATATATTATGAAAACGTTGCATGCTTACGGTCTATACCCAAATCATACAGACATGCTTTTTATTTCTTACCGTCAGCACCTTGAAATTGCGATCCATCTTCACACTTGAAGGTTCCTTCCACCTCTTTGTCCGTACAGCCAATCCAGATGGATTCCCATGGCTGCCATTGCGGTGGCTGCTTAACGGTTCTAACGTAATCTGACGATATTACTACTGATGTCTCGTCGTTGTCGCTCATCACCCACGGATAACCCCTTATGGCACTACAGGCTGTCACGGCTGCATCATAATCCACGGGGGAGCTGGAACTAAACTTGTAGCATCCCGTGCCTATGCTTTCCCATCCATCGGGACACGCACCACCTGCGATAGTTAAAGGAGACCTCCGGATGATTTTTCAGATTTTTACATTTGAACAATTATAATTGTTAGTTGTGCTTAGGACAGAGTTTCAAAATTTATGATAATTGGGATGAAGAATGAGAATATTTTCGAAATTTATAACAAATTGCAATGAACAAGGATGATGACATGGCAGGGTCACCATAAGAATGCATGAATTGGGGCTCAAGGAAGCAAAACAAAAGAAGAAGGCATGCATAGATTATACACAAGTGAACTCGCAAGCAAGCGGTATTGTAATGGAATTACACTGACTACATTTCTGTAACTAGTCAATGTACCCGTGGAGTGCCAGAAATCCTCTATGGGTCTATGGAGGTCAAATAACTGTTTGCGCTACTCCTTGGTCCGATCTTGGCCAAACTTGCTTATCTTATTTATATTTGGTTTTTGAATAAAATTGAATTTAATTTAATTGGATTAAACTATTAAATAAAAATCACCTATGATGACCCATGATGATGAACTTGCTTGAAGCATAAGTAGGCGTACACCTGAGAATCCCCATATAAGTAGGCCTACATAGCACCCTCTATCGGGTGTCTGATTATATTTTTGGGGGAATCCCCATATAAGTAGGCCTACATAGCACCCTCTATCGGGTGTCTGATTGCAGCTGACGAAAATTAGAAGTTATTTGACCTTTGACCCCAGTGACCTTGACTTTTTCAAAAATGAACCCCTCAAGGGCAATTTCGCGGTCAACCTGCATCCACCCACTAAGTTTGATGGAGATCGGACTAAGGACCTGGGAGGAGTAGAGGAACAAACAGACAGACAGACAGACAAACGTTGCTCGAATTATAGTATGATATGTGAATCTCCTATGTCACCATCCTTGTTCAGTGTAATTTGTTTAAGGTTTTTCAAATTATTGTTTTTTCTGCTCAAGAACCACAATAAATTCCACAAATCTATTTTATGGAGCTGTTGATTTGCGTACTACATGATGTGAAATTATGATAATCGTCTGGAATTCCCCTTTAACGCCAAAAGAGTAATTTTTTTGTTAATTCTGAATGATTCTGATGGCTAATAGACAGAATCGGTTATACGTCACTAGGTTACATCACCCTCTCTATGGTTTAGCATAATATCAACAATCTTTGTTTTAATCGATTTATATTGTTAGGTTTTTTATCTAGATCATAACAAGAATTTAAGAAGAAGAAGAAGGAGGAGAAGAAGAAAAAGAAAGAAGAAGAAGAAAACGAAGAAGAAGAAGACGAAGAAGAGGCTATTCCAGGCGCCCATCACTAAGTATCAGGCCATGACTTAATTGTTTTCGACAAACGCTCGACAAACATTATTATTACGCAGGCCAAGATGAATCCGCATGTCTCTCATCTCAGAGAATATCAACACTTCACTCATGCCAGCGCTAAACGTAATGGGAGACACCAAGGGAGAGACAGAGAAAGAGCCAAGAGGTGAAGAGAGAACAAGTGAGGTAGTCTGGGTGCCAGAGGCTGAACCTTGTTTTACCGTCCACCCAATGTTTTTTGATGGTTTTACCCTATTTCGGGGGTGCTGAATCCGAATCCGGATGATGCAAATCTTGCATCATTGAGGATTTTGAGATATTCAAGATGGCTGCCAAAATGGCCGCCAAAACCGAAAATTCCCACGTATTTCTTTCTAAATGGTGTGAAATTGAAAAGAATCGATGATTCTCCCTATTTGGAAGGTGCTGAATCCGAATCTGGATGATGCAACTCTTGCATCCATGAAGTTTTTGAGATATTTAAGATGGCCGCCAAAATGGCCGCCAATTAAAACCGGAAATTCCCACGTATTTCCTTCTAAATGTTGAGAAATTAAAAACAATTGATGGTTTTACCCTATTTCGAGGGTGCTGAATCCGAATCTGGATGATGAAATTCTTACATCCATGAAGTTTTAGAGATATTTAAGATGGCCGCCAAAATGGCCGCCAATTAAAACCGGAAATTCCCACGTATTTCCTTCTAAATGGTGAGAAATTAAAAACAATTGATGGTTTTACCCTATTTCGAGGGTGCTGAATCAGAATCTAGATGGTGCATCTCCTGCATTGTTGAAAATTTTGAGATATTCAATATGGCCGTTAAAATGGCCGCCTAAAACGGAAGTTCCCATGTATTTCCTTCTAAATGGTGACAATTTGAAAGCAATTGGTGGTTTTTGTCTTATTTTGAGTGTTCTGAATCCGAAGCTCAGGATACAACTCTTGCATCCTTAAGGGTTTTGAGATGATAAAGATGGTCGCCAAAAATGACCGCGAAAAACGGAAATTCATATGTAGACCCCCTATTTCCTTCGAAATGGTGTAAAATATAAAACAGTTGGTGGTTTTACACTATTTTGAGTTTGCTGAATTTGAAGCTCCAGTATACAGCTCTCACTTCCTTGAGGGTTTTGAGATAATAAAGATGGCCACCAGAATGGCCCCTAAATGGCCGTCAAAAACGAAAAATTTCATGTAAGCCCTATATTACCTTCTAAATGGTGTAAAATTGAAAACAATTGGCGGTTTTACTCTATTTCGAGGGTGCTGAATCCGAACCTGGTTAATGCAACTTTCGTGTTCTTTTTTAAGGGTTTTGAGATGTCCAAGATGACCGCCAAAATAACTGTCAAAAATTGGTAAATTTTAGGCCCTATTCAGCAACCTCGAAACTTGGTTGTTGAAATTCGTCCATTCTTTAGGGTTTTTAGACGTCCAAGAGACAGCCAAAATAAGTGGCAGAAATTCCAGTGTTAATATATTTTTTCGAAATGGTACAAATTTTAAAATAAATTGATGGTCTTACCCTATTTCGAGGGTGCTGAAGGTCTTTGAAGGTTTTCGGACATCTATAAATGTCCTGTATGAACGGAAACTCCTTAACATGTTCTTATACTGAAATGGTGAAGTATTGTGCTCCAACGCGAAGCGGGAGATTAAACCCATGCAGGGTGAAAAGTAATCATTCGTATTCTTGAATTCAACTCAGTTGAGCGAATTTGTCAAATCAGCCAAAATTTATTGACAGTCAAAATGACTGTCACAATGGTATTGTAATATACTGAGATATTCCGATATGTCTCAAACGGAGCTTTAACACGTACTGGAAAAAAAGAAGAAGTGATATTGACATCATACTGAAACGTACAAACGCAAAGAAAGATACGACTGAAAATGTCTTTGTACATAATTGTTATGAAATAATGCTTGTGGTCGCCAATAATATGGATCCATAGATGTAAAGTTAATCCTATTCGGCTATCAATAGAGTAAAATTAAATTATGGCATGTTGGTATTTGGTGTTGAAACTTGTTTTGTATTCTGACGAGTCTCGCCTCGTATTCTTGTCGCATACATGTATTCTGATTAGGTCATTGGAAATGGTTGCATCCATGACCACTATAGTAGATATCAATAAGGGTAATTTCAAAAGCACTCTGCGCGATTATGATATTCGTAAGTACTGGATTATCAACTACCACCTCCATGTTGTCGTTTGATTTTTATTTATTTTTTTTTTCACGGCGCGTTACCTGTGATTTGTCCGTCCCCTCGTGTGTGTTTGTAATAGATTATATATACATAATTATATACATATACACATACATAATGTTACATCATATTGAAGAAAAAAATTGAAGCATAACAATAAAAATGTCCCACTCGTGTCTTCAACAATGTCATCAAGACCACCAATATAAACCAAATAACCAATTTGAGTGTTCATGGATAAAGAGATTAAAAATGCTCATGGATTAAGGCAGGTAATGTTGGGTAATTTCAGTACACTTCTCTACATCACTATCACAATATGATTTAGTTGAACATGTATTGTCTTGTCCATTAATTGTTAGTGTTCAAAACTTATCCATTATGTGTAGAGGAAACAGTATAATCTTGCAATTATTCAACCGCATCTGTAGTCTTGAAGGGTTAATTGCTGGCACACTTTGTATCGTACCAACTCAAAGATATCCAGTAGAGCTGGTTTCTCTGTATATACAGCAAGTTCAAACTGTGCCATTGACGACAACCATCAATTGTTATCAATTTCTCACCATTTATAAGAAGGAAATACATTGGAGTTTCCGTTTCGGCGGCCATTTTGGCGGCCATCTTGACTATCTCGAGGTGCATCATCCAGATTCGGATTCAGCACCCTCGAAATAGGGTAAAACCATCAACCGTTTTCTATTTCTCACCATTTAAAAGCTAATACATAGAAATTTCCGGTTTTGATTGGCGGCCATTTTGGCGGCCATTTTGGCGGCCATCTTGAATGTCTCAATACCCTCAAGGATGCAAGGTTTGCATCCATCCAGACTCGGATTCAACACCATAGAAATAGGGTAGATCCATCAATTGTTTTCAATTTCTCACCATTCAGAAGGAAATACATGGGAGTTTCCGGTTTTTATTGGCGGCCATTTTGACAGCCATTTTGGCGGCCATCTTGAATATCTCAAAAACTTCATGGATGCATGAGTTGCATCATCCAGATTCGGATTCAGCACCTTCCAAATAGGGAGAATCATCAATTATTTCCAATTTCACACCATTTAGAAGGAAATACGTGGGAATTTTCGGTTCTGGCGGCCATTTTGGCGGCCATCTTGAATATCTCAAAATCCTCAAGGATGTAAGAGTTGCATCATCCAGATTCGGATTCAGCACCCTCGAAATAGGGTAAAACCATCAACTATTTTCAATATCCCACCTTTGAGAAGGATATACGTGGAAATTTCCGGTTTTGGAGGCCATTTTGGCGGCCATCTTGAATATCTTAAGATCCTCAAGGATGCAAGAGTTGCATCATCCAGATTCGGATTCAGCACCCTCGAAATAGGGTAAATCCATCAATTGTTTTCAATATCTCACCATTTAGAAGGAAATACGTGGGAATTTCCGGGTTTGGCGGCCATTTTGGCGTTCATCTTGAATATCTCAAAACCCTCAAGGATGCAAGAGTTGCATCATCCAGATTCCGATTCAGCACCCTCGAAATAGGGTAAATCCATCAATTGTTTTCAATATCTCACCATTTAGAAGGAAATACGTGGGAATTTCCGGGTTTGGCGGCCATTTTGGCGTTCATCTTGAATATCTCAAAACCCTCAAGGATGCAAGAGTTGCATCATCCAGATTCGGATTCAGCACCATCGAAATAGGGTAAAACCATCAAAAGACATTGGGTGGACGGTAAAACAAGGTTAGGCCAAAAAAGTGGCTTTGGCACCCAGACTAAGGGGAGAGATGGCGCACTGCGAAAACATCGCTGTTAGATTTAACACCATGGATGTTAAATCTAACACCGATCAAGTGTCAAAAGAGGACCACACCCGCAGGTGTAGAAAGTATGTTGTGATCACCTGGTGATGATGTTGAAAAGTGTTCACCTGGCATTTCGTGATGTTAATTTGACACTGTATCTGGTGATATTTTTGACACTGCGCTGGTGTTAATTCAACAATGACACCGCATGACGTTGATTTGATATTGCTGGTGTCAATGTCAATGGCATCACACCCGTCCAGCTTCAATATGAGACCAAATCAACTGGTGTTACTATGGTGTAAATGTGTTCACACCTTTTTTTCAACAATCAATACTTTATCGGAAAATTTTTGATCATCTTGTTGAAGTTCAAAATCAACAAGAAAAATAATAACTAAGAAACTGTTCAAAAAAAAAAAACAATTTCATATTTTTACATGACACCCGGAGTGTTAATCTAACACTACATAAATGAGCACCGGAAATTTAACACCAACTCGGTGTTTCATATATAATACCAGACTTTTTGCATTGCGACAGGAGAATGGGCAGTAGAGAAAGAGAAAGAAAGAGGGGGATGGAAGAGGGATGGTTTTCTTGGTATGGTAATGGAATTGCATTTCTACAGTATTGGAATACATGTATAATGTGAGCCTCCTATGTAAATTGTATCATCATTCCTGCTCGGTGTAATTTGCTTTGTGTTTTTTTTTTCAAAGTATTTGAATTTACAATTCCACAAATGTATACGTGGCACTATCGATTTACGTACTTCATGATGTCAAAAACATGAAAATCGCCTAGAATTTCCCTTTAAACACAAAGTCCGACTCGAGACTGTAAAGTGTGTCCAATGGGTGATCGTCTATTCAAGTGATTATCTGAATGAAGTCGTAACCCTGTTCTGAAGTACCTCAATCAGTGTGCCACTCGCTACAAGTTTCATTCCAGCCACAGGAACAATAATGTCATGGCATACACATCAGCGTAGACCAACTATGAATTATTTGTGTAGAACTAACCCCTCTGGTGAGCCTATTTTTAAGCTGACAGAGTACCGAAGTGTGACGTCAGACGTCATAGTCACATTCACTGCCGGGCAAACTAGTTTTTAACAACCTCACGTTGCCTGAATATGATATGAACACAACGGTTGCTAACCATGCTCGAACAAAAGACTGTAACGTCATTACGACGGTTACTCTGTATGAAAACAAACTATGTTCTGGTTCATCGATTTAATCTTTTATTCTTTCCCCTAAAGTTATACACATTTAAAATGCAATTCAAAATTACAAGGAAATTTATTTCCACATGGTTCATCATTTGAGAAAAAGTAAGGAAGCATTTCAGCCGTGTCAAAGAAAGGTAGGTAGGTAAGTAGGTAGGTAGGTAGGTAGGTATGTATTTTCGTTAAAAACATATACAAAAAATATGCAGTTTAAAACGGCTGGAAAGCCCATATTCAGCGGTGCCGCCATGGCACCACTGGTCTTCCATTGGGTCCAGTTACATAATGAATAAACAAGGCTTTACAATATGCAAAGAGGCAGAATGATACATAGAGATAAAATTGGAAAGCTATAGAGAAAAAAAATACAGGGCTTGAGGTTACAACATACATGACATTTTATACATAATCCAACATTACATAACAGAACAGAACAAATAAACCCGGCTCTCCTGTCACAGCATGGACCTACTAAGTCCATGGTCACAGCAAACAATACATTGCAACTGGGATTCATGAATTTGTATATATCCTTAAAAAAAAAAAAAAAAAAAACATTTAGATTTAAGGCTGATCGAGCAGCCGGTGGTAGGTTGTTATACATAAATGCCGCTCGATATGTAAATGATCTTTTGAGAAATTCAGTATAGGGTTTGGGTAAACTAAGTTTGTTTCCGAAACGCAAGGAATAAGTTTGAGAGAGATAGCCAAAAGATTCGAACAGATATTCTGGGGTCATACCATGGAGTGTTCTAAACAAACATATCATCAGGTGTTTATTTCTTCTTTCTACTAAAGTGCCCCATTTCATAGCATTGTGAATCTCTAGGTTCGAGACATGAGATTCCCATTTTATCTTTTTGTAATTTCTGTAATCTATCAATAAACAGTTTACAAGCCGAGCCATAAAGAAAATCGCCATAATCAAAACGTGGTTGAATAACAGCATTATAAATTAACTTTAACATAGATTAATTGAGGACACCTCTCAATCTACCCAAGTAGCTTATCATTTTTCCCATTTTTTTTCACCATAATATTATTGTCGATATGAATGTCCCATTTTATCTGTTCATCACAAATAACACCCAGATAGTTAACATGGTTGACCTGCTGAATCTTAGTGTTAAATAAAGTAACATTCAAATCACTTACTTTAGAGAGCATATATCGGCTTCCTATTAACATACAAACAGTTTTATCACAATTTACCCTGAGTTTATTTGCATTCATCCAGTGAGACAGATGCAGTAAATCATTATTCAAAACATTTTCAATATTGTGTACAGATGAATCAGAAAAATAAAGAACAGCATCATCTGCATATAGCTTCAGATAACATAATTCAATATTATTTTTCAGGTCATTTATATATATATATGATGAATAAAAGTGGTATCATCATCTACCTTTATCTTAGCTAACATAAGATTATACAACTAAAGCCCATGGTTTCTGTAAATGTATACTAGCACCCCAGAATATAGATTTCAAATGCATGATCTTTGCTTCCAATCACCTATGATAGGGGACTTAAAGGGGATTTTATACTACGTGGATTCAGTCAATGCAAAAATATAAACATTAGCAAAGTTTGAGGAAATTCGGACGATCCGCTTAAAGGGATAGTACAGTATTGGTGGAGATGAGAATTGAGAGATGAGAATTGAGCTGTTCAGACGTCATAGTCACATTCACTGCCGGGCAAACTAGTTTTTAAAACCTCACGTTGCCTGAATGTGATATGAACACAACGGTTGCTAACCATGCTCGAACAAAAGACTGTAACGTCATTACGACGGTTACTTTGTATGAAAACAAACTATATGCTGCTTGATGTTCTGGTTCATCGATTTGATCTTTTATTCTTTCCCCTAAAGTAATAAACATGTATAATGCAATTCAAAATTATAAGGAAATTTATTTCCACATGGTTCATCATTCGAGAAAAAGTAAGGAAGCATTTCAGCCGTGTCAAAGAAAGGTAGGTAGGTAGATAGGTAGGTAGGTATTTCCGTTAAAAACAGTTAAAAAACATATACAGTTTAAAACGGCTGGAAAGCCCATATTCAGCGGTGCCATGGCACCACTGGTCTTCCATGGGGTCCAGTTACATAATAAATAAACAAGGCTTTACAATATGCAAAGAGGCAGAATGATACATAGAGATAAAATTGGAAAGACCTAGAGAAAAAAATACAGGGCTTGAGGTTACAACATACATGACATTACATAATCCAACATTACAATATAACAGAACAGAACAAATAAACCCGGCTCTCCTGTCACAGCATGGACCTACTAAGTCCATGGTCACAGCAAACAATACATTGCAACTGGGATTCATGAATTTGTATATCCTTTAAAAAAACACATTTAGATTTAAGGCTGATCGAGCAGCCGGTGGTAGGTTATTATACATAAATGCCGCTAAATGATCTTTTGAGAAATTCAGTATAGGGTTTGGGTAAACTAAGTTTGTTTCCGAAACGCCAGGAATAAGTTTGAGAGAGATAGCCAAAAGATTCGGACAGATATTCTTGGGTCATACCATGGAGTGTTCTAAACAAACAAACATATCATCAGGTGTTTATTTCTTCTTTCTACTAAAGTGTCCCATTTCATAGCATTGTGAATCTCTAGGTTCGAGACATGAGATTCCCATTTTATCTTTTTGTAATTTCTGTAATCTATCAATAAACAGTTTACAAGCCGAGCCATAAAGAAAATCGCCATAATCAAAACGTGGTTGAATAACAGCATTATAAATTAACTTTAACATAGATTAATTGAGGACACCTCTCAATCTACCCAAGTAGCTTATCATTTTTCCCATTTTTTTTCACCATAATATTATTGTCGATATGAATGTCCCATTTTATCTGTTCATCACAAATAACACCCAAATAGTTAACATGGTTGACCTGCTGAATCCTAGTGTTAAATAAAGTAACATTCAAATCACTTACTTTAGAGAGCATATATCGGCTTCCTATTAACATACAAACAGTTTTATCACAATTTACCCTGAGTTTATTTGCATTCATCCAGTGAGACAGATGCAGTAAATCATTATTCAAAACATTTTCAATATTGTGTACAGATGAATCAGAAAAATAAAGAACAGCATCATCTGCATATAGCTTCTAATTACATAATTCAATATTATTTTTCAGGTCATTTATATATAATTATGATGAGTAAAAGTGGTATCATCTTCTACCTTTATCTTAACTAACATAAGATTATATAACTAAAGCCCATGATTTCTGTAAATGTATACTAGCACCCCTGACTAGATATGCATTGTCTTTGCTTCCAATCACCTATGATAGGGGACTTAAAGGGGATTTTATACTATACGTGGATTCAGTCAATGCAAAAATATAAACATTAGCAAAGTTTGAGGAAATTCGGACGATCCGCTTAAAGGGATAGTACAGTATTGGTGGAGATGAGAATTGAGAGATGAGAATTGAGCTGTTCAGACGTTATAGTCACATTCACTGCCGGGCAAACTAGTTTTTAAAACCTCACGTTGCCTGAATGTGATATGAACACAACGGTTGCTAACCATGCTCAAACAAAAGGCTGTAATGTCATTACGACGGTTACTCTGTATGAAAACAAACTATATGCTGCTTGATGTTCTGGTTCATCGATTTGATCTTTTCTTCTTTCCCCTAACGTTATAAACATGTATAATGCAATTCAAAATTATAAGGAAATTTATTTCCACATGGTTCATCATTCGAGAAAAAGTAAGGAAGCATTTCAGCCGTGTCAAAGAAAGGTAGGTAGGTAGGTAGGTAGGTAGGTATTTCCGTTAAAAACATTTTAAAAAAATATACAGTTTAAAACGGCTGGAAAGCCCATATTCAGCGGTGCCATGGCACCACTGGTCTTCCATGGGGTCCAGTTACATAATAAATAAACAAGGCTTTACAATATGCAAAGAGGCAGAATGATACATAGAGATAAAATTGGAAAGACATAGAGAAAAAAATACAGGGCTTGAGGTTACAACATACATGACATTACATAATCCAACATTACAATATAACAAAACAGAACAAATAAACCCGGCTCTCCTGTCACAGCATGGACCTACTAAGTCCATGGTCACAGCAAACAATACATTGCAACTGGGATTCATGAATTTGTATATCCTTTAAAAAAACACATTTAGATTTAAGGCTGATCGAGCAGCCGGTGGTAGGTTATTATACATAAATGCCGCTAAATGATCTTTTGAGAAATTCAGTATAGGGTTTGGGTAAACTAAGTTTGTTTCCGAAACGCCAGGAATAAGTTTGAGAGAGATAGCCAAAAGATTCGGACAGATATTCTGGGGTCATACCATGGAGTGTTCTAAACAAACATATCATCAGGTGTTTATTTCTTCTTTCTACTAAAGTGTCCCATTTCATAGCATTGTGAATTTCTAGGTTCGAGACATGAGATTCCCATTTTATCTTTTTGTAATTTCTGTAATCTATCAATAAACAGTTTACAAGCAGAGCCATAAAGAAAATCGCCATAATCAAAACGTGGTAAAATAACAGCATTATAAATAGACTTTAACATAGATTAATTTAGGACACCTCTCAATCTACCCAAGTAGCTTATCATTTTTCCCAATTCTTTTCACCATAATATTATTGTCAATATGAATGTCCCATTTTATCTGTCATCACAAATAACACCCAGATATTTAACATGGTTGACCTGCTGAATCCTAGTGTTAAATAAAGTAACATTCAAATCACTTACTTTAGAGAGCATATATCGGCTTCCTATTACCATACAAACAGTTTTATCACAATTTACCCTGAGTTTATTTGCATTCATCCAGTGAGACAGATGCAGTAAATCATTATTCAAAACATTTTCAATATTGTGTACAGATGAAGCAGAAAAATAAAGAACAGCATCATCTGCATATAGCTTCAAATTACATAATTCAATATTATTTTTCAGGTCATTTATATATGATGAATAAAAGTGGTATCATCTTCTACCTTTATCTTAACTAACATAAGATTATACAACTAAAGCCCATGGTTTCTGTAAATGTATACTAGTACCCCTGACTATAGATTTCAAATGCATGATCTTTGCTTCCAATCACCTATGATAGGGGACTTAAAGGGGATTTTATACTACGTGGATTCAGTCAATGCAAAAATATAAACATTAGCAAAGTTTGAGGAAATTCGGACGATCCGCTTGAAGGGATAGTACAGTATTGGTGGAGATGAGAATTGAGAGATGAGAATTGAGCTGTTCAGACGTCACAGTCACATTCACTGCCGGGCAAACTAGTTTTTAAAACCTCACGTTGCCTGAATGTGATATGAACACAACGGTTGCTAACCATGCTCGAACAAAAGACTGTAACGTCATTACGACGGTTACTCTGTATGAAAACAAACTATATGCTGCTTGATGTTCTGGTTCATCGATTTGATCTTTTATTCTTTCCCCTAAAGTTATAAACATGTATCATGCAATTCAAAATTATAAGGAAATTTATTTCCACATGGTTCATCATTCGACAAAAAGTAAGGAAGCATTTCAGCCTTGTCAAAGAAAGGTAGGTAGGTAGGTAGGTATTTCCGTTAAAAGCATTAAAAAAAAATATATATATACAGTTAAAACGGCTGGAAAGCCCATATTCAGCGGTGCCATGGCACCACTGGTCTTCCATGGGGTCCAGTTACATAATAGATAAACAAGGCTTTACAGTATGCAAAGAGGCAAAATGATACATAGAGATAAAATTGGAAAGATTATAGAGAAAAAAAATACAGGGCTTGAGGTTACAACATACATGACATTACATAATCCAACATTACAATATAACAGAACAGAACAAATAAACCCGGCTCTCCTGTCACACCATGGACCTACTAGGTCCATGGTCACAGCAAACAATACATTGCAACTGTGATTCATGAATTTGTATATATCCTTAAAAAAACACACATTTAGATTTAAGGCTGATCGAGCAGCCGGTGGTAGGTTATTATACATAAATGCCGCTCGATATGTAAATGATCTTTTGAGAAATTCAGTATAGGGTTTGGGTAAACTAAGTTTGTTTCCGAAACGCAAGGAATAAGTTTGAGAGAGATAGCCAAAAGATTCGGACAGATATTCTGGGGTCATACCACGCAGTGTTCTAAACAAACATATCATCAGGTGTTTATTTCTTCTTTCTACTAAAGTGTCCCATTTCATAGCATCGTGAATCTCTAGGTTCGAGACATGAGATTCCCATTTTATCTTTTTGTAATTTCTGTAATCTATCAATAAACAGTTTACAAGCAGAGCCATAAACAACATCGCCATAATCAAAACGTGGTAAAATAACAGCATTATAAATTAACTTTAATATAGATTCATTTAGGACACCTCTCAATCTACCCAAGTATAAGCTATAGCTTATCACTTTTCCCATTTTTTTCATCATAATATTATTGTCGATATGAATGTCCCATTTTATCTGTTCATCACAAATAACACCCAGATATTTAACATGGGTGACCTGCTGAATCCTAGTGTTAGATAAAGTAACATTCAAATCACTTACTTTAGAGAGCATATATCCTCGGCTTCCTATTAACATACAAACAGTTTTATCACAATTTACCCTGAGTTTATTTGCATTCATCCAGTGAGACAGATGTAGTAAATCATTATTCAAAACATTTTCAATATTGTGTACAGATGAATCAGAAAAATAAAGAACAGCATCATCTGCATATAGCTTCAAATTACATAATTCAATATTATTTTTCAGGTCATTTATATATATGATGAATAAAAGTGGTATCATCTTCTACCTTTATCTTTAATAACTAACATACTAAAGCCCATGATTTCTGTAAATGTATACTAGCACCCCTGACTATAGATTTCAAATGCATGATCTTTGCTTCCAATCACCTATGATAGGGGGCTTAAAGGGGATTTTATACTACGTGGATTCAGTCAAAGCAAAAATATAAACATTAGCAAAGTTTGAGGAAATTCAGACGATGCGCTTAAAGGGATAGTACAGTATTGGTAGAGATGAAAATTGAGCTTTTAACTTTTTTTACGAGATACCAAGAAAACACTTATGAAATATTACAGGGCATGCCATCTTAAGAGGAATTCAAAGTTTATGTGATAAGAATCGGGTTTGGAATGACTGAAACATCCGAAAACAAAGTAAAACAAAGCGATCGTAATCGGTGGGTCCCACACTTTATTAGAATCGCTCTTTCTTGGATATCTCAGCCATTTCAAAACCAATTGTCATCAAATAAACTTTGAATTCCTCATGGAATTACATGCCTTTTCATATTTCATAAGAGGTTTCTCATTATCTCACCAAAATGTTAGAAACCTGAAATTAGGTCTCAACCAAGACTATACGATCCCTTTAAATTGTGTTTGAATTGTTGAAGTCTTAATCAAATCCGAGAGGCGTCATCACTGGAGAAGAACACAACTATTTATGATGTCACAGTAGAATTAATTTGAATTAAACTGAATCGAACTGAATTTATATCCTCTTCATTTGGTATAACATCCGTGTCAGTAAAACAAGTTTCAATATAGGAGTCCATATACATCATATCGCAAGGGCCCATAGTAGCGTAACGTAAATGGAATGGAGAGAATTCAACATACTTTTATTTTTCCTAGTGCCTGGTATAATTCATCGCGCTTGACTTAGCTGTTTGCGAAGGAGACAAGTTGAAGAGGTGTGCATTTTTCAGAAGAAAAAACGATGTCTATCAAAAACATAGATGAAGAAACTTAATGTATATGGACTCCTATATTGAAACTGGCTTTACTGACACGGAAGTTATACCAAATGAAGAGGATATGAATTCAGTTCGATTGCATTTTCTGTTATTTTCGTGTTTTCCAACTCCTTATAGTCAGGTGATCCCATCACTGCAAGCCCTCGAGGCTTTTACGGGACACCTTTTTCTTTCACTTTACTTCACTTCTCCCCTCTTGTTCTTGTTCTTCTTTTTTTTAAGTCTGACTTTTTCAAAAGTCTGACTTGGTACTATAGTTTATTGCATGATGACCTATGTCATCCCTTTGTGAATTGTATTGTGAACTATGTTATATTTCGTCTTTTTTTAACTGTATATACTGTAAAGGTAGAAAGAAATAAAGGAGAGTCCTATGCTCTCGGTCAATCAATCAAACAAATTAAAGCAAACTTATTTGTGCACGACATCTTGATAAATTCCTCTTTGCAAATTCTATTGTTATGTTCACATAAAAGGAAGCTAAACATTTGCTGCATGATATTTAGGGAGATGGTGCTCGAGTCACTCAAAACAGAACACATTAAGGCTAGTAAAATGTACATTCCTTCATGAGAAAAACATGAAGATCGAGTCAAAAAGATCGAAAAAAAAAATCTGTACAATACCTGTCAACTTCATCAGGCAAAGTAGCAGAAGGACGTGAATCTGAAGTTCTACAGGCATAGCGGTTGTCGTTACGTATTGTTATGGTGACACAATCTTCAGCTAACGGAACATGTAAAGAACAACCCAAGCGTGCATGCATGTGCCTCCACCTCGTTCTCGACTTCATCGATGCACCGCCAGCATTCCCCACTCCGCTGACTCGGTATGACTACTGAGACTCATGAAAGGACTTATAACCGCTATGCTCAGTTATTCTGATGCAAATCCAAATCTCCGTTGGCTACATATTTTCTGGAACTTTTGTGCAGAGGATAACACGTGACAATGGGATGTGATCTCAGTCGTTGATTAAACCCTAAAACTGCGCAGCACCAAATGCGCGCAGATTTTCGGATCTTCTCTCCCTTTATAAAGACGGGTCGTCGCAACTTTTGTTTTCAGATTAAAGTTTAGTTTTATGACGTACACTCGCATGATTATTGTATCCTTGTCGAAAGGAAACACGTATTGATTTTTGATTGGGAAAGATCCTTGACAATTTGATTGATTAGCAGATTAATGGACCTGCGCAATATTTATAGCCTTTTTTCAGTCTGGCTTTTGATGTTTAAAACAAACGAAAAGAAATGACAAAAAAAGTACAGAATTCATGACTTCCCTGTGTTCACCTATCTGCATTGTTTTTCTCAAAAATGCCACTGAGAGATGTTACAGGTGATAACATTTGATTTTGTAAAGTGAATTTAAGCGTCTGAGATTATAATATAACTTTCATGGCACGGTCTCAATGCTTCGGTAGACTTATTCCTAATCTTCGCTGCATTTTGGGGGAACAACAGTACTGTGAACGCGTTGTCGTGTCACACTATACCCTCTTCTTTTTGGAATACGTGTTTTGTTCCAAAAGAAGTTTTTCAAATGCAAGTTAATGTTTATGTCTAAAGTATTCTACAGAGCTGATATGATCAAATGAAAGATCAAATTAAAGGAGAAATACCAAATTGTTTCAACAGAGCATCAAATAGTTTCATGTTAACCAATTAGAGTGGGATTTGCCTCAATTTAATGTTGTTAGACGTAATTGATGAAATGAATCAATGCTATCCAGTCATTCAAAGGTGGAAAATAAACCGGGAGCAATAAACTGCAATAATTGTACATGTGGCAAATATGATTCTATATACCGCATAATCCGATGCTTTTAAGCGTATTAAGAGTATTACCTCATTTACTGGGTACAATTTTATCGTCCTATTGACTGTTCGATACATATTAGCACGCCACTTCTCGGAATGCACTATTATACCATCAACGAACTTTTTTCCCTCCTTTCTCATTTATCAAATGCAACTGGATTTACAGCCCCGTGTAGAGAGTATAGCAATGTCGAAAGGGTGTTTTATGTTCTAATTTCCGAGATGGGGACGGTCAAATTGTATGGACCTAGACTTTCTAATTGAGTGCCGAGGGTGAAAAGAATATCATTTACCACGTCACCTTCCCGGTTTAATACACTAGACTGTGATTTTAATGACTTAGCAGTGGAGAAAGTTCTTTTTTTTTTTTACATGTATATCTTTATTGTTCCGTCTTTGATTGTTGTAGCTCCAGAAATGTAACATCTCGACTATTACGTATTAAAGTCAGTGTATGAACAAACATTATCAGTAAAATGTAACTGCTTGGCCATCATCCGAAAATCCTTTGTTTTTAAGTCGAGGCATGAATGAAAATATCTAATTAATGTATTTGACAACTGATACTAGTCGAGGAAAAAAAAAAACCCTGGTCATTATATTACAGGGCAATTAACCTGTGAATCTTCTAGTTTTGTGCTTTTGTGTATGCATTTTCAATTCTTTGTTTTCGTGAATGATCTCGATCCTTCGCTGTTTCTGAGAGACCTTCACTCAATGGCCACCCGAGAAGATGCTGCTGAGCCATCCACCGAGAATTTCAATACATGCAAGACTCCAAGACCAGAAACAGTCCTGATGGGTGACCACCCCGGCCGCCATGGCGAAACCTGTTCAAGCAACATGATGGTGCGTATTGTATAGTTTCATTTTTCCCCCTTTTCTCCTTCTTCTTCCTTTTTTTTTCGTTCCTTCCTCATTTGACTTTATTTCAGTTGACATTGGTTTCTTTGATTTTGTTTCATGTTTTTGTTTGTAGTTTCATGTAGTCATTATTCGTTCTCTTATGTATTTCTGAGGATACCCATATCGTACAAGCTTGGCTTTTTAGTGGGACCTCCCATTTCCATTCCCATCCTTGTACTATGCATATGTATTTATATACCTTAAAAAATGCAATTATGTTGTTACTCATGATCACATGTATTTTGTTAATTTACGTTTTTGAAATTATTACGAATATGTTCTGTTAATGCATTGTTATAATTTTCCTTGTTTATTTAAAGGAAATGAAAATAAAGTTGAAAGTTGAACACCTGGGATTCTAAGGAGCACTGCTCGACATACCGTGTGATTCCACAGAGCTAAACTAACTGTGATCATGATGATATAAGTCTTGTTTCCCTGATGTATAGGAAACTACTTCTAAAAGGTTCAGGCAGAGGATGGGTTCTGCTGACTCGTCAATTTATTGCCAAAATTTATCTTTAAACTAAATCTTATAAGATTATCGTTTTCACACAATTGATATTTTAGAGAGAAGATCTTCATTATAGCTCGCCTTCTTTACACTGGATCATTACAATTTGAATGCGTCGACATTAATACGATCTACAATAATTATGAAGACAGAAATGACTTTCTAAAGCGTACACATTGGCAAGTATCAGCCGAATGTTATACTCTTCTCCACTCACGCAGTGGACCGGCCGTATATGCAGTGTATTACAATGATTATGTTAACCTGTCTCTTGTTCGAATTCGATGTGTGCCTTGCGCTTTGCAACTGTTACTTGCCCTATATAATATAATGGTTGGCGGTCCCAGCGTGTGGATCTTGTTTCGGCATAGGGATGAGGAGATCTATTGCTTTGCAGCTGTGGGAGAGGAGAAATCTGTGTAAGAATGAATGATACGGTTTATTCGTAGACATTCCTTGTTTTCAAGCCCATTGCTGGTTCTCTCCCTTGTTCTCTCCAAATGGATTCCTCGGGCATGGGCTCCTTTAGATTGTACCTGTTTGAGATCTGTACCCGGCAGGCATGATGGTTGTCAGGTCACTTTATTGTAATCTAGAGCCTGCACGGGGTAAGGGTTCGTTGTAACCAAATCTATGTTTGTATCATAATCCATGTGATATTATGTTGTTATGATTTTCGGCATTTTATTGCGTTTAGAGCCTGCACGGGGTTATGATCCATCGCAACTAAATCCACGTCTATGCCATAACCTATGCAAGAAATATTTTCAATATTGACTAAAACTGACTGCAATTAATACTTTGTTGTTGTTGTTGTTGATATATACCCTTTACGATAACGACAATAAGTTAATAAAATGTGTTTGGGTGTTTGTTTTTTTTTCTCTCTCACTCTCTCTTGGTCGAAATATTTTTCTGCTTTATTGGCATACCAATTCAGAACTCAATCAGCTGATGTTTTAAATATCTAGGTATGCTCCCAAATTACTCAACCTTTCAGCAGTCAACGTACACAAGCTAAATTTCATTATCATTATTGAAACACGCTTAAGCATCTTAATACAGGTTGTATAGTTATCCAGGGTGAATTGTTCAGTTTGTTCTTCTTGTTCAGGGTGGCATCTGCCAACGGGTGCCGACAGTATCAGCCGAGTATTGTATTCTTCTCCACTCACGCAGTGGACCGGCTGCACAGTTTAATACAATTTATTACAACATACTATGTCAATTTGTAACTTGTTCGAATTTGGTGTGTGCTTTGTTCGCTATAGAGTTGCCCTTGGCAACCGTGTACTTGCCCTACATGTTCTTTTTGTCCAGGATGGCATCTGCCAACGGATGCCATCAGAACTGACAGTATCAGCCGAGTATTGTATTCTTCTCCACTCGCGCAGTGGACCGGCTGCACAGTTTAATACAGTTTATTACAATATATTATGTCAACTTGTAACTTGCTCGAATTTGGTGTGTGTCTTGTTCGCTACAGAGTTGCCCTTGGCAACCATGTATTTGCCCTATATAATATACTGGCCGTCGGCGGTCCCAGCGTGTTGGTCTTTTTGGGGCATAGGGATGGGTGATCTTTTGCGCTGCAGTTATGGGAGAGGAGGAATCCGTATAGAATTAATGATAAAAACGGTTATTTTTTTTTTTCATTTCTTGTAAAATTGATTCTTCGGGTAAGGATTTCCTTCCTAGAGTTGCCCTTGGCAACCTAGTATTTGCCCTATATACTGGCGGTTGGCGGTCCCTATGAGACTTGAGATGTCTTCTCTTCTGTCATAACACAATACGTATTACAAACATGTGTTCCTTCTATTGATCGGATAAAGAACAATTACCGGAGTTTTATTATAACTTATTTTGAATATTAGTATTCATGCTTATGACAAACTGTTCTCTTTATGTTTGTGCCTACTTAGATCGTATTAATGTTATGTATAGGACGATCCTATTTTCCTTTGTAGACAACGTTATATTAAGAGACAACGATAAAATGTGTAACTGCAATATTGCAACAATCTCCACAGTCAAATTGTTCTCTACTGCCCTCTACAGGTGCCCTCGTGGACTCAAGCAACGGACAACACGCTCACCCTTTAATACGCAATTCTATAGACACAGCATTCAATTCAATTAATGATGATGACTTTTTTGATTTGGCAGGACCTTCTTTTGAACAAAACGAATCAAATATCAATCAAAATGACAATTTTTTTGATAATTATGTTTCTGACAGTTTTAATTCATCGCCGCAAGAATTAGATTATGATTTTGACATAGAGAACCAATTGCAAAGTCTGTCTTCTGAATATCTTACTCAATCCCAATTTACCAATGTTGTCAAGGAATATGATAGTACTACTTTTTCTCTTTTACATTTTAATATTAGAAGTATTAATAAGCATTTTGAAGAATTGAGGTTATTTTTAAATAGTCCCATCATGCATAATATCTCGGCGGTAGGTTTAACCGAAACCTGGCTCTCTCATGACTCCAGTCTTCCCTTCGCTCTCGACGGGTACGATTTAGTGGTTGTTTGAAAAGATTTTATTTTCTGCATTTCATATTTTCTTTCAGAATAACAAAAATAACAAAGGCAGGTTCAATTACACAAATACAATTCTGAAAATTATTGACATATTACATAGTAAGTCATATTTTGTATGTAAAGACAAATGAAACGTTAAATAACATTCAAAATGTTTATATGGCCAATAATGACTTAATTCACAGTACAATATATAATATATACATATGATGCAGAGGGCCGCCGTTATAAGCCGTGCTTGAACAGACGGACAGCCGGAGTTAAATTACCATTTTTTATTGTAGTACTTGAACACTAATACAGATGGGCCATGTTAAAGTGCGCGTAAATCCAGTTTTATACAATTACTTGCTAAACAGGAGTGGTGCCTGTGAGTGCGTGTGCAGGTGATGAAGCGCGAAAGTGTTGATGGTCAGCACTTCTAAGAAAATGATTGGATATGTTATAATATGGGCGAAGGGTCAAGCAGCAAAGTAAAAGAAAAGGAAAAGGGGGTGGACCAAATATTGCCTTGTTGTTGAGTATAAGAGGTACATGTTTAATGATTACTGTACCGTATGATATTGTGCCAAGAAATATTTCTTTGTATTTGCCTTAAAGGAATAGAGAGAAGTGCACTGTTTTATGTGGAGAGGGAGTGAATTCCAAATATCAGGCCCGTTATGGCGAATTGATTTTTGAGCTAATAGGAGTTTAGGGTTATTCAAATGGAAATCATTACGATGGCGCGTGGGGTAAGCATGGACATCCCTGTTAAGGGAAAATGCGTTGTGGAAGAGTGGGAGTAGATTTTGCGTGTATTTGAACATAAATATTGCTGTTTGAAATTTGTGTATATCGTCAACTTTAAGAACTTTTAGTCTAAGGAATAATGGATCAGTATGTTCTAGATAATGTGAGTTGGTACATATTCTTATTGCCTTTTTCTGTAAAAGAAAAATAACATTTACTTTGGTTTTATTACAGTTTCCCCAGACAACATTACAATAATTAATGCATTGTATAACATAATGAGTACTTTTTCCGTTACAAAATATTTTAATCTCCGAAGTATTCCAATGGCTTTGGATATTAATGTGGTTATATTGTCAATGTGGTTATTCCAATTTAAGTTGGAGTCAAGGGTTACCCCTAAGAACTTGGTTGATTTTTTTTTTCCAATAATGGGCATACCATCAATAATAATGTTATTAGGCATTATCGGTTGCAAATGTGAAGTATTGAAGTTTATAAAACACGTTTTATCTATATTTAGTGATAATTTATTGCATTTAAACCATGTAGAAATTTTTGCAAGCTCAGAATTAAGTATATCAACTAGTGTGTTTAAACAGTTGTGAGAGTAGAAGACACTGGTATCGTCCGCGAATAATACATAGGTGAGAAGGGTTGAGGAATTTATGATATCGTTGATATATATAAGAAAAAGTAGAGGTCCTAAAATGGATCCCTGTGGTACACCGCAAGTAATATATGACTTAAGCGAGGTACTTGAATGAAATGCTACGTATTGCTGACGTTGGGATAAATAATCTCGGAACCAGGAAAGAACTATTCCTCTTATGCCATAATTATGTAGCTTTTTTAATAAAATTCCATGGTCTATTGTATCAAAGGCCTTGCTCAGGTCCATAAAAACTCCTATCACGTGCTGTTTGTTCGCAATAGAATCGATAATTTTGTCACAAGTTTGAATGATTGCAAAATCTGTAGAAAAACCTTTGCGAAAGCCAAATTGGTTAGGATTTAAAATGTGGTTATCAACCAGAAACTTATACAAACGTTCATGTGCAATCTTTTCAAGGATTTTGGAAATGACGGGCAATAATGAAATTGGACGATAATTCTTTATTTGGGACGCATCATCTTTTTTGTGAATAGGGATTACTTTCGCAATCTTTAAAGAATTTGGGAAGATCCCAGTAGATAATGATAAGTTACAAATATGTACTATGGGGGTTACTAAAAAATGTATTATTTGTTTTAGTAAATGCATACTTAATCCATCGTGGCCACAAGATCTACTCGACTTAAAAGATCGAACAATATTCAGTATTTCATTTTCATTCGTGGGAGTAAAGAATAAAGAATTATTATTACTTTCTGGAAGGTAATCTGTAAAATTTCCAGCGTTTGGAAGTATTGTTGAGGCGAGATTGGGGCCTATGTTGGTAAAGAACTTATTAAAACAATTTGCAATGATTTCAGGGTCGTTAATATCTTGGTCATTTTCGGAAATAACGGTCGGGAGTTCTTTGTTTTTATTCTTAATAAGGTCATTGATAGTTCGCCACAGTTTGGATTTACTGTCCTTATTTGATTCTAGTATGTCTGAATAATATCGCTTTCGAGATGCCCGGATTAATGTGGTTAATGTATTTCGATATGTTCTGTATTTTGCTTTGTTCTGTGGTGTTGGTTTACGTAAGGACATTTTATATAAGCGATTACGGGTGAGTATAGAACGCATTAGCCCTTTGGTAATCCATGGTTGTTTTGTTTTTGCGCGATTGTTCTCATTAACTAAGGGAATACGATTATTATGATAATAAAGAAATTTATGCAAAAACATTTCGTAAGATAAATTCGCGTCATTGACCGAAGTCACATCTTGCCATTGTTCGCGTGATAAATCAGATATTAATGAATTAATATTTTCGTGAGATTCTTTTCTTCGCGTTCTATAGCATTTTTGTTTTGGTTGAACGTTTCCAATCTGCTCGTGAATGGTAAATATTGGAAGATGATCAGATATATCTGAATAAAGTATGCCATTAGTATAGTTTTTATCAATAATGTTAGAGAAGATGTTGTCGATTAAAGTCTCAGTTGACGTGGTGTTACAGATTCTCGTAGGCTTATTAATGTGAGGATAAAGACTACTTAATGATAATGTGTTATGAAATCTAGAAGAATTGTGGTTTGTCGTACTTAGTAAATCAATATTGTAATCCCCCATTAAGAACAAACTTTTATTTTCATGAATAATTGTATTTGAAAAAATTTCAATGCTGTCTAGAAATAAATCTATTTCGTTATTTGGTGATCTATAGATAATACCTATAATAATATTTTTAGTTTTATCATTTATAATTTCGACGAATAAACTTTCAACACCATTAATGGATAAGTCAGGTCGGAGTTTGTAACGAAGTTGATTATGTATATACAAGGCTACTCCACCTCCTCTTCCAGTCCTTCTATCTGCACGAATCATATCATAATTTTGAATACTAAACATATTTGGGGAGACATAATGCAACCAAGTTTCAGAAATTCCTATTACGGAAAAGGCAAAATGGTGAAGAGAGTTTAAGAGCGTTTCGATTGATTCAAAGTTCTTATTCAAGCTTCGTGAATTGATATGAATGAGGCTGAAGTATTTATCTATGGAAAAACTGTGAACAGATCGACTGTCATTTCCAGTTTGGGGGCAAAATTCGGAATTGAATTCGTCAATTGTGAAGTATTCACTATGATGATCTGTTAAATATTGGTCCTCAGCTTCGGGTGCAGGTTCGTTATTCATTATTCAAAGGAGAACACGATGGAAGAAATGGAGGCCATTGAACACAGACGCGCGTCGTACTGTGGGTGAGTGCAAGTGAATGAGTGGAAGGTTGCCTATTGTGTGTGTGCATCTCGCGTGCGAGAGGGAAAGATACAAAATGTTTAGCTTTACTGGATTCGGACAGTTATGGCAGACTATCTTTGTGAAGTGCAGGAAATATTACAAGTCTCTGATAAATATCTTTATATGATAATTTAGGACAAAACTTATTATTTTGTTCAGTAGAAGTTTGTAGAAATTTGTAAATTGGAATAATACGAAGAAATAGTTCAGAATTAATGAATACTAAAAGTCGTCGAATATGACTGTAATTGTTCGAGAAATATATACATCAAAAATTCGCAAGAAACAAAATCTGGCATAAGATACTGTAGCGATTCTCAAAACTAAATTCACGATAGTATGAATGCGAGGAATATCAGAAAAAATATAGATATCATTTACAGTCTCACTAATTCTTAATTTCCGATACCCCAACAGATAGTTGTTGGAACAGGTTTGTGACTTGTTATTATGTAAATAAACATCTTGGAACCGTAAACATTTGAAAATTTCAAGCTTCTCTTGAAAATTGAAAATGACTCATGCATCTTGGACGATCGGGTGCAACAAAATTTTAGTGATGCATGTTGCCTATGCTGCATGCATGATAAGAAGCAATCAGTAAGGTGCATGCATCTAGTATCATGCGTTTGAACAAAGACATAAAATTATCAATTGGAACAAAAACCAAAAGGCTACGGATATGGCGTTTTTACCCCTTTCCGCACACAATAAAAAAAAAACAACAACTGAATTTGAATAATTCAGTACACTATAATAGTATCACTGGTGTTTTAACTACATAATGTACATAAATCAGGTAGAATAAGTAGATCGATAAATTGATCGATTGTAAGTAGATCGATCGATCATGAAAATTGAAAATGAATCGTGCGTCTTGCACGATCGAGTGCAACAAAACTTTGATGATGAATGTTGCCTATGTTGCATGCATAATAATGAAGCACACAGTAAAATGCATGTATCTAGTATCATGCGTTTGAACAAAGACATAAAATTATCAATTGAAACAAAAACCAAAAGGCTACAGATATGGCGTTTTTGCCCCTTTTCGCACACAATAAGAAAAACAACTGAATTTGAATAATTCAGTACACTATGATAGTATCACTGGTGTTTTAACTTCATAAATCAAGTGGAATACAGTGGTTAGCAACAGACAAAATAGGGTAGGTGGAGGCGTTGCCATATATGTTAAACAAAATTATGATTATGTAGTCCGCGATGAGTTCACCAGTATGACTGATTTTTTGAGTCTTTATTTATTGAAATCACAGTTCCAGGCAGCAAAAATATAATCATAGGTGTAGTATATAGACCACCAAACGCGAATACTAAATTATTTTTAGCTATTTTTCGGATCTGGTTAAAAACCCACTTTTTATCAATAAAAATTGTTTTATAATGGGTGATTTCAATGTAGATTTATTAAAACAGAATAATATGTCGCAAGATTTTTTGGAAATATTTTTGTCTGCCTCTTTTTTACCCTTAACATCTAAACCCACACGTATAGTTAATGAATCTGTTTCTTTAATTGATAACATTTTTTATAACATTCTTCCTCCTCCTGATTCTTTTGTAGTACTCTCAGATATCACCGATCATTTTCCCATCTCGACTGGTTTTTCTTTAAATGAAACAGTTAATAATAAAAACAACAATATATTTAAACGAAGAATTACTCATGAAAGTATAGCTAGGCTAGGTGCTAGCTTAGACACCGCAGACTGGTCCTGTATCTTTGATACAGATGATGTTAATTTGTCTTATGAATATTTTATGAAAATTTTTATCCAACATTTGGACATTTGTATTCCAAAACGCAGAGAAAAATCAGCTAATTACAAAAAAATACCCAGGCTCCCATGGATTTCAAAATCGCTCCTGCGTTCAATAAATAGAAAGAATAATTTATATTACAGATTTAAAATGAAACGTACTGAGCAATCAAAGTTGAAATACACTAGTTACAAAAATACTTTGACGAAAATTATACGAATAGAAAAGAAAAAATATTATACTAATCAGTTACAATTTTACAGGCATGATATGCAAAATACATGGAAAGTTTTAAAGCAAGCCATGAATATATCAAATGTTAAGTCAAATATTACAAAAATTAGATTTGATGGTGAAATTGTTGAAGATTCTCAACAAATTTGTGATATTTTGAATAACCATTTTTCTTCAATTGGGGAAAGCCTGGCAAGTAATATTCCTCCCTCCACAAAACATTTTTCCGAATTTTTGGGTCCCCCAAATTCTAGTTCAATATTTTTTAATCCAACATACACTCAGGAGATAATTAATATTGTCTCTGATTTCAGTTCCAAAAAAAGTGCTGGACACGATGACATCAGCAATTTTCTTTTAAAGGGGGTAATATCGTCAATTGCGGATCCCTTAGCTCATATATTTAATCTATCCCTTTTTAATGGCACCTTCCCCGAAAGTATGAAAATAGCAAAAGTCATCCCCTTGTTTAAAAAAGGTGACAAATTAGATGTAAATAATTACCGACCAATTTCTTTGTTAAGTGCATTGTCAAAAATTCTTGAAAAATTATTTATAAAAGAACTATTAATTTCTTTAAATTTAATAATATATTTACGAATTCTCAGTTTGGATTTAGGGAGAAACATAGCACCACACATGCATTATTGAGTTTTATAGAAAAAGTGGCACATGCTATCGATAAATCTTCTCATTTGATAGGTTTGTTCCTGGACTTCTCCAAGGCCTTCGACACCATCAATCATGATATTTTACTTAACAAATTACACCATTATGGAGTGCGTGGGAAGGCCTTGGAGTGGTTCAGGAGCTACCTCATGAACAGGAAACAATATGTTTCTTTAAATGGTTGTAATTCACAAATATTAAATATTAAATGTGGGGTGCCACAGGGAAGTTTATTAGGTCCACTGTTGTTTACTGTTTACATAAATGATTTTTGTAGATCATCAGATGTTCTTTCTTTTATTCTTTTTGCAGACGACTCAAATCTATTTTTTTCACACAATAATCTTTTTGCCCTTGTTAATACAATAAATTTAGAATTAGAAAATGTTGCTCAGTGGATTAAAGCAAATAAGCTATCTCTTAATCTTCAAAAAACAAAATATATGCTCTTTAGTAATTCTACTGAGGCATTACCTGTTGATATTGTTTTAAATGGTACTCCACTCGAAAATGTTTCCCATATAAAATTTCTTGGAGTAACAGTTGACAATAAGCTGTCCTGGAAATTTCATATTGACAGTATATGTAAAATTATTTCACGTAATATTGGTATAACTAATAAGCTTCAGTTTTGTTTTCCTTTGTCGTCCCTGCTCGTATTATATTCATCCTTAATATTGCCATATTTAAGTTACGGTATTCTCGCGTGGGGAAATACATATAAAACATTCTTAGATAAATTACGTTTATTGCAAAAGAAATCACTCCGTGTTATATGTCATACTGCATTTTTGTCCCATACAGACCCACTATTTTATGAGCATAAAATATTGAAAATAAATGATTTGTATTTGTTCAATCTAGGACAATTTATGTATAATTATAATAAAAATAATCTCCCAATTATATTTGAAACAATGTTTCAAAGAAATCAATCCATTCATAATTATCCAACACGGCGATCAAATGATTTCCATTTGCCATTTCTGAGAACTTTGTTGGCTCAAAACACATTTATTTACGACGGGCCGAAGTACTGGAATTCACTTCCCAGTAACATTACTACAGCTCAATCTCTGAATTCTTTTAAGAATAAATTAAAATCATTTTTATTGAAACTTTACAACATCCAACAGAGTTAGTTTCCCTTTATCATCTCAGTCAAGTCATCATTCTTTTTTACATAAGTCCTTCTATTAAACTATGTCCCTGTCTGTGTTCTAAATATAACGATGTGGTTTTTTTTTTCTCCTGCATTCTTACCAACATAACTACGTATAAAAAATGTTTTGCATTACATTCAATCCAGCTTGTATTTTATCACTTATTTTACATTATGAAATCCAGATTGCTTGCGTCCACGATGGCACATGCTGTAGTTCCCTCTTTTTTCTCCCTTTTTTTCCTTTCCTTTTCTCTCTTTTTCCTCTTCCCAATCATTTTGATGTCAGTTGACATCGGTTCGTTTATTGTGTTTTATATTGATGTTTTGTGTATTTTTCTGAGGGTCCCATATCGTACAAGCTTTGCTTCTTAGTGGGACCCTCCACTTCCATCCTCATCCTTAGTTGACTTGTATTATACGCTTTATGTATTTAACAAAGATGTAATCACATCTACTTTTCATTTTCATAATTTTCTTATGTACCTTTTCAAATTTTGTTCTGTATCACAAATATCCCGTGTATATGCAATGTAAATAAATTTCTTTGTTCATTTTGATGGAGGTGAAAATAAAGTTGAAAGTTGAAAGTAATATTGCCGGTAATATTTCATTACACTCACTGCACTTCCGACATAAATACAAACCGAGAATGGCGTGGAGTATGCATGTTCGTGGATTTATTGGAGAGTACAAGTTTACCAAAACAAAAAGTGCTTACCACATTACATAACATAGTTACTCATGATAACATGATAGGGTTGTACACTTTATAGACGAGAAAGTAAAAACATGATCATACCAATGCTTGTTATACACAATTATACTTTCCGGTTTCAGGATTCGGTAATTTTACACCGACAAACAGAAATATTATCCAAGTAGTAAATGCTTTCAAACACGCCACTGCTATGTCTAACTCTGGAAGGACCCGGGTTTTCTCTCCGCAAATTTGTATTCATCTCATGACGAGCATCTGCACCGTGGAATACAACAACATATATACATGGCAGTGCTCTCTGCGTACGGGCCACCTACAGACAAGCACCCCGGATCCCGCCTTGCCTCTTAGGCCCTTGTCGGAGGACTCCCTGCATGGTAATCCGAGAAGTATCCCCATCGAGTATAACTACAATGGACTTCTCTGATTGACAGGCGAGCCCACTCAACTCGGAACCCACAAGCGCGTACAGACCCATATACAAAAGCCCCCTGCATCAGAAAAGTGCTCGGCACTAGTCACAGGCGGGCGCGTCCGTGACCCGCCGGCTTTCCTCACGGTGCCTCTTGATGCATAAATGGCCACAATAACAATTGTTAATAAAACAAACATTCCGAAATACACCCTTCCCTACGAGTTTGACATAACAAGTGGAAAACATTTCATGTACTGTATAAACTACATCTGCGCAGAGGCCCAGAAATGAACAATTTCCGCCTCTACCAATCCCCACCAGAAAAGACGCGCAGCACCGCACCAGTCCTGAACACGAAGCGACGCCACCCAGATTTGCGTCACCCCACGGGCCCATGCACCGTACCGTGAGGAACACAACCCCAGCGCCGCCGCGCGTCCACGGCGCGAAGCCGCGCGCGTCCCCGGAGGGAAGGAGACCCCAGGATTGGGTGAAAAACTGCCAAAAAAAACCTTTGCGGAAAAAATGGCAGAAAAGCCCCAACCTGCCAAGCTAGACTTCGACAACAAGATAGTCTTGTCTGGGATTCCTTAGACGATCACACATTGCGATTCCCTCATCACTCGGACCTATAATCCGCCTTTAGCGCGATATCCGTCCATACTTGTTTAAGGACAACTATCTCAAACTATAAGATACAAAAAATTAAATTCCTATTAATTCAATAATTAGTTTTGGCTGTACAGCACGACTTTCCTCAATGTCTATTACCTGTCACATCGATAGGTCAATAGGCATTTAATTATAATACGAGTAATTCCAAATTTACTTGTGTATCGACGACTTTCACAAATAATCAATGCATTTTTAATAGGAAAAAGTGTAGGGGGTGGGTATGGGGTGGGTAATTTAAGCGAGGGCCCAAAATTGATGCTCTCTCCGTGAAATCCACGCACAGAATGATCCCTTCTCACATTAACTGCTAAACTTTCCCACGCTAAATGTTCAGCTTTCCCACGCGCACTGCTAAGCGTACTAATGCGGTTGCGCCATCGGGAACCATCAAAGGAGATCACTCGTTCATGTTTTCGGCGACGCTCTTTGCGTATGCCGCCTGCTCTCAGGCTCCGACTAGCGCCGAACGCCCTCAAAGGCAGAAAACAAGTCAGTGAGCGAGTGTAAACCCCTTTTAACGACTAGCGCCGTTAAAGGAATTACACTCACTGCACTTCCGACATAAATACAAACCGAGAATGGCGTGGAGTATGCATGTTCGTGGATTTATTGGAGAGTACAAGTTTACCAAAACAAAAAGTGCTTACCACATTACATAACATAGTTACTCATGATAACATGATAGGGTTGTACACTTTATAGACGAGAAAGTAAAAACATGATCATACCAATGCTTGTTATACACAATTATACTTTCCGGTTTCAGGATTCGGTAATTTTACACCGACAAACAGAAATATTATCCAAGTAGTAAATGCTTTCAAACACGCCACTGCTATGTCTAACTCTGGAAGGACCCGGGTTTTCTCTCCGCAAATTTGTATTCATCTCATGACGAGCATCTGCACCGTGGAATACAACAACATATATACATGGCAGTGCTCTCTGCGTAACGGGCCACCTACAGACAAGCACCCCGGATCCCGCCTTGCCTCTTAGGCCCTTGTCGGAGGACTCCCTGCATGGTAATCCGAGAAGTATCCCCATCGAGTATAACTACAATGGACTTCTCTGATTGACAGGCGAGCCCACTCAACTCGGAACCCACAAGCGCGTACAGACCCATATACAAAAGCCCCCTGCATCAGAAAAGTGCTCGGCACTAGTCACAGGCGGGCGCGTCCGTGACCCGCCGGCTTTCCTCACGGTGCCTCTTGATGCATAAATGGCCACAATAACAATTGTTAATAAAACAAACATTCCGAAATACACCCTTCCCTACGAGTTTGACATAACAAGTGGAAAACATTTCATGTACTGTATAAACTACATCTGCGCAGAGGCCCAGAAATGAACAATTTCCGCCATACGGGCACAGCCCGCCGCCAATGCGCAGGAGAGCGGTACAGCGGTAAAAGGGGGGACGCAATAAAGATCCACGTTACACATATTTTGTTGTTGTTTTGCTATACACAACGTTAATCTAGAAAGCACACATCGGAACAAGAGCTAGTTTACATCCATAGTAAAGGCATTTTATGACTATCTCTAGCCCCAGAAAACATTACAAAACATTTACTACCAAACATTGGAGTTATCGAACTCAAAACGATCTCATAGACTCCCTTATCAATCTATGAACACCTTTCATTACCAACCTCACTACCCGTGTCTATTTCAATTTGATTACTCATTACATGTATTTGATATTTGTATGTCTTTGTCTCCTTCACTTTCTGTTCCTTCCGCGCCTAGAGCACTCTGCAGAGTGGATTTGGCGCTATATAAGTCATATCAATTATTAATTATTATCATATCAATTATCATGTCGGCTATCCCGCTTCTGAGGTCTTTTAGAAATAGTGCTATGCCAACATCGGATAAGTGTATGCCGTCCTGTTTGTAAAGAGTGGCGTCATGATGTCGGATGGCTTGATGCGTAATAACAGGAGCACCTGCTCGCGGACAACATGCGCGTGTTCGCTTGTTCATAGCAAGGCGAATCCTATTCAGCCCGATTCTGGTGGGAATCCGCAAAACGGGCGTATTTCCTCCTTGGCAGGATTTCCGACTAAACAATTATTGCTTCTGGAAGAAGTTGCTGCAATTTATTTTAAACATTGTCTCTGAGACCAGCTCCATCCGTGCTTTCTTCGGAAAAAACTCAATGTCGTTTGTACCCGCGTGGATGATGACGTGTGACAAGTTGCAGAAGTGCTGAGACGAAAGAATCGATTCCAGCCTGCTATGAACCTGGCCGAGTCGAAGCCCCCTATATCGTCTCCATTGGACTGGAGCCCGCTGCCTCATTGCTTGGACTCCCTCTCGACTTGCGAATCTCCCGGCCCAGTACGCTACGAGTCCCCAACTACCAGGATCGTACGCCGGCCTCGCCTGCCTGCAAAACAAAGAAAACTATCACCCGGCAGCGTCTAGCTCAACCAAATATTTGCTCTATGTGCCCAAGCCTTTGTATATAGTAAAATTGTCCATACTTTTCGACATAATTCACAATTTCTAAGCTGGGTTAACCCTGCTAAACTGGGTTAATCATACTTGAACTGCTCTATAATCTAACATGTTAATTTACAAAAGTTTATGCGCTCAAACTGAATGTTATAGCGAGCAAGACCCTCATTCCTCAGCATACCACAGTATATACCAACATAACAAAAACATATCCACTATTTTGGTAACTATACCAACATGAAGCAACGAACATAACTGTCCCCAACATGACGTAAGGGACTATTCTGCCCCTACCAAATTTATACGAATGTAACGTTTATGTGTATTTGTCACCCAGCGCCCCATCTGCTGGATTACCTGCGAGTCAAAACCCGCTACTGCCGCCGCCGTGGCAGCACATATTCGGAATGAGTGGGAGGTGAAACGCGACTCTAGTGCGCCAGCCATAGCCGGGAAAACGGGCAGCAGATCTAACGACGTCCATATACCTGAACAACTCTCTCGCCCGGGAACCGTGTCTCTCGGTATACACTGATGCGCGCGTATACAGTGAAGGCACTAGTTCACTGCTCTATGGTGGTAATTCGTGGGACTTTGCGCTGCGGCTGTAGTTGTAGTGCAGCACTAGCCCCGGACACCGCGCCGCAAGGCGCGGTCCTGGCGGCTACCTCGCAGCTGAGCGGGAGCAAAAATCACGAATAACTCCATTGCCACATTCACGGCGACTTCACAAATAAAGCACGGCTAAATTTCTATCATAAACACAGTGACAATAAAAATGAAATATGCATTACATTTTCGATTTGGTTCTCCTCAACCATTTATCTAGAAACTGCAAAATTTTCCACATTTTTAGGAGTAATAAGCAGCCTGACCTAGTGCAACAGTGGAAAGACTTGCTGCTATATCCATTAGTACTGTTGTGTTTTTCGTTACCCGCGCGGTCAATACCCCCGGCGCGGGTTAGTAACACAATGTACACTAGCGTTAACCCGCTAGTGTTGGTGGCTAAGCGGTGGCAACTTAGCTACTTATAAACTACTAAAATACAGTATCTTATCTACGCCTTACTATAACAAAACTTACTCTACTGTTACTATAAGTACTGCTTAGCTCACCTCGGTAACCTTGAGGATCTTGCGTTGCTAAACCGGCTGATGGCTGACGATTAGATAATAGACTCGGAAATACACCTCCGTTCGTATCAGCATTCATCCAACCAGCCCCTGGTCGACCAATCCGGATGCAGGATGGCAGCCCCCCAATTTACATAAACCCCGCCCCGACTGACCCATTAACTAAATAGGGGTGTTCAGTCCTACAACCAAAGGATGAACCCAATTTGCCACTACACTCCCCCCCGTCCTGTAAAAGAGGAGACGCTCGGGGGTCTCATCTTTAACGTGGGTTCTCTGGTGGAACTCGCGGTCCCTTTGGAATTCTCCAAGAGCTTCCAGGGCGTTCGACGGTTCCGGGAGAGAACTTAGCCCAAGAGAGAGACAGCCCACGGTTCTCAACTTATAAGAACACCCCAGGTGCCTAACATGTGTGTATCTGCAGGGGCTCCTGAGGGAGTCGGGTAGTCTGGGCAAAACTACTCCGAGTCCTTGTGGAAGTCCTCCCGCCATGTGTTCCCTTATCTTACAACTGATTAACTTCCCAATAACCACTAAAATATTAACCCAAATTTCCGCACACCACTATCACTATATCAAGTGATACTCCCTTGGGAGTACCCTTCAGTGTTCCAACAATAAATCACTGTGCCCCACCCAATTGAACACAAAAACTAACCAAGCACCCGAAAATATGACTGTCAGGTGCAAAACCCCCAAAATGTATTCTTACTCAAAACTGATAGGAGAGAGTGCAGAAAAGGGAAACGACAAGGAAAACACCAAAAACATAAAAAATAAACAATAAGCCTTGCTCCGGAGCTTACTCGCATTCTATCACTCTGCGAGCACATACTCTCAGGCAGCCTAACAAATCAGCTCCACTGGCTCCCCTCAGGTCAGCGCAACTGCTTCTGACTCCCCTCTCGAGGTAAGAAGGCAAATTGCAGCGAAACACCAAGGGTGGTTTCAAATGAGGGGCATCTGCCTCCAGAAGCAACCGCTGGAGGGGGAAGAATCCGCAGTGCTTACTGGGCCGTGAATTCCATTTGGGCAATAGCCATGGTATACCCAAAATAGCACTCCGGGAATGCCTCCATCCATTTTCGAACATGAGCAGTGAAACTGGAGCAATGATAGAAATGGATCCATATGTTTGGTGGACTGTGCTTCTGCATACAATCCCTGCACTGCAGGTGCACAGCTTCCCCTTCGGGATCTTCCCGACTGCATCATGCATGCAATACAAGCACATTCCCCATGGCTCCAACTCTCGGGATTCTTTCCAGGGCACCCTACTGGATGATCCCATGAGAATTGGGGACGGAGTAGTCCAGTCCCAGCTCACTGATCCCCGTGACGTGTGCATCTTTAAACAGCTGATTTAGCTGATAAGATTGCCAGTCTGCGACGATACCAGTGTGCATAGGCTGGATGCCCACTACTTCCTGCCACCAGGCGTCCTCCAGTAACACAATGCTGGAGCATGGGTCAGGGTCACAGTAACTTAGGACTCCACTAACCACACTCCTATGCACCTTGGGTAGGTTGCCTCCAACCTTCCCCAAGACTGGATCCAATCCTTGTATCCTAAGGAAGCGCTCCATCCTGTCCAAACAGGCACGGGAGTCGATGACAAAGAGAGGGGAGGCTACCCCTTTGACCGTCAGAAGGTGTGAAACCCAAGGGGTCCGAGTAGCTGGCGTGCAAGCAAATGCTGGCTCCAGCCCCAGAGCCACCTCAGGCCCTTCCTCCCCAGCCCTAGGTTTGTCCCCCTCCCTCGCATCGCTCCCACACTCCACCGGAACAGATGGAGAGCCCTGGTCTTCTGGGTTACCTTCCAACCCAGGATCTTGTGGCATAATGGGAGAGGATGGAGGTCGCTCCCCACCAGCGAACTCCTGTAGAGGTGGGATAAGCTCCACCGGAACTTTATCCAACTCCCCTTGGGGAGTCTCCTCCACCTTGAGATCCACTAATGGGGGGATCTCACCACTCCCGTCCACATGGTCTTCAACAATTGGAACTGCAGGGGCCGTGGCCTTAGCGCTTGGCTGGGCCGGCCGACCCACAGCTGGAATGGGGGCCACATGGCCACGGGGCTCTATTGGGTGCTGTCCCAGCCGAAGGAACTCACCCCATTGGCGGGTGGTTACCTTCGTAGCAAGGAACCAAATCACCCTCCGGTGGATCAATGATGCACAAGAATTCGGTGGTCTTATTGTGAACTTCTCGGGGACGTCCCATCCATGGCGATGGGCCATCTCCCGCATCTCGTTGATCACACCCCCTGAGGCCACTTCCGTGGGTCCTTCCCATTCATTTGCTACCTTCTCCAATAGGACGTCAAGATCGGCACGTCCAACGATGCACACCGCCAGGTACCGGAGCGCGTTACACCTAGCCTGGTGCAAAACATCGGGTTCCCACTCCTCATACCCAGGGAAGCGGAAACAGTCCGGTAGGTGACTGGCCAAGTGGCGTCTCCTGTTCGATATGTGCTTACCGCAACCTGGAACAAAACATGGGTACCGATTTCTCCATCCAGGCAATGAGGCACGTCTTGGCGCCGATCGTTGATCCCCTTGAAGATGTGGTCTTCCCTCCGTGCTCCTCGGAGGCTCAGGATCAGGAGGAGCAGGAGGCTGTTGTCCCCTTGGGGCAGAGCCTGCACTGCGCCCTTTCCTGCGAGCTTTCCTTTTTGTCCAGGAGCCGCTGAGGGGCGTCACAGAGTGTGGACGGGGGGCCGCCTGCACCTCTTGAGGCACCGCAGCCACTGCAACTGCAGCTGCATGCCCACCGGTAACGCCACAAGAAGGAACCTGATGGGGAATATTCACCCGGATCCACTCCTTGCTGCGCACAGGCTGGCACGCCAGCTGCATCGCTCTTACCCACCACTTTTCACTGCAACTCATAGCCAGCTGGTACTGGGCCTTGATGAGCGAATCAACTCCCACCTGAAGGTGGAAGACGGGCTCACCCTGTCCCTGCACCAGCAAAACCGGGTCCAACAACTCTCCCCGGTGGTGTCGGACCCAAAGGCACTCTAGAAGGGACAATTCCCCCAAGTCGCGGACGTCCACCCCCTCTCCCATTTCCTGACCTCCATTCCCCCATGAGTTGGGCGGGGTGGGGATGTTCGGTTGATCCACATGGACCAACCGAACCCTCTTTGTTCGGCGTTTACGTCCTAAGACCAAAGGGATGCTCTCCTCTCCGAGTACCAATTTGGAGTCCCGGATGTTGATGTTCATTTTCATGCTACGCAGCAGATCCAACCCCAGAAGCATGTCGCCCTGTATGGGTGCCACGTGCAGGTTGGATTGGAACTTGGAGGAGCCGAGCTGGAGATCGATTGGGCCGACCACCATCCCACTCATCTGCAAGTCCTTGCCCGCTGTGTTCAATTTGACTATCTTTCGACATGGTGGTTTCGGGTCAAGTGACTCGTAAACCTGATCTGAGATGATAGAGACCTCCGCCGCAGAGTCTACAATAGCTCGGAGATTGCGGTTTCCCACCACCATGTCTACGCTAAATAGCGACAACGATTGCAATAGGCACACCACAACCTCCTCTGCAGTGGGGTCTCTCGGCTTGGTCGCTGGATCCATCACATCAGAGGCGTGGTCCTCCTGAGTCGACTCTGAATCAGGGGGGTCCAGCTCTTCTGTGTCCCTGACAAAGGATGGAGTACATTCCTCTGCCAGGCCCGGATCCATGACTTGATCTAACAGCCAATCAGGTACTACTTTCTCCTCACCCCTCGAAGGGTGTGCAGAAGTCTCCCCTGAGGAAGGCTGCTCTGCCCCATCTTCGGGGGGCGGGAGGACCACTCGAGGAAAGGAGGCCCCTTGGGATGGGGGAGCTGGTGCTTGCGGAATCAGAGATTCACCCTTCACAGTGTGGTCCTGCTCCGCAGCACACAAGCCCCCCATCTCCCCTTCCGCTCGAGAGGCGCTCATATCCGTGCGAGTTACTAGAGGCCCTGGGGATTGTTCTCCCTCCTGAGGCCCCCCTTGCTGCGCGAGGTCGGGGTCAGCTCGGGCCAGAGGTCGACCTCCTCCTCCGGCCCGCTCCCGTTTGACTCCACCTCGGCATCTAGCATCATCAGCACCCTTCCCCCTGTCGTCTCGGGGCAGTCCCGCTTGAAGTGGCCCAGCTCACCACAGAGGAAACACCGACTCTTGGACGGGTCAAAGGGCGCTGGTTTGATAGGGTCCTTAGGTGCTGGATGGGGAAGAGAAGCATGAGGCCGGTCCGCTGCCTCGGACTCGGAGGTCAACTTCTTGATCATGGAGTACAAGGAGCGGACTTGTGCCTCCAAATACTCAACCCGCTTCTCTAACCGCCTATCATGCACATCGGTTCGTTGGACCGTATTAGGTTGAAAAACGCGACAGACGTGCGCGTCAGAGTCCAGCTCCGCATCTGCGCTGAGCGTCGTGTGTTTTACGTCCTTCTGGGAGCGCCCATGTATCGCGCGGTGTGTGTGTTGGAACCACTGGACCCGTTCCAGGGCTTGGTCCAGGGTGCCTGGCTTCATAGTAAGCGCGTGGAACCCGGCCTCCCTGTCCACGCAGCCTTGGCAAAAGCGCAGCGCCTGCTGTCGCTGCAGCTGGTCAGGCGGCAGGCCCGGGAAAGCGCGCGCACCAAGATCAGCAACCCGGTCGGCCCAATCCAAGATGGATTCGTCGGCCGATTGCTTTGCGCTCCCGAATTCCAGCTGTGTCATTTCAGGATGATCATAGGACCCAAAGCGTTTTGCACATTTTTCGACTAGGTCGAAATACTCCATGTGCGGCTGGCCGGAGGTAAGGGCAACGAAAAATTCGCTGGCCTTCCCCTCCAGACACCAACACAGCTGGTCCTTGCGCTGCGTGGCGTCCCAACCGCACGAACGCGCATAGGAATCGAACTTCGTGTGGAAGGCTTGCCAGCTGCCTTTACCATTAAAAGTAATGGTCTTGGGCATCGAGGCCCACGCGGGTCGCGCACTGCCATTCGCACGCTGGCTTGCGCGCTCCTGGGAACCTCCCATCCCCTCCCATCGGTCGGGAGTACGGCACTCCATGCGCGCGTCACGAGCTGGGGCCCTAACTGTATTGTAGGCGCCATAAGGAGGGACCGGCCGGAAACCCGACCGTGGTCCTCTTCCCTCTGGACTGCCCAGTGACGGGGGAGTCCCACCACCCATGAAATCGTGCGGGGTACTGTCCATGCGAGGGGAGTCCCCCACAGCGGAGAACGCCGGCCCGCGGGCAGACCCCAAACTAGCGTCAACCTGCGCCGGTGCAGGGCGGAAATCAAACCAGTCGAACAACTGCAACGCATCAGGCCAGGACGAGAACAAGTCGGGGGAAATCCCCCCCAGCTCATACCGCGCATCCATAATGCGGTGCACGACCGCCCGGTCTATTCCCGGAACCCTGCACAGCTCTGTATAAGAGCAGGAATTAATCAAAATCTTGTTCGTAGCCATGAGACTCTGCTATCCACTAGTGATAACACGCAATATGTCTCTAGTGCCCTCTTAACTTATAACACAAAGACTGCTGAAACGCGCAGTGCAATGAAACGGTAATGCGGACCCCCAAACAACCAATAGGTGGGTCAAAACAACTGCACTACCCCAGTAAAGCTAGGGAATACGAATAGGAATACGAACAACGAACGCGTGAATACGGCCAAATGAAGCGCAACTATATAATACAGGAAATCTAAGTGTGGCCCTACTCGGCGGTAAACAAACCTGCAAGGACACACAGTATCCAATCCAGACAGCGGCGGTAGTCTTGTACCAATGCTATCTGAGAAGCTCAAGAGCAGTAGACTTATACTGTCCTGAAAACAAACACGAAATGCTAAAACACAGTAGTGTAAACTGCTCACAGAACAGTACACACAGAAATGCTACCGGCTGATAATCCCTTTATCCAAAAGCGACTAAAGTCGGAATAGCCTAAGCTATATGAGAATTTAGGACTACTGGAGCCTACACACGAAATAAAATCGATTTGGTAGGAGACCTACACTACCAATCACGCAATACAGTTGAATCAAACTCCAAACGTGGTAGACTTATACCATAGAATTAAGTGACTAACTCGCAAATAATCGGATAATTAGTAGATATAAGCGATCATGTAACTGCGGTCGAATATGAGGCCAATGTAGACCGCTGAAACAAATTGCAATCAGAATAATGCGTCAGGAAAGTACACTCTAACGCATCAATAACTGTAATCCTAAATCAAGATATAGCCCATACCGCACTTAACGACGTGGTTGACTTAAACCACAAAACGGAGGACAGCCTACAAAAACACAGACGCGTGAATGTATTCCACACTAATTAAGCTGATAGTATAACTTATGTGCCACCCGGCAGTAGACTTATACTGCCTGTGTGACACTAAATCAACTTACAATGAACTAAGGGTGCTACTCAGCAGTAATTTGTACTGCCTATCGCCACTCAATTTAAAAGAAACAGGGCACTTCTCAACGGTAGACTTGTACCGCAAGTAAATGCACCCCTTATACCAACAATAAGTGCACTAGAATACAGATGTATAGGGGCGTAAACAAGACGCAACACTAGATAATGCTATTCGCAGCGGGAGACTTATCCCGCGAATAGATGCAGTTAATTATGCGACGAACACACTAATATCCTCAAACATACAAGTATAGATATGCAAAAAACAGGACTACTCGTAATGGTAGACTTATACCACCGAGTAAATGTACTGTCGATATGCAACGAATACACTAAGGATCGAAAACATGCAAATTTAAATATGCAGAAACAGTGCAACTCGTAACGATAGGCTTAGACCACTAAGTAAATGCGCTGATGACACACTATTAATGCACGATAACGAGCATCAAGAACGTCCTGGTAAGAACAGGCAGGGAGCGCCGCTATGCGTGCTAACTTATCCAGTAGAACAATGTATGCACGTTAAATCACGAACGGCGCACAAAAAAAATTACTGCGGGCTTAGTAAGTTTAACGTGTGGATGCACTTTGAGTGTAACAAACCAAAGATGTTAAACTACAAGGTGCACTTCAATATATATTAGCAAATACTAACACTAGTAGGCCACTAGTAAGCTAATCGCAAACGTACTTGCGCGCGTATGCTGCAGGCTTATGCAGTGTGAACGCGACCGTACACCAAAGAATATGGACCAGCGCTATCTGGTAGCGTTAGCTGATAAAGAACACACGCAAGCAAGCAATGTACTCCTTGCTGAAGATTACCAGGGCACCAAAAAACACTAGACCTAACACAAATTGTAGAAAAGAATACGCAGCACCCAGCACCACTACGTATATGGAACTCAATAGGGGCTGTACAACAGTAGAGCTACGCTTACTTGTGTGAACACACCCCAACCCAGTTACTGACAGAAAAAATTCTATGGGTGCAGCGCACTACCAACCCGATCCTATCACGCCCAACACAAGGCGCAGTCCGAGAAAAACAAATACGAAGTGGGCGCAAACAAGCTGCACAACCTTGGAGCCTGCTTGTGCGTCCCACCCCGATACGTCACACTCCGCCCTATGTCCCTAGCGGCCCTTCCCGAAACGGAGCTGCAGTGTTAACACTTCCCTGCTGTGAAGCTAGGCCGTAGTGTAAACACAACCCCGACCCGGAGCAATGGCTAGGCAGTATAAACACAGCCCTGCTATAAGACACGGCAAAATATAAACACAACCCTGCTATGGAACTAAAGCGGTACAGTGTGAACACGACCCTGCTATAAAATTAAGTTGGAGCAATATAAACACACCCGTTATAAAACTAAATCAATCTAATATGAACACACCCCTGCTATAGAATCAAATCAATGCAGTGTGAACGCACCCCTGCTATAGAATCAAATCAATGCAGTGTGAACGCACCCCTGCTAAAGAATTAAATCAATGCAGTGTGAACGCACCCCTGCTATAGAATCAAATCAATGCAGTGTGAACGCACCCCTGCTAGAGAACTAAATCAATGCGGTGTGAACGCACCCCTGCTAGAGAACTAAATCAATGCAGGGTGAACGCACCTCTACTATAGATTTAAATGAATGCCGTGTGACCACTCCCTTGGTATCGAACGAATTCAATACCGTGTGAACACACCCTTTCTTACACGACGACTACCTCAGTGCAGTGTGAGCACCCCCTGCTAAAGGACTACTACGGCGGTGCAGTGTGAACACACCCCGCTGCACCCCTGCTATAGGACTACGTCGGTGCAGTGTAAACACACCCCACCGTACCCCTGCTATGGGACTACTACGTCGGTGCAGTGTGAACACACCCCGCTGCACCCCTGCTACAGGACTACGTCGGTGCAGTGTGAACACACCCCACCGTACCCCTGCTATAGGACTACTACGTCGGTGCAGTGTGAACACACCCCGCTGCACCCCTGCTACAGGACTACGTCGGTGCAGTGTGAACACACCCCACCGTACCCCTGCTATAGGACTACTAACAATAACGGAACCTAACAACGAGTCCTAACAATGTTACACGAGGGATAGCCTATCCGAAGTGAACAACACACGCAACCAATTAACGGCACCGAGTAAACTCGACCTAACCGACGATACAGTAACGCACGAAACTAAACAATAATAGGACCTGGTCCTAATAACACACCCCGTGCGCACAGTATACACACTGAGTGCACCCCTACTACCCCCCGGGTCCTAGTACTATTCACCGGCTAATGCAGTAGCAGCGAACCGGCACTAAACCAGTGCACAAGAGCGCTAACTACCAATTGACCCACCGATGAAGGGACCGTAACAGTACCGCTAGTACAGCGGTGACAGTGCTCAGAAATTACAGCGAGCCAGTGGCTACCGATCCGTAATAATTATAAATAATTAGTATATAGATCACTCAAAAATCAAAGAAAATCACGTACCTCTATATGATCAGTCACTGGCCGTCACTGCACTGCTACTGCTGGCTTGCTGTGTGCAAGCGGGGACAAGCAAGACAGACACTCGCACACTCAATCACAAATGATACACACGCAGCACCGACCCTTATTGGTCCTGGTATAAGAAATCAAGTAACACATTAATTAACTGCTCCGTTGTTATTAAATCCGCCTTATAGATTTCAATCACGTACAGTAGAAAATTAAGTCTACCTACTATTTCGATCTGATATTCTTCACCTCCTGAATCACTATCCATCAAACACCCAGGCACACGCGCAATCGACCGTATCAATCACCAACAGAAAGGAAAGGAAACACAGGACACAGATCACCCATGTAATATCACATGTACCGAATCAATCACCAATAATACACACACCGCAACTTAAAACACGAGGACCAGGGCCACCGCACATAAGATTGCGAGGACGAAATCACTAACAATTTAGGCAACAATGCGTCAGAAAAACGAAAAAATAGGAAAACGACGACACGAAAAAGGAAAGGAAGACAGAACACGAGAAAGACAAGAGCGAATAATAAGACAACCGAGCAAACCCAACAGCACTCGCGCTAATCTCAGGCTGCTGTAAAGACAGACAACCTGAAAGTGAAAAGACGACGAAGCAATGCGGGGCAACGAAGAAGTGACAGACGAAATCCGTAAAGGAGAAATCACGGCACACAATAACGGAAAGAGAAATAAAATCGTTTGATACAAACGAGTAGACGGAGCGTCGGGGAAACCCCAAGTTTGACGCGACCGATATGGCTCAATAGCCGACTACGCCAGTGTTGTGTTTTTCGTTACCCGCGCGGTCAATACCCCCGGCGCGGGTTAGTAACACAATGTACACTAGCGTTAACCCGCTAGTGTTGGTGGCTAAGCGGTGGCAACTTAGCTACTTATAAACTACTAAAATACGGTATCTTATCTACGCCTTACTATAACAAAACTTACTCTACTGTTACTATAAGTACTGCTTAGCTCACCTCGGTAACCTTGAGGATCTTGCGTTGCTAAACCGGCTGATGGCTGACGATTAGATAATAGACTCGGAAATAACCTCCGTTCGTATCAGCATTCATCCAACCAGCCCCTGGTCGACCAATCCGGATGCAGGATGGCAGCCCCCCAATTTACATAAACCCCGCCCCGACTGACCCATTAACTAAATAGGGGTGTTCAGTCCTACAACCAAAGGATGAACCCAATTTGCCACTACAGTACGCATGTACGCATGCGTGAACAATGACGTCAACGTTACGGACGCTCAAGGATATGAATGATGCACCATCGCACGGTGCATATAAGGTGAAATGAATATGCATCATGTAGCCAGCAATACAGCTGTCAATGCACTGCACTGCATGCATGCTGTGCGCATGTGCAAGTGGTTGGGAGTTTTAGTGAGCATCGGTGAGCTGAAGATATTCGCCTTGTAAGATTTTCTGCATCATAAGCAATGAAATGCATCAGTCACCAAAATGAATCATTTAGGTTTAATCGACCCATGTAAGTAATCCTAGTAGTTTTTGTTGAAAAATTAAGAAAATACAGCGCCGAAACGGCACCGTTTTGTACAACTCCTCGATCTAAATGCGAAAAACGGCGCAGCCCCAACGCTGCACGTTGGGGCTGGTCGCAGTTAGTGCAGCACCTGAGTATAGAGGTTTGATCACTTTGAATCGGGGCATTCTTGAATAAACAACCCAAATCTACAAACTCGCCCTTCCATATCTTTTCTTTGGTCGATATGGGAACCGTTGAACCTAGCTCTTCCCTAGGTGTCGACATCAGGGGAGGCTTCGGGAATCCAGTGTCTGACGACTGACCCTGTTCATCGTCCTCGACCCCAGGCATTTCATTAACCTTATGTACGGTCACCGTAGGCCAAGGCACTTAGAAGCCCTTCATTACTTGGGTACTCACCGTTATCGCCGACCGCGCCACCCATGTCCTGCTCAGGCTGGGCCGTCACATGAGCTCTCCCGGCCGCCTGCCCCGTAGCACGGTCCTCCGTCTGCACCCTGTAGTCCAGCTGCCCAACAGCGGAACTTGCGCCGGGGCCCCGGCTGGTATTATGTTCGTCTGCTGAGCTTCGGGCCGCCGACCCCGCGGATCGCGAGGACACTGGAGGGGGAGTAGTCGTTCCTTCCCGGCGTGTACTGGGTGCGGGAGCATTTCGAGCAATCCTCCTTGCTCTTGTCGGTACCGGAGGAGCGCTGGCCGATGCTGCAGCCCGTGAAGCTTTCCGCTGCGAATGTTTTGGCATCTTGGAAATTCCACTGCCTCTGATCGTAGCAAGAGTTGACGATTTTGTATCCGAATGAATAGCTCTATACAATAATTTAAGCGAGGGCCCAAAATTGATGCTCTCTCCGTGAAATCCACGCACAGAATGATCCCTTCTCACATTAACTGCTAAACTTTCCCACGCTAAATGTTCAGCTTTCCCACGCGCACTGCTAAGCGTACTAATGCGGTTGCGCCATCGGGAACCATCAAAGGAGATCACTCGTTCATGTTTTCGGCGACGCTCTTTGCGTATGCCGCCTGCTCTCAGGCTCCGACTAGCGCCGAACGCCCTCAAAGGCAGAAAACAAGTCAGTGAGCGAGTGTAAACCCCTTTTAACGACTAGCGCCGTTAAAGGAATTATTTCAATACAAATCTACCTGCATTGCAGCCATTGGTATTGCACGTCATCCTTTCCACATTTACAAAATTATTGATCAACATTCTTCCCTGTATTTTTTAAAGGATACATACATCTTTTGTTTGTTTGTTTTGTTTTGTTTGTTTGTTTGTTTGTCTGTTCTAGGCTGGCTGGATGGCTCTTTTTTTTTTTTTTTTTTTGGCTTTCTGTCATTGCGGTTCTTTTCACGGGATTGGTTATTGAGTTAATCATAATTTGCTCAGGGTATCAACTAACGACAAGGATTAACATTAACATTAGCTAACATGCTCAAGGACGCCAATTTTACAGTTATCATAGATATACTAACTTTCATACTTTTATTCGGAAGAAATACACCGTACAGAGTTCAGACTTTGTAAATGCCACTCGTATAATGAACTCAAAATAGGTCCAGCGAAATTGACGTCACTCAGTTACGGCTACAATTTCAAGACAACGTGACCTCTTCTGATATCATAATCTCATGAGGATTGATATTGCTTTATAGTTTGATTGGGATATAGGCAATCTTTCGGAGAAATCAACAGCAGCAGCAGCAACAACAACAACTACACATTCATACGCACGTGAAATAAGGAAACATTTAAAAAAGAAAAAGAAAATGTAGTTGATGTGTTCACACAGAGTTATTTTGAAGAACAGATATGCTGCTTTGCTATTTTTATTGCTCATAGGTCAGAAAACAACACTTGCAAACGAAACATATATGTTGTTTTTCTAACACCCTTTTATGGATTATTCGCAATTCTAGGATCACTGCACTATGGATCTATAGGAAATATTGTATTCATCCGCAGTTCATTTTGTTACATTGCAGGCAAGACAACTTGTTGTCCACTGTACAATTTTATTTGTGACATGCCTTACAAATAATATAAACGATCAAAAACCAATGAATCATTCTGTAATCAATTTAGAATGCCCGCTCATGACATCGGAACATAATGGAAATCACATATGAGCTGTATGTCGTCTCTCATTGACGACATAAAACGCATGGAAACTATCCAGCAACTCGAGTAACACCTGTAAATCTATAATGATAAATCATTCTCCATTCACGAACGTCTGCATGTACAATGGATGTAAACGAAATTTAAAGGGATCGCATAGCTTTGGTTGAGACCTAATTTCAGATTTCTAACATTTTTGGTGACATAATGAGAAACCTCTTATGAAATATGAAAGAGCGTGTAATTCTATGAAGAATTTAATATTTGATGAAAGTTACTTTTGAAATGGCTGAGATATCCAAAAAGAGCGATTCTAATAAAGTGTGGGACCCACACCCTATAGAACCTCATTGAAGGCAGAGCAGTGCTGATTGATGGAACCATATTTTTGTTTGTTTGTTTGTTTGTTTGTTGTTGTTTTTTGAAAGATGCACCTGCCAATAAAACTGGAATGTAATAATGTCCCGTTCGCTTTGTAATTATTTTCTGCTGATCTGAACAAACGTAAAATCACATTCGACGGAAATGAATGTTTCAGAGGTGTAGATATTCATCTGAACTTTTGCTACATAATAATGGATACATTACGTTGAGCCTACTATTTAGATACACATAGAACATTGATAATACATGTAGGCCTTCATAATATATTATGAATGAATACATGTGCTTATACATAATGTCCTATACATAACTATTAAACGCGTGTGATTACATTCAATACCTTTATATGAATATATATATATATATATATATATATCCCCTATTTATAGTTTCTCAAGTATGGCGTGCATGTGGATATCGATAGTATGTCATCTCTATTCAATTTCACAAAGAAAAACGTTGTCCATGAACAAAGATATAATATATATATATAAATTATGTACATAATATGTATATTATATATATATATATATATATATATATATATAATATATATATTATATATATAATACATATATATATATATATATATATATATATCATCATATATTACATATATATATATATAGTTATATATATATGTTTATTTTGTTTTTTTAATTAGAGAGGACTCGTGGATTTAAACACTTTTATTAGCCCGGAAAAAATGCTCATTTTGCACGTTCTGTTTCACATTTGCCTCTGCGAAAAAATGCCTTAGGATTCAGTATCCTTGGAAGAGAGGGAGAGAGAGAGGGGGGGGGGAGAAAGAAAGAAAGACAGACAGACAGACAGAAAAATAATCTCCATACACATAAAGCTGCTGCAAACAACCTAGAAATGATGCAGTGTTTATCCATCATCGCAAAGACAAAAAGGCCCTCTGATATCTTATCCCGGTGCTGTGAAAGCCTTCTAGTATTCCATTTTAGTTCTGCTTACGCGTGAATAAATCTTCACATTACTAATTCAGGATTGATCGAAATACATATCTTGAGTTTTTGTTTTTATTTGTTAACATTTCTGCACCCAAAGTTCCGCCTTTCTTAAAACTCTTCACTGCCTTTCGTCATGTCAGGTGAACAGTAAAATCGGCTATAGAAAATGGCTCATTTCCTTCGTACTGCAGCGCGCAGGCTCTTCATCCTGAAGGTGTATACAGATCCTGCAGAATTTTTTTTTTTTAAATTACACTTCACAAAAAAAGCCTCTCACATACACACACACACACACACACACACACACACACACACACACACACACGTTACAATACTAAGAATTCATCAACCATCAAAGAAAACTGCACAGTGGTACATTGATCGCATGTCCATGAATTGCAATATCATTTTTAATGGCTTCCATATGATCAATACTTCTTCTAACATTATCGCACTAAAAACGATGCAATTTGATTTCATATGGCATAACTCTATAATCTGACGCGTTTTCTGCAGAAAGAAAAAGAAGAAAACATGTACCATGGCACTAGAATTTCAATAGTTCATGAATCGGCTAAAGATATAGCCATTATAGTCCCCCACACACCTTCAACGACACGAAAATGCAACTGAATATCGGCCAACTAGACTTGAGACAATCAGTGCACAGTCATAGACAATATTTAACCCGAAATATACGCCACATTTACAGTGAGTGAAAATTTCACAAATAAGCACCTGTTTCTTTGTGTGCTTCTAAAAAGCACGCCTTCTTCTATTCATGCGATGATGGACAATTATTTCTGCTCTCACCACAGTGATTCATTGCAATTCCGTATTCATGACATCATGAAGACGGCAAAATCTATCATAACGGGCTAATTTACAAAATTATTGTTCTCGAATTTCTGGATATTTTTTTTTCAGCTCACCTAATACTGTATCGAGCTTGGTATTTTACTTGTTTCTGTAAAATGCATTTCTGAAAGCGAGACTCGTCCGTTATGTTTGGTGAGCCGTGGACAAACTTTGTGGTTGTCAGGAAATCTGTGGATATGAATAAAGCAGGAACCGCATCTTTTCTTCTCCTCCTCCTCCTCCTTCTTCTTCTTCTTCTTCCTTCTTCTTCTTCTTCCTCTTCTTCTTCTTCTTCTTTTTCCTCTTCTTCTTCTTCTTCTTCTTCTTCTTCTTCTTCTTCTTTCTGTTCTTCTCCTCTTCCTCCTTTTTTGAGCGGAGGGGGGGGGGGGGGGGGTAAAGTGTATTGTAGAGTACCGGATACCTACATGTAATATTTCGTTTGAGGTAAAGCTGAGACGCACACAGCATCTCATCTTTCACCTTGCGCGAAACTTTGTATCATCGCACTCGTGAGCTTTCACTACCGGTTACTGCACTCTGGAACTGCGTGCGTATACCTGTTTCGCATAGGACGTTATCCACGGCGACCTAAATGAGTAGGCCTATATACCGGAGGTTTGCTGTAGAGGTTCATGCGACCTTTCACCGGCCAATGCACGCAAAATGAATGGTCAAGCTTTAGGGCAACTGACCATTAGTGTACTACTAAAAGTTTATACATTTCCTTATGACAATATCTTCTTCATGGTGACCAGACATCTGGCCCGCCGATTGACTCTTGCCCAACGTATCAAAGTCTTGCCCAACGTATCAACAAATACGGACTGGCAAAATAGATTCCAGAGGCATTAAATGCGATCGATCTACGGGAACAGCTACAAACTGAATTGCCGGTTACCCAGTTATCCAGGAAAGAAACACAAGAATTTAGTTACATTAGTATACAATTGTACTAGCATTTCCGTAGAAGATCAGTGAGTTTCTTGTGATTTTTGTGACACATGGTTGCACTTGGAATGCAGTGAACTAAAAAAAAATAAGGCTGAAGAAGACATATCAAAATACATGTATCACTGTACTTTCTGCTGAACTGAACAAGTTGCTGAAAGGGGAACATGATCGCAGTCTTTCTCTTTTCCCTTCTTCCTTTTGGATAACCTTACAACCAGTGAAAAAGTGATCTTGTTAATATGTGTATTTAAGTGGAATTTTCAAAATAATATTTTGAATATCTGTATAGTCAAAATAGTGTTGAGTTGTGTGTAAATTATATAGACTTTTTCTTTTCTCAGAAGTAATATTTCTGTTACATGTTTACTGCATCTTTTCCAGCTATTTTACAATTAAGAAAACAGCACATAGTTACATGTAATAATATGTGCGTCGACATTATAAAACAAAAATAATACGTATGAGCGAGCGGCTGAGAAATAGGTATATTTACAGGACTCAAAAGTGATATTGCTGTTATGACTATATCCCATATTTTTGCTGTTTATGTACCAAAAAAAAAATGTATAGTAATACCACTGAAGTTTGTTTTTATGCGCCTTTATTTCAGACATATTTAATGAAAATTACTAATATGACCGCAATATTAAGCCCAAGTATACTCTTGCATTCGTAAGATTTATTATATTACAAAGTCATGTTTGAAGGTATACATGTTTGAAAAGATCGCCTGCCTTGCTGTAGTATTGCCTGTTTATAAAATGTTTGCAGATATACTTCTTTTATAACATTTTTCGAAGTGCTCATGCATGACTGGTATGTTTTCATTCTTTTTCAGCATTCTCTAAATTCCCCATAATGTCTGGGGGACTTTCCATTCAATATATAGAATTGAAAGCTTGTGTGGTGAACTATATAAATATGTACATAGTCTTTTTTCATATACTCATAATCAATTCCATGGAAATTGGGATGAATGATCAACAAGAGATTATATCAATGTGTGAGCATAAAGGTATATGAGGCAACCCCCCCCCCCATGCACCCTCCTCCTCCTCCTCCCGCTGAGCGAAATTGTCGGCGCTAACAAGACAATAATCTTTGCTTGCATGAAAAGTCAGTTTTCTTTTCTTAATTTAAAAAAAAAGAAAAGGCCTGGTTACGGGCGTGGTTTGCCTCCATGACATTCAGGCAATCACACTTTGGTAAGAGGTTTCATTTAAACATCACGTGTTTCAGCTTCGGTAGCCGATTTGAGTGAATCATGGCGTTATCATAGGTGTTAAAATAATGTTTACACCATGTTGGTGTAAGAATTTGAACACCCTGATTTTGCCAGTGTGTAAGATGTGTGACCTTAAAACGGGTGGTATCAAAGTCCACACTTTGGTAAAAGGTTAAATTTATTGTTTTTCAATCTATGTTTCTGTATTTTGTACGATGATGTATATCCTTTTGTTTTATGGAAAGTTTTGAGCTTATAAAACATTAAATATGCCAGTTCTGAAATCTACTCTAGGCCTACACCAGAGCATGCCGTTTCCGCTTTTAATAGATGGGTGATATAATGATGTTTATAACGAAAGCTTTGTTGGAAAAGTTGTGAGACATTGACATTATAAGTTAATGGATTTCTTTGTAAAGTTCCTTGTTTGGCACGTTTGTACAACTTGATATGATCTAAGGAAAAAAATGGAAGAAACAGAAAGGGAAAAAGAAAACGAAAAAAGAAAGGGAATGTTAGAATAAAACAGCGGAGTGCATATGCACATGAATTTATTTGCATTAGATCTTATACGTTTTAAATATTTTTATTGATCGCTACATCAAAGACTTCATGAATCATTCAGTTCAGTACATTACGAATAATGGCTATTTCATAACTTGTATAGGCCTACAGGGGAATCCTGTTCTAACGAGATCGGATACAACGAGAATCCGCTTATAACGAGATAAATCGTCCGGTCCCAAATAAATTTGCGTGTTAGCCTAAATGGAGATTTGGAGTTCCGGCTATTGCAAGATAATATTTTCTGGCCTGAAAACAAAGAAAAACAAAGATGAATTTGTGCGGATATAACGACAACTTATTTTTTTTTTAACCGAACTTAACAATGGGCAAAATCACGCTTTATTTTAAAACCAGTATCTGAACTATCGTTTCGTGCAAGCAGACTAACATAATTATGCCAGTGCCAAACAGAAGCAATCAAGGTGATGAGCCGCAAGTTCATAAAGTCTCTTTCCGAGGGCCGTGATGGAACAGCATCGGAATATTTAGAAGCTATAGCCTTCGCTATTTATGTTGAAATGTTATCACAAACGCTACAATTCGAATTAACGTTATCTAATGGCTTAAACAAGAAAAAAAATGGTGTACATGTATTTACGTATCCGAAATTTTTCCAAAGATACGTAACGGGAGTATCAGTGAGCGGCGAACACAGCGAATTACACGTTTTGGGAGAAATTTTGAACCATGTTCAAAAATCCTTTGCGATAAGAAAAAACTGCTTGTAAAAATTAAAACTGTTCTTGAGTTTAATCGCAACTGTTACCGAGCCCTGACAAAAATTTAGAATCCGCCATTATTCGGTGCTTTCGCAAACATTAGCCGCTCAGTTAGATACCCACTTACGTAACTTTGATAAGATAAATTGAATTAAATGTCAAAAGTAAAATACGATGGGGTCGTATGCTAAAATTTTAATTAAGTCAACTCTAGCTTATCGAAATACAAGTAATATTTCACTCGATTTTGCAATCCACATAGTTAGCCGGTATACGTGGTTTTCGTTATCGTATAAAACGGCAATCACCCGTCAATCTCGTCGGGTAAAACATTCACGCAAAGGACGCATTCAACCTGATGCATCACGACAACGGGGAAGCTGTTTCCCTGCATGGAAGAAATAAAAAACGAGAGTATAATTGTGGTGTAAACTTTCACCATAGTACACGTAGTTTATATCAATAATTTGTCATAGAATGAAAGATAAATTCGGATTTTACTCACAGCTTTCATCCACGCGAGTTACGCTAAACGCAGCGTTGATAGCGCGATTACTTTACCTTTAGTTGCATAAATTTTGCTTCATCTCTCTCTCTCTTCTCAGATGTGCAGATTGATCAGCATGGGGCTAACAAAAGGCAGGCCCAATCTACGATATGATTATATGATTTGTCAAATCTGAAATATTTTGATAACATGTGTCGAGAAAAAAAAAATAATTGTAATTATCGCGAGAATGCTCTCTCATTTTCCTGTCGCATTTCTTGTTTTTTCTGTTCATCAATATATCGTCGTCATGATAAAATGCAGGTAACCCAATTTTGATAGAACATTAAAAGTGTACATTCCACAAGCGTTCGGATACAACGAGAATCCGGATATAAGGAGCAAAATTACCCGGAACCGACGATCTCGTTATAACGGGATTCCCATGAGTCTATAAAATTCTATTTTCGCAACTATAAATAAGCAGACCCGTCTTCCACCTAATAATAAATACGACACAAAATGCAGCATACTTACACAATTACAGAAAAATGAAAAACAACAAAGTAAGCAAACATTAATGTGATATTAGATTGTTCATTCAGACATGGAAATTGAATACAATTAGAATATCCACCACACCGTATGCTGCCGACAATTTGTGTTTATTTCAGCCTCGGCACACGGGTCGTGTTGGCAGGCATGCCCTTTGCTGGTTAGCATCATTCAGAAAGGGACTATCTTAGCATCCTTCAGAGCCTTACATCATAATGTGCACGCGCCATGGATTGTAGTGAGCGGCTATACTAGTCAGGGGTGAGCGGCTATACTAGTACAGGATGTAACGACGAAGTGTCGCGCGATCATTCCGTTATTGGACTTCGTGAACAGATGTTGGTAACATACATAAGAAAGAGCAATATCGCGAACCAAGTTTCACATGATTGAATCAGGAAGGAGATAATTTGGTAAAGCTATTCACAATAAAGTATCAAAGGTTCGTTATTCCGAATTTCATTTTCGGATCAATTTATTAATCTTCGGAATAACGAACCTTCGGAATAACGCCACAAAATGTTCGGATTAACGAACCCTTTTTCATTTTCGGATTAACGAACCACTAGGTATAGGGAATTTGTGTGTTTCGGATTAACGAACCTTCGGAATAACGAACCTTTGGAATTGCGAACCTTCGGAATAACGAACAGCACCCAAAATAGAAACCCTTTTGCCCGACTTTTAACTTTCCTTTTTATGGAATTTCAGCGTTGTCGTCTCCTACTAGAAAGAAGCACTTTCTTCTTCTGTGCGTAGTACATATACCCAGGCCCGTAGCCGGGGGGGGGGGGGGGTGCGTCGGGTGCGTACGCACCCCCCCCCCCCCAAATTCTGAAAGGTCCACTTTTTCATAATAACGGTTTTTAGCAATTCTCAAGATAACAATCCAAATAAATATAAAGACACATTATTATGCTACGTAAATGTGGAAGAGTACGTTTAACAATGTTAAAAATAATTGTACGAAACCCTTTTGTTGTATGAACCATCGGATCGTCCCCATGCACACAAACACAAATGTTATGTATCAATTTGTGCGAGCTATTATTATATTGGCACTGCATGCCATGGCCCTTGGCGCGTGTGACCGGTGTTTTTTTTTCCACTGGCCGCCCGAGTACGTGCGATTCGTGGATGACATTGAGGTTGACACTTGCATTTTTTCACAGGAACAGAGGTAAGTGGATGAAAATCTAATAGCCTCAAGTTTACGTATAATGTTTTTATTATGATAAGAATTAAAGAAATTTCCTCGAAATTATAACTATAATCGAAAACCTGAGACATTTTATATCTACGTCTCACAAAGATATAGTACATGTACATAAGTACATGTTGGCATGATAATGCCTGGGGATAGATTATTATGTCAACTATTTTCCATTATGAATGCATGCTCCAATCAAATTGTGAAAAGGTGGTCATGAATTATCATTTCTTACGAACGATCAGGAGAGACAAAATGAGTCGGATTGGATTACAATTCTCACTTACAGCTTTGTAGAAGTCTGAGTCAACAGTATCACACAGTACTTCAAGACGTATTATAGTACAAACGATTTCTTGAGCCTGCACCGTTTCAGGCTCTGTTCTGGATACAGCGGTAGAAACTCATTCTTTTCTTTCTTTTTTATTTTATCATTATTTACTAATCTCTTTTCTAACTTACAGGTAGCGGATTTCTTTGCAGGCCAAATTCGGAAATGTAGTGTTGATTATTACTTATACATTTTCTCATGTTGTGACAGTTCTATTGGTTCTCATTTTAAAGTGAGCCAAAACCTAAAAAAATTTTCACTTATAATTTCCAAAGAGTATTATGCAGGCACGCAAACTCATTTTAGTTGTATGTCATTTAAATGTAATGGGTAAGAGGGTATGAGAGAGAATGGAAAGTGCTGAGCTATGAAGTAAAATGGTAAAGTAAAAAGTTTGTCAGATAGTATTACAAAAGAAACTCATTCTTTTTTGTTTGTTTATTTTATCATTATTTACTTATCTCTCTTCTAACTTAAAGGTAGTGGATCTCTTTGCAGCCAGTGGCGTATCTAGGGGGGGGGGGGGGGGGGCAAGGGGGGCACGTGCCCCGGGCGCCACTCCTTGGGGGCGCAAAAAAAACGAAAAAAAAACGAAGAAGAAGAAGAAAAAAAAACGAAGAAGAAGAAGAAAAAAAGAAAAGAAAAAGAAGAAGAAGAAGAAGAAGAAAAAAAGAAAAGAAAAAGAAGAAGAAGAAGAAGAAGAAAAAAAAACTCGCCCGGAAGGGGGAGGGAGAATGGTAAGGGGGGGGGGCAGAAAACCAAATCAAACAAGATAAAAACAAAACATGATGATGACGCGGACAAAACGACAATGTTTATTGTGTTCACACAAACATTCTATGTTCTGTGAGCTGAAATACAAAAATTTTCGGCTCGCTCGCTGCGCTCGCTCGCCAAAATTTGTATAAAAAAGAAGGTAAGAACAAAACGTGATGATGACAAAATGGCAGTCTCTATTGTGTTCACACATGTCATTTTATATTTAGCAGGCAAAATGTTTCACGGAGCAGCGGCTGCAATTTCATTCCTTCTGAAGCGATCGCCCATTGGATCAAAAGAGGGCGTCAACGGTTTTGAACATACGTGGGGGGGGGGGGGGCGCAAAAAAACAATAACAAATCAAACAAGATAAGAACAAAACGTAATGATGACGCGGAAATATACAAATTTTGGCTCACTCGCTCGTACTAATTTAGAGTATTTTTTCAAGTCCTCAGTTTGTTGGTATAAATCGTTATCTATAAGGCCGTCACTATATTTTGATTAGAATTGTAAGATTTAATAAGCAAAAAATGACAAGAGTTTCATGATTTGTAAGCTGAAATACAAAAATTTTCTGTTCGCTCGCTGCGCTCGCTCGCCAAAATTTGTTTAAAAAAAAGAGAAGAAGATAAGAACAAAACGTGACGATGACGCGGACAAAATGATAATGTCTATTGTGTTCACTCATGTCATTTTATATTTAGCAGGAAAAATGTTACACGGAGCAGCGACTGCAATTTCATTCGTTCTGAAGCGATCGCCGATTGGATCAAAAGAGGACGCCAACGGTTTCGAACATACGGGGAAGGGGGGCGCAAGAAAAAAATCAAAAAAGATAAGAAAAAAAAACCGTAATGATGACGCAGAAATATACAAATTTCGGCTCACTCGCTCGTACTAATTTAGAGTATTTTTTCAAGTCCTCAGTTTGTTGGTATAAATCGTTATCTATAAGGTCGTCACTATAATTGTGAGATCTAATAAGCAAAAAATGACAAGAATTCCATGTTTTGTAAGCTGAAATACAAAAATTTTCGGCTCGCTCGCTGCGCTCGCTCGCCAAAATTTATATTAAAAAAAATATAAGAACAATACGTGATGATGACGAGGACATTTACAAATTTCAGCACACTCGCGCGCACTAATTTAGAGTACTTTTTTAAGTCCTCAGTTCTTTTGGTATAAATCGATATCTATAAGGCTGTCACTATATCTTGATTAGAATTGTAAGATTTGGTAAGCAAAAAATGACAAAAATTCCATGTTTTGTAAGCTGAAATACAAAAATTTTCGGCTCGCTCGCTGCGCTCGCTCGCCAAAATCTATCAAAATTCATTACATTTAAATCACCCTCAAAAAGATCCCTTTTAAGTGCTTGAAAAAGCATCATGCGGACTTTGTTTAAAGTCCCTACCGGGATGGGGTAGGGGTTGAACACTTTTTTTCAGAAATTAGGGGCGCAATTTTCGTGCTTGCCGTTTTCCCTAGATACGCCACTGTTTGCAGCCCAATTCGAAAATGCCCAGAGACAGCTAGTAACCAAATAACCTACTATAATTTAATAGATAAGAAATAACCATTCCAGTATGTATCTTAGTGTGCACAGTAAGACAGATCAAATCAAATAGGAAAACATCTGAGCACTAAGCCTGAGGTCTGAATTTGCACTCAATTTCTTCCAATGGCTAACGGATGTTTAATTTTTGAATTTCACTGACCTCCAAATTTCACAAAGAAAACCTTCTTAGCATGATGGTTAATATGACATTTGACTGATATTGGAGATGTTTGCGAATCGGATCTACTACCTTTAATATTATTAATCTAAAATGATTATTTGAAAGTTCGGAAATGCTGGAAATATCCTACCACAAGGAGGCAAAATATAAATGGTTCACATTTACAATTCATTTTGTTTTAAAAATTTTCTTATTTATTTTCGTTTTTGACAAACTCGCATACCAGGCTTCAGGCCTGCTAACGCGGGTATACAATAGAAAAAATAAAAGTTAAAACAACACCAGGAAAATCACTATTCTCAATTTTGCGGCGCGCTACGCGCGCAGAGTCTCGAACACAATTAAACTTTGCAACTTCCTGGCAAAATGAGTTTTTACTATTTCCTAGATGAAATACCGTAACGCGATTGCATGCAACAGACAAAAATACAAATTTCCTCGAGACTTTAAAACGTCATTAAAACAGTGAAAATTCACAATTTGCGGCGCGCTTCGCGCGCAAATTCTATACAACTTTTGTAGTTCGGTCGTCGAAAGAAAAAAAAATATATTAGCGTGTGTGTGTCATCATTGGTATTGGTACCGAAGGTCCGTTTTTTTAGTGACCGCACCCCCCCTTGAAAAATCCTGGCTACGGGCCTGTATACCTAAATGTATTTGATTCTCTCTAACCTTGTAATATAAACAAGGAAAAAAAATGTAGGGTTTATTACGGTATGAAAGACTTGTTTAAGTTATACAAGTCATAGTAAAAGGCGCTTGACAAGAAGTCTCTCTATCATCTTATGGATGGACGTCCTGTTCAAACGTGATGCTTCATATCTGAACGTCGCCAGCCGCAGGATTCAGGCAAATAGTCATGATAGTCCGACCCGCTTGTAGGACATTAGGTACATGTTACGTAAAAGTCTGTCCAAACAGAAACAACAGGAAAGTTAAAAAAAATATCCAGGAGGTAAAATGGAGGTAAAATTGCATCAATCTCGCTGATTTCAGTCTGAGATTATTTGCAGATTTCTTCTCCAGAAAGAAAAAAAAAAGCACAGTCAGGAAGTGTTTCAAAAATGAAAACGGCCGCAACAACAGCACATCTCATCGGACAGGATGTCAATGTCAGCAATAAATTAGTGTCACAGCTACAATTCGTCCTTTGGAGGCACAGGCTCGTAGTAGTTACATCCTGGGTCAACCTCGAAATTTCCAGGCGCATCGTCTTTCGTGCCGCTGTTCAGCTCGCATACATCCGCCTTATAGTTGAAAGATGAACATTTGGAATTCTTCAAACATTCTCCTGCGCACTGAATCCTGCTCTTCACAGTAATGGTCGCCATCACACTTCCTCGTAAGCATCTATCCTTCACTAGTACACCAAACTCGTCCTTCACCAATGAATAAAAGCTGGATCTCATCCGGGCTGGTGCAACTATGGGGAAGAAATAAAAATGAGGCAAAACTTTATTTTGTTTAATTCAATTTTGTGTATCAAAATTAGGAATTTAGACCTTGGCTATTTCACTTTAATTACGTGATTGTTAATTACGTAATTATATGAAGTTAAAGTGATTGTAATTATTATTGTTATTATCATTATTCTCATTATTGTTATTATTATCATTATTATTATTATCATCATTTAACAAGCAAATTTTCCGCCTTTCCGTACCCTGTGTTTTCCACAAGCGCGCCAATAACAAGGCATGCAATCAATGATATATGATGGAATTTTCAAATGAAGTTTTTCCCCTCGCATTAACTAACCAACATTAATTTATTTTTTATTATTATTATTATTATTACAAGTCCAAAGAAGTCGGTAAGTTCTCAGTCGGTAAGGGGCACTTCACTCGTTTTCAGAGCGACAAAATAATATAAGCTCTACATAACAATTTATGGGATTCATCAACCCGTTTCAAACAAAGAATGAACTTGCGTAGACCAGTTGACCAGAATGATCCGTCGGTTAACACTTGGAAAAGCATTAATTTCATTATTTTGCATCCAATGTATAACAATCTCTTTCTATTGATATTGCCAAATGCCATTTTTGCTACCAGGTGGATGTGCTGGCAAGCAGCAATATAGAGATTACATGAATAATCATTACATCATCGATTCTTAAGTCCCAGTGAATTTAAAAACCAACATATTTGTTGGTATGAATGACTTTTTTTTCTGCTCATGCGCAAAATGGAACTGCAAACTGGCTTATATATGGGACTAACTATAACAAGTCGCTTCAGAGCAGGATGTGACGTTACTGTCAGAGCAAAGGTGTTGGAGGACTAAGAATACACTTCCTTCTTCGTAATCACGGTAATGTCTGTGGCTTATGTACGTTTTTGTTTTTGCTTTACAACCACTCGTGAACATTCGTGGAAGGTTCTCCAACCTCTAGATTCCAGAGCCTTCCACACATCCTGACTTATTGTCTATTTATGAGCATGACCTCATTTCTAAGAACTTCCAACAAAAAACACGTGGCCATATATAATTATGAAAATTAATATGTGCTTTACCATGTATATGTATCAACTTCATTTCATTTCACTTATTTATCTATTTTCATTTCGACAAAGAATATAAGTGTATAGGCCCTACAAATCATATTATGAAAAAAGCAATATAAATATACATATCGAAATAAACACAGTAAATCCAGATGTCTAGATACATGATATTAACCACATAACGTTGAAAATGTTGAAAATGGGGGGGGGGGGGGCTAGAAAGCAGAGCTTGAGAATATGCATTCCCCTCAAACCATTATCAAAAAGGTACAGGGAAATGTTGTACGGGCAAAGAAACGTATAAAGTGACAATTATTAACACATCGGATTTTGAAGACAAAATTAAAAACCCTACAAAGTTCTTTTAATACACACTTCCAGTGTGCATTATAAAAAAAAAAAAACCACCATAATACATAATACTAAGGATGTATCATGCACACAAACACAAAGACACAACATGTGTGAAGGGAATCCCCCCCCCCACCCGAGTGTCGGGTTTAAACATACCTCTAGCATGTTCTGTTGTGTTAAATCAGAAGCGAAATATAATGCTATCATGTAGAAGCTGCTGAATCACACTCTGTGGAATGTGTGAGCTCTTTCCTTTCACATGTGGCAGTTTGTATTGTAACTTTACAGAAAGAAACTTCTCCACTGGTCTGATCAAGCCAATATGTGCACTTGCACACTTTTTAGACATTATCAGAGGTGTCAGTGATGCGCTGTGAGTTGCATTTTTTGTATGATTTGAGTTTATTAATGATAATTTATTAGACAATGTATTAGATTAGTAACTATGATCGTTGTTATGAGTGTTTTTGTACGAATTATCACTGTCGTTAACGTCATCATTATCATTTTGATAATTGATGTTGTTATCACTATAATTGCTACAATAACCATAGCAATTGGGCTTAGAACATCCGTATTAAGCGCCTAATAAACCTATTGTATTATTGTTATCATCATTAATTATCATCATTATTATTATTAATATTATTATTATTATTATTATCATTATCATCATCATCATTATTATATCAATGTCACGAGTGGAGTGACAGACGCTCTCCTCCACTGAGGTCAATTTGCATAGAATTTGTAAATAAGCACTTAAGCATGTAAATTGATGCAAACTGTTTAGCATTTCAATAGAAGAAATTCCAGACCGCTCTCGGTAGAGCCACGGTAGTGCTATGTGTGGCAAGGAGCGGCAGTATGACATCAGGCCTTGAAGGGGGCATCACGCTGTGGTGCTGTCTCCGGGACACATTGCATGAGAATGGCCACTCGGTAACGGTGACAGGGGCCGCCACCCCAGTCAGTACTAACTAGAGATACCCACAGATAGTGGTAAGCGCATTAATTTTGAAATGTTTATGTATTCAATTGGCATAATTCGTTTGTGTAACGGATATCCGAATTGAGAGTGAATTGTAATAAAGGTTTCAGTTAATATGTAATGTAGATACAATGGTTATTGTTAAACGCTCAAGTTAATATGTGATATAGAATATAGAATGGTTGTTATTTATGGTTGCATGAGCTGAGATACATTTGTATATTTATAATGAGGTAATTGGAACGTTGATTAGGATAATATGAATGTGCTCAAGTGCTCTGGCTGTAAGTGATCTGAATATTTTAATATTTGAAGGGTTTCCGGGTTTCCCGAAGGGTCAAGGACCCACTGGTACTGCAAGAGGCAGGCGCATAAAAGGCGTCAACTGTCGACCAGCTCCGAGGCAGTAAGGGAGCATAGACTGTCGACCGGACTTCATTCCTGGATGCTGAGGAGACACCGCTAAGACGTCCGTCGGGAGAGCGACCACGCGAACGGCAATCGCGAAGAGTTGCTACGACAGACCACGCGACAGTCCATCCCAGCACCATCGTAACGGGGCCCCGTCGTCGACCGACATCGTCATCGACTGACATTGTCACCGTCGTACGTCATCGTCATACGTCGTCTTCATAAGCCATCGTCAAACAACTTACATCCGTGACAGCGAGTTGCATAATCGAGGTGAAATAAGTCCAATTTAAGTTAAACATAATAAAGTCCTAAGAACCAGAAAGCCACTGAATAGAAAGAATTTTATATTCGTTTTTTCCTTTTTATAATTTGCTGTAAAACCAATAGTCAGTTATAGACAATTAAAATATTTGAGTTAACTGAATGCACATTGTTTCCTCCGTTTCATCTTGTATGAGTTACAGCCTGCCAACAGTTCTCAGAGGTTATGAACATTTCTTTGTTCCGTTTATTTCCATATAAAAGGATGGAAATCGGGCAAATTCCGTGACAATTGGGGGCTCGTCCGCTGGAGAGAACTTGGCAGGGTTTATTCATACAAGAATTTGAGACGTGATTTGTGTAACCTCATGCTGTGTGTATAAGATATCACAATGGAGTTAGAGAAGTACGTACAATTAGGTAAAGATTGTGGACTGCAAGGTGCAGAACTAGTGGAGTTTGCCCGCACTGAAAGAGACAAGTATCTCGAAGAAAAGAGACGAGATGAAAAGTTAGAAAGAGATGAAAGACAGGTACAGAGGGAAGAAATAACCAAGCAAAAGAGGATTGAGTTAGAGATAGCTCAATATAGGAGTGTCAATGAGAAGGGAACAAATACTGTAAGGAGTAGCTTACCAAGCTTGCCGGCGTTTCGCGCTGACTCTGACGATTTGGACGCTTATCTGTTGCGCTTTGAGAGATATGCAAAACAAAGTCAGTGGCCAGAGGAATGCTGGGCTCCTGCATTGGGGAACCTTTTGACCGGGCGCGCTTTAGAAGTTTATTCTCTCTTACCGGCAAATGAAGCCGACGACTATGAAAGTCTGAAAGATACACTCTTGCGGCAGTTTGCGCTAACTGAAGAAGGCTTTCGCAAACGTTTTCGAGAGGCGCGGCAGAGAATGGGCGAATCATTTGGGCAATTTGCAACGCGCATAACCGGATATGCTACTAGATGGGTAGAGATGTCGGGTACAAGTAAGTCCTATGAAGGGCTACTAGAGCTAACGGTGCGTGAACAGCTGCTCGAATGTTGTGATCGTGGATTATCTGTTTTCATTCGTGAGAGAAACCCACGATCGGTGAAGGAGATGGCAGATATCGCAGATCGGTATCGGGACGCACACGGGCATGGCGGCTCCGGTAAAAGCGCACGCGACGATAATAAGTCTCGTAACCAGGGCAACGAAGCAAGCCAAGCAAAGAAAGGGGGCGCTACGTCACGTGACAACCAGGGTTGCTTTGTCTGTGGTAAGCAAGGACATTTTGCTTCTAAGTGTCCAGACCGTAAAACTGACCAGTCGAAATTAACTAGCAAGCAGTATGTGCCAAAGTCAAAACAGACGGGGGCAACATGTGTGGTAGGAGTATGCCCTACTCATGATGCTCACGAGAGAGGGAATGTTAGTGGCACACCTTCTGTTAAACTGATGTGTGGTCACGAGTTACCCCTTCTTAGTGGTGGGTGTAACGTAGGCACAGACATGCCGACATGTGATGGTATGTTGAATGGTAAAAGAGTGAAGGTGCTGAGAGACACTGGTTGCAACACCGTAGTGGTGAAACGTCAACTGATTGAGGAATCACAGCTGACTGGTGAGGTTCAAACTTGTGTGCTCATAGATGGTACTGTGAGAAAAGTGCCACTAGCAAAAGTTGAAATCGATTCACCATACCTTGTTGGAACAACACATGCTTTATGTATGACGAATCCTATCTACGATTTAATCATAGGTAATGTTAGTGGTGCTAGGCAGCCTGGCGACGAGGACATCGGATGGAGCGGAGAGGATGCTAGGGAGAAGCCGTCAGCTGAGGAGATGACGACCTCCGGTTCAGAGGCAGAGTCCGCGGAAGCAGAGTCTTCGAAAGGGACAACGCAGAACGGCATCACAACGACCTCCGACAGTCGTGATCGTCCCCACACTGACGAGAGGGTGAAGCAGTCACCGACACCCCTACCTACAACCAACGAAAGTGCAGCAGTAGAGACAAGAGGCATGAGGAAATCGAAGGAACGGCCTTGGAAGAGACTAGGATCAGCAGACCAGCCGACGATCCCTGCAACCAGGGAGGAGATGATCAGAGAGCAGGCACGAGATGCTACGCTGGAGAAACTTCGAAAGTTGGCGGAGAAAGGTGAGGCTAAGGCTGTAGGGAAAGGAAGTGAGGTCAGATATTTTTGTCGTGACAATCTTCTCTTCCGTGAATACAGGTCTCCCTACGTCGAGAGAGGAAAGATATTCACGCAGCTAGTGGTGCCCCAGCCGTATCGCAGTGAAGTACTCCGACTAGCTCACGACTCCCCTCTAGCAGGTCACTTGCAGACAAAGAAGACGGCTGACCGGATCCTTGCCCACTTCTATTGGCCAGGGATTCAAGCCGATGTCAAGCGTTACTGTGCATCATGCGATTCATGTCAACGCACTACGCCTAAGGGTAAGATAGGGAAAGTACCCCTGACCATCCCCCCTTTGATTGATACATGTTTTCGTAGAGTGGCGGTCGATTTGATCGGACCACTTGAACCGATCACTGAGAGAGGGAATCGATATATCTTGACGATAATCGATCTTGCAACTAGATACCCAGAGGCGGTAGCGTTACCACGAATCGAAGCAGAACGAGTAGCAGAGGCGTTAGTTGAAGTGTTCTCGAGGTTAGGCATTCCTAATGAGATACTCTCTGATAACGGCACTCAATTTGTTTCAGGTGTGATGAAAGAAGCACCTCAACTCCTGGGAGTGAAACAATTTCACACGACACCATACCACCCGATGGCGAACGGCGCCTGCGAGAGATTCAACGGCACTCTGAAACAGATGCTGAGGAGAATGTGCCAGGAGCGACCTCGTGATTGGGACCGCTTCCTGCCAGCTCTTCTCTTCGCATATCGAGAGGTGCCTCACGAAAGCCTTGGCTTTTCTCCTTTCGAACTCATGTACGGCCGAGTGGTGAGAGGACCCATGACTGTACTAAAAGAACTGTGGACCAAGGAGATCCCTGAGGAGGAAACGAAGACTACGTACCAGTACGTCATCGATCTCCAAAACCGACTCGAACAGACGTGTGAACTCGCCAAAGAGGAGCTGTCCAAAACATCAAGGAAGTACAAGAAACACTTCGACGTGAAGACGAAGGAGAGACGCTTCGAGTGCGGCGACAAAGTGCTACTCCTGTTACCGACGACGAGGAATAAGCTGCAAATGCAATGGCGAGGTCCATTCGAAGTCGTGCAGCGAATCGCCAGAGACGATTACCGACTGCTAGTGAACGGCAAGGAAAGGACCTACCACGCCAATCTTATGAAACGGTACATTGGGAGAGAAGAAGAGAAAGTCAACGATGCCGAGAGCGAAAACCAGGGACAACTGGAGGCGAACTACGTCAGCGTCGTGGACGACCAAGTAGATGATGATGGATCGGTGCCCCTCTCATTTCCCTCCATCGAAGCGTCGGAAAGCGTGCATGACGTGAAGTGCAGTGACGAGCTAGACGAGGAGAAGATGAAGGAGGTAAAATCCCTCTTGCTGGAGTTCTCGGATGTCATGACCGATGTCCCAGGACGGACCGACATCATCGAGCACGCCATCGAACTGAAAACGAACGAGCCGATACGTTCTCGCCCATACCCAGTCCCCCGGTCACTGAAGGAGACCATCAGAGAGGAGGTCAACACCATGTTGAGGATGGGAGTGATCGAAAGGTCGACATCGCCATACGCATCCCCCGTGGTCCTTGTAAAGAAAAAGGACGGGAAGAATCGCTTCTGCGTCGACTATAGGAAGTTGAACGCCAAGACAGTCGTCGACAACGAACCAATCCCAAACATCGAAGAACTGATGGCAGAGATAGGAAATGCAAAGTTCTTCACCAAGATCGATTTGGCCAAAGGCTATTGGCAGATACCCGTGGTCGAAGAAGACCGGAAGAAGACCGCGTTTGTCACGCCAGACGGCCAGTACGAGTTCAAGGTACTACCATTCGGGTTAGTAAATGCCCCAGCAGTGTTCACTCGGATGATGAGAGCTCTGCTGGAAGGCCTGCCCCATGTCGTCCATTACATCGACGACATTCTGATCTACAGTTCCTCATGGCAGGAGCACCTGAATGACATCCGACAAGTCTGCCACCGACTACGACAGGCTCACCTTACAGCGAGACCGACAAAGTGTCATGTCGCGTGTAAGTCCGTGGAGTTCTTGGGACACATCGTAGGACAAGGAAAGATGAAACCTACCCCAGAACAGATCCAGAAGGTGATGGCAACAACGCGACCGACCACCAAGAAGGAGGTGAGAGCATTCTTAGGGCTCGTGGGATATTATCGGAAGTTTATTCCAAACATGTCCACGATCGCCGCTCCCCTCACAGACGCGACGAAGAAGAATGAGCCTGACAAGATAAGATGGGACGAATCCCATGAGCAAGCATTCTGTACACTACGAGACAGACTAGTCGACTTCCCAATTCTAAGACTACCCGATGACGACAAGGAGTTCGTTCTACGGACCGATGCATCCGATGTGGGACTCGGCGCTGTGCTGATGCAGGAAAGCGAGGGGAAATACTTCCCCATCAGCTACGCTTCTCGAAAACTGCTGAAACGCGAGCGCGTGTACCCAATCGTAGAGCGCGAGTGTCTAGCTCTTGCGTGGGCGGTCAGAAAGTTCTCGTACTTTTTGTATGGCCGAGCATTCCAGCTGCAAACTGACCACTACCCGCTTGCTCATCTAACACACGCGCGAATGCAAAATCCAAGAGTCATGCGCTGGGCGCTTGCACTGCAGGCATATCAGTATCGTGTACAGGTAATCAAAGGCTCAGAGAATGTTGGGGCTGATTACCTCAGCAGATGCCCTACTGAGTAGAAATAGAGGTGTAAACAGCCCATGTTATCTCTATTATAATTATTATGTGGGTTAATCAGAATGTAATTTTGCAATGAATTCATCGTTATATACATTGTATGCTAGGAGGTATATTGGAAAGCTACAGTATTACACACATTATGTATGCTGAGTATGAGGTAAGATACGCAGTTGACTCATACATCTCTGATATTATTGGACTGCTCTGAATCAGACACCCCGGTATAATACCGTGCATAAGAAGGTTTGGCACATTACATTTTATTTTGTAGCAACAGCTAATGCACACAATATACGATTAGCACAGGTATCATAATATTCTCCAATATTATACTGGCCAACAAGAAGAGTCTGTTGAAATTGTGCCGAAAGTGTCAATTTTGTATTGTGCGGTGCAAAAAAGGTAATTTTATTATTGAACTGTGGCTGGTATAATAATGCAACAGAGTGTTAAAAGAGATATGATGAAGTTTATATGTTATCTAATTGATTGAGTAAATCAGATTGTATAGTATACCATGGAGTTTGTTGGTTCGATAGAATACACATATAAACTGTCTCCATGGACAGCAGCCGATATTTGGAACAGTAGTCTGTCATGTATCACGACAAGTGAAGTTATGAAGCAGTGAATTGTTATTAGGAGTATAATGCTTTTGATTTAGAAGAGTAATGGTGAGAAAGTACTTACCGGCTACAGACATTGGATTTTTATTAGACAGATGAGGCTATTGTTTCAGAGCGACTGTCATCTTAAATGGGGGGATATTGTCACAGAATTTGCCCGATTTCCATCCTTTTATATGGAAATAAACGGAACAAAGAAATGTTCATAACCTCTGAGAACTGTTGGCAGGCTGTAACTCATACAAGATGAAACGGAGGAAACAATGTGCATTCAGTTAACTCAAATATTTTAATTGTCTATAACTGACTATTGGTTTTACAGCAAATTATAAAAAGGAAAAAACGAATATAAAATTCTTTCTATTCAGTGGCTTTCTGGTTCTTAGGACTTTATTATGTTTAACTTAAATTGGACTTATTTCACCTCGATTATGCAACTCGCTGTCACGGATGTAAGTTGTTTGACGATGGCTTATGAAGACGACGTATGACGATGACGTACGACGGTGACAATGTCAGTCGATGACGATGTCGGTCGACGACGGGGCCCCGTTACGATGGTGCTGGGATGGACTGTCGCGTGGTCTGTCGTAGCAACTCTTCGCGATTGCCGTTCGCGTGGTCGCTCTCCCGACGGACGTCTTAGCGGTGTCTCCTCAGCATCCAGGAATGAAGTCCGGTCGACAGTCTATGCTCCCTTACTGCCTCGGAGCTGGTCGACAGTTGACGCCTTTTATGCGCCTGCCTCTTGCAGTACCAGTGGGTCTTTGACCCTTCGGGAAACCCGGAAACCCTTCAAATATTAAAATATTCAGATCACTTACAGCCAGAGCACTTGAGCACATTCATATTATCCTAATCAACGTTCCAATTACCTCATTATAAATATACAAATGTATCTCAGCTCATGCAACCATAAATAACAACCATTCTATATTCTATATCACATATTAACTTGAGCGTTTAACAATAACCATTGTATCTACATCACATATTAACTGAAACCTTTATTACAATTCACTCTCAATTCGGATATCCGTTACACAAACGAATTATGCCAATTGAATACATAAACATTTCAAAATTAATGCACTTACCACTATCTGTGGGTATCTCTAGTTAGTACTGACTGGGGTGGCGGCCCCTGTCACCGTTACCGAGTGGCCATTCTCATGCAATGTGTCCCGGAGACAGCACCACAGCGTGATGCCCCCTTCAAGGCCTGATGTCATACTGCCGCTCCTTGCCACACATAGCACTACCGTGGCTCTACCGAGAGCGGTCTGGAATTTCTTCTATTGAAATGCTAAACAGTTTGCATCAATTTACATGCTTAAGTGCTTATTTACAAATTCTATGCAAATTGACCTCAGTGGAGGAGAGCGTCTGTCACTCCACTCGTGACAATCAATATAATAATGTGTTGTGTTAGGATTCATGAGAAAGGTGTGATATCATTGGCAAAGTCTTTTATGTGGTATACATTGACTGATGTAGCTCATCAGCTTTGCACTCACTTTCACAGAGAGCGTAGGTGAACACAGGCTGGATGGGCGAACACTCAGCGTTAGTTGGAGCATTATCAGGGAAAGCAGGGGACTTGGTAGCGCAGTTTCGACTTGTGTCGGTGCTCCATCCTCCATCCCAATTCTCTGTCAATGAGAGAATTACAATTAAACATGGATTATCATACTAAAATCACCGCTGGTGTACACAGCAAAGGAGACATGCATAGAGAATAGGGCCTACACACTCACACACATACACACACACACGCACCTTTTTCTTTGTCTTATTAACGCTATTGTGTGTTGACTACATATTTCTTCAATTTCAATTTATGAATATATATTACAAATGAAGTACAGTAATTTTGTTTATTTTCAAGACAATAAAACATACAGTGTGTACATCCAATTATAATTGAGATATACGTGTACGGATTGAAGAATAGAATAAGAAAACACGTCAAGTGGGAACCACTCGGGATAAAGTGAGTCAATGATCTGACTCATTATGGCGCATGTATTGGGCGTGTGAATGACTGTCGCCAAATAAGCATATAGCTTGAAGATACGACAGCCTTAAAAGACTTTTAAAAAAGTCATGTGTTTACCTGTAATATATGATTTCGTATTATTTGATTATTTGTGTGTGTGTGTGTGTGTGTGTGTGTGTGTGGGAAACCTGATACACTAAGACGTATCACGTCAGTCAGCCACTTTAATTGACAATATTTTTAGTAATGTTTTAACCCTTTCAAATTCGTCGATAATTTTATCAGATATTACTGATCATTTTCCAATAATGACGCACTTTAAATTTAGCCATATTAATAATACTTCACCCCAGCGATATTTGAGGCATAAAGTAACCCAAGAAAATTTGTCTTCTTTTTGCGCTTCTTTGGATAATGTCAATTGGGATTGTGTGTTTGATACTGACGACATTAATTTGGCTTTGAATAATTTTTTGGAAATTTTTGATAATCATATGGATATTCACATTCCTAAAAGAAAGGATAAACGGGGGAATTATAAAACAACTCCAAAGCTTCCATGGATTTCCAAGTCTATTTTATGTTCCATAAATAGGAAAAATAAACTGTTTTATGTATTTAAAATGAAAAAAAAACTGAACAAGCACGAATTAAATATACTTTGTATAAGAATACTCTCACTAAGATAATACGTATTCAAAAGAAAAAATATTATTATAAACAATTAGAGAGATATAGGTGTGATATGAAAAGTACATGGAATGTATTGAAACAAGCAATGAATATTTCAAATGAAAAGTTAAGTATTTCGAAAATAAGATTTAATGATGAAATTATTGATAATCCTGTTGATATAGCAAATGTTTTTAACACATATTTCACAACAATCGGAGAAAACCTTGCTCAAGAAATTCCCGATACTAATAAACATTTCTCTCATTTTTTAAATCGATATAATATGAATTCAATATTTTTTACCCCTACCACGAGGTACGAGATTACTGATATTGTATCTGGTTTGAAAAACAAAAAAAGCTCCGGTTATGATGACATAAGCAATATGATTTTGAAAAGTGTTATATCTTCTGTTGCGGATCCTTTGGCACATATTTTTAATTTGTCAATGTTAACGGGTGTGTTTCCGGAGCAAATGAAAATAGCTAAAGTTATTCCCATATATAAGAATGGAGATAAGTTAGGTGTTAGTAAGTACAGGCCTATTTCTTTACTATCTTGTTTGTCCAAGATTTTAGAGAAAATTATATTTAAAAGAACGATGAATTTTTTAAAGATGTGTGATGTTTTTACAAATTCGCAGTTTGGATTCCGAGAAAAGCATAGCACCTGTCATGCTTTGCTTAATTTTGTTGACAAAGTAGCACATGCTTTAGACAATCGGTCACATTTGATTGGTATCTTCCTGGACTTCTCCAAGGCCTTCAACACTATAACCATGACATCTTACTCTACAAGTTGTCTCATTATGGTATACGTGGGAAGGCCTTGGAGTGGTTCAGGAGTTATCTAACTGATCGCAAACAATATGTATTTTTGAACAATCATAATTCTGATATGAGAGAACTGAAGTGTGGCGTGCCACAAGGTAGTTTATTGGGCCCACTATTGTTTATTGTTTACATTAATGATTTTTGTGCTTCGTCAGATGTGTTATCGTTCATACTTTTTGCCGACGATTCAAATGTTTTTTACTCACATGAAGATCCAAATATTCTTGTGCAGACAGTTAATTCCGAATTAGAAAATTTATGTGAGTGGATAAAAGCAAATAAGTTGTCTTTGAATATCCAAAAAACAAAATATATGCTTTTTAGTAAAACTTTAGATAATTTAGATATGGACATTTTGTTTTGGTGACGCTGTCTTAGAAAGTGTTCCCCATATAAAGTTTCTCGGTGTTACAGTTGATAACAAACTTTCTTGGAAATTTCATATCGATAATGTTTGCAAGAAAATTTCACGTAACATAGGTGTTATTAACAGATTAAAACTGTCTATTCCTCAGCATTCGCTGTTAACATTGTATTCATCTTTGATATTGCCTTATTCAAATTATGGAATTTTGGTATGGGGAAACACGCATCAATTATTATTGGATAGGATTCTACTGTTACAAAAGAAGGCTCTTCGCATTATTTGTAATACTGTCCCATATTCTCATACAGATCCTTTGTTTTTTGATAACAAGATTCTGAAAATTAAGGATTTGTTTTTATTACAATTAGGGCAGTTTATGTATACTTATAATAATAATTGCCTCCCGTTTGTATTTAACTCCATGTTTATGCGCAACCGGACATACCATAGATACCCAACTAGACAATCAAATGAATTTCATTTACCTCTGTTAAGAACCTTGTTAGCTCAACAGACTTTTATTTATGTAGGTCCAAGATTCTGGAACTCCCTTCCTATGGATATAAAAAGTGCACCTTCATTGAATTTTTTTAAAACGAGATTGAAAATGCTTCTTTTGAAGTCTTATAATGTAACTGAATGTTTTTAATTTTGTAATATATTTTGTGAGCACGATATCATCTTCTCTTCTTTGACTGAAAGGCTGCTTCTCTTGAGGTATCATTTATTTTTACTACCTGGTAGTATTCTATACGTGCTCTCGTTCATTCGTCCTCACAGTTGAATCTCTTCCGCTGGAAAGCTGCTCGACAATTTGTCACTTTCGAAAACACCTGGCTAATTGTCTCTGTGGGCTTTCGCCCTTGGTGTATGCATCAACAAATTTTTGGTTTCTCTCTCTCTTCTCTCTCTCTTCCTCTTTTCCCTGTTTGTTGTTTCTTTTTTTCACACTTTTGCTTTCTTTTTTTCTCTATTCCCCGCTTCCCCAGTTTCCCGCACTCTTTGTAGTTGTAAGTTTTCACCCCATTTTCCCCCTTTCCCTCAGAGGTATCCACATGTTACTAGCTTAGTCTTTTGAGTGGGTACCTCCACTTTTTTTCTCCTCAGTGTGTATATATAGAGTGTATGTATCTTTATTTTACTGATCATGTAGACAAGAATATGCTGTTAATCCTGTCTGGTTATATTATATTCACAACGAGTCGCATGTCAAGTTCATGATATTGTTTCTTATACATTCTGTTGAAGAAAGAAAGTGAAAATAAAGTTTGAATTGAATTGAATTGACGTCTTGTCTGGATTTGGCCTAATTATTAGTGCAAGAGATACTGTCTATTTAGAATCCCTAAACTGAACCCGAAAGTCTTGTTCCAGTTGACCAGTTTCTCAGTCATCAATGGAAAACTGTTTTGGTGAAGACTTTGTCCCTCTCTTGTGTATAATCATCTACTGAGTATGTATTTCTGCCTCCATCTATAATGATATTCAGTGTTGTCACAAAATTAATGAGCCATTATGGTGGGAAGTTGGCAAACACGTGATTGGCCCGGCACCGCCTACCACTAAGTTTACGTATCGCACATTTAACCGGAAATTATTGCATTGTTTGTTTGTTTGTGTGTGTGTGTGTGTGTGTGTGTGTGTGTGTGTGTGTGTGTGTGTTTTCAGTTAAAGCATCACATTGTGCATAATTTCCGTGCGTGGGGAATCTAAGAAATAGATGAAAAAAAAAAAAGTGTGTAGATCCATTGCATAATTTGCGTGACCATATACCGCTAATGTGTTGTACTCCGCATATCGCCTGTTTTTGTAGTATACAGAATGCAGCAGGGGCGTCGATTCGATGGGGAGGGGGGGGGGGGACGATGAAAACATTGAGTGGGCAAACATGATCATTTTTGCCCCCCCCCCCCCAACAATTACCAAGATGAGGAAAATTTTCTCCTTTTCTTTATTAGAAAACTGTCCAAATATTTCATCGACCACAGTCTTCGATCGCACGACGTCAGAGGATACTGAATAACGCTGAACGAGTCCTGAAAAGTGTAGGAATAATAATTATGATCATATCACGCCTATTTTAAAGGAACTCCACTGGCGCCCTGTATCAAGAAGAATAGAATGCAAGATTCTGACGCTGGTCCAGAAAGCTCTCCATTATGCAGCACCTATACGTGTATCAGAGACTTTCTTGTGATGAGGCAGAACAATTACTATCCATCACGATCATCGTCATCAGCTCGCTGTGTTTGCCCATGCGGAGCCGGGATTTGTAATAATGCCGGGATTTGTAACAATGCCGGGATTTGTAGAAACGTCTCGCCAGGATTTGTAGAAACGTCTTGCCGGGAATTGTAAAAACGCCGGGAAATGTAACAATGTCTCACCGGGAAATTTGAAAATCTCGAAAATTGCATCAACGGGGAATGTAAAAACGTCTCGCCGGGAAATGTAAAAGAGTTCAATTTTACTGGGAAATGTTAAAATCATGTAATTCAACGGTATTACGTACCGACGATATATAAATTTAGATGAACTCGATGTCTAACAAAACTGGTCATGAACCTTTCTCGTTTTCATGTTCTTGTAAAGCCCACAACGAATTTTCACCAACATGGCAGATAGCATCTTTATGGTGATATGATCTTATTTGTTTAAATGAGTTCCCCCCCCCCCCCCTCCTCACCGCCGAAGGAGCGGGGGGGGGGGGTTGAAGCCTTATAGTCCCTACACTCTGGATTTTTTTTTTTTTCTTAAATCTTCTTCTATCGAACCGAAAAATGAAACTGAAATTTTAGGTTCGACTGTGGCGGATCCAGGGGTGCCCTGACGGGGAGGGGGGGGGGGGGGAACAAGGGGGGGGGGAAGGGGGTTTTCCACATTTCCTGCATCTTCTTGAAAAATCTTTATAGTTATATGCTTTTTATTTCTTAAAATGAGCCCCCTTCCCCCCCCCCCCCAAAAAAAAAAAAAAAAAAAAAAAAAAAAAACATTGAAAGAGGGGTGTGAGGAGTTGAAACCTCCGAGTCCATAAACTCTGGAATTTTTTTGTATCTTATTCTGTCGAACTGAAAAAATATAGAGCTAAGTTAGTGTTATGAAGACATTAATGACAGAAATTTCATGTTTGATATTGGCGGATTCAGAGGTGTCCTGATCGGGAGGGGGGGGGGGGGGTCGGGGGTTGGAGGGGGATTTCCACATTTTCAGCATCTTCTTGAAAAATCTACCACGGATTTTCACCAAACTTGGCAGATAGCATCTTTATGATGATATGATTTTAATTTCTTAAAATGAACCCCCTTTACCATGAAGGGGAGGGGTAGATGAAGTCTTAGAATCCCTGAACTCTGGAATCTTTTGTATCTTGATTGAGCTAAGTTAGTGCTATGTAGACATTAATGACTGAAATTTCATGTTTGATTATGGCGGATCCAGGGGTGCCCTGATTTGGGGGGGGGGAGGGCTGAGGGAAGGAGAGAGGCGGAATTTTCACTTTTTCAGTATCTTTCGAAACATGTACGACAGGTTTTCACCAAACTCTTGAATTCGGTTCCTTACCACATCTCCCCCCCCCCCCCCCAGCATGGAATTAGTGACCCTTCGAACAAAATGGGATTCTCTTACCCAAGTGATGCTATCTGCCAAGTTTGATGAAATCCATTACAGATCTTTCAAGAAGATGCAGAAAATGTGGAAAAATCCCCTCCTTCCCCTCAACCCCCCCCCGTACACCCCTGAATCCGTCATAATCAAACATGAAATTTCAGTCATTAATATCTTTATAACACTAACTTAACTCTATCTTTTTCGATGCGATGGAAGGAGATACAGAAATTTCCAGAGTTTAGGGATTCTGAGGCCTCAACTCCATCCCCTCCCTCCCCATCCCCTTCGGCGGTGGAGGGGCTCATTTTAAGAAATTAAGATTATATCACCATAAAGATGCTATCATGCTATCTGCCAAGTGTGGTGAAATCCGTCATAGATTTTTCAAGAAGATGGATAAAATGTGGAAAATCTCCCTCCTCCCCCTTACCGCCCCCCCCCCCCCCCCTCCCCGTCAGGGCACCCCTGGATCCGCCACAGTCGAACCTAAAATTTCAGTTTCATTTTTCGGTTCGATAGAAGAAGATTTAAGAAAAAAAAAAAAATCCAGAGTGTAGGGACTATAAGGCTTCAACCCCCCCCCCCCGCTCCTTCGGCGGTGAGGAGGGGGGGGGGGGAACTCATTTAAACAAATAAGATCATATCACCATAAAGATGCTATCTGCCATGTTGGTGAAAATTCGTTGTGGGCTTTACAAGAACATGAAACGAGAAAGGTTCATGACCAGTTTTGTTAGACATCGAGTTCATCTAAATTTATATATCGTCGGTACGTAATACCGTTGAATTACATGATTTTAACATTTCCCGGCAAAATTTAACTTTTTTACATTCCCAGCGACACGTTTTACATTTCCCGTTGACGCAATTTTCGAGATTTTTAAATTTCCCGGCGAGACATTGTTACATTTCCCGGCGTTTTTACAATTCCCGGCGTTGTTACAAATCCCGGCTCCACATCCCCCTTGAAACCAAACCACCCATTGATTATGAAGGCCGTGCTTGTATACCTATGTAGCACCAACCATGTGGAACAGGCTGCCTGGTAGTATGAATACCAATGGGCAGGAACATACATAACCTCAAGACTTCTCAGTCAAGTCTTAAAGCACAAGTTCACCTTCATTAACATAAGGATTGAGAGAATGTAGCAATATTAGTAGAACACATCATTGAAAGTTTGAGGAAAATCGGACAATCCGTTCAAAAGTTATGAATTTTTGAAGTTTTTGTGCAGTCACCGCTGGATGAGAAGACTACTGCAGTGTATGATGTCACATGCGTACAACAATATAAGAAAAATATAAAGAGAATTTCACAAAATTTCATCTTTTGAAAAAAGTACACATTCCCTTGACTCGTTACTAACATATTAATGTTATGGGTAATATTGTTCCCATTGCCTTTAGAAAGAGGCAAGTCAAGTGCTCTTTTATTATGCGAAAAAAGTGAAAATATGTTGAATTTTCTTTACATTTTCTTTATACTGTTGTACTCATATGACATCACGAGCCTTAGTAGTCTCTTCATCCAGCGGTTCCAACACAAAAGTTTTAAAAATTCATAACTTTTGCATCGATTGTCCAATTTTCCTCAAACTTTCACTGATGTGTTCTACTAATATTGCTGCATTCTCTCAATCCTTATGTTAATGAAGGTAAACTTGTCCTTTAAGTACCACCTGTTTACAAAGGAGTATGGGACATCCTAATTTACATTTGTAGCATATGTGAGGTTCTGCTTATTTTTTTTAGCTATTTTTTTAATCTAATGTTTTTGAGTGATCATGTATCATTGTAGCTCCCTGAGTGACAAATTGTCAGAAAGTGCGCATTAGAAATATTTATCATCATTATCATTATCATCAAAAGAGTGCAACAGCCCTGCCACTTCATTTCTAAAAATGCAAATTTTCCCTCATGTGGGAGGGGATATCTCCTTTCAGTCAACCCTTTTCTTGCTTGGTCCCCTTCCATTTATAGCTTTGATTACACTCGGAGATTGACAATTCCCAAAGTCTATTAAAAATGCGTTTACGAGTTTTTTTTTTCTTCAACTTTAAAAACGCTAAAGCTCTCTCGTTATATGCAGGAGCGTCGATCCTGGAGGGCAAGGGGGCAAATATTATCACATTGCTCCCAAATAAAATTTCGGATGATGAGGAAAATTTTCTTGCCTTTTTTTTTTTTTTTTTTTTTGGACCAAAAACTGTCCAAATATTTTACGCGTAGTGTGCATCAGATCATTGAATTTCAAGTGTAAAAATGCGAAATGTCCTAGGCATGGGAGGGGATTTAACCAGCTCCCACGTACATCTTCCCCGTTATGCCCCCTTCCATACACTTATTAAGGACAAGTTTACCTTCATCTACATGTGGATTGAGTGAATGCAGCAATATAAGTAGAACACATTGGTGAAAGTTTGAGGAAAATCGGACAATCTGTTCAAAAGTTATAAATTTTCCAAAGTTTCTGTACAGTCACTGCTGGATCAGAAGACTACTGCAGTTTATGCTGTCACAGGGGAGAACGATGTAAGGAAAATATACAGAGAATTCAATTTTTTTAAGTACACATTCCCTCGACTTGTTATGAACGTATATGTTAAGGGTAATATTATTTTCTCTGCTTCTGAAAAGGCCAAGTCTTAAATACGTGAGAAAAGTGAAACTATGTTGAATTTTCTTTATATTTTCTTTATATCATTCTAAACATGTAACATCACAGTTGTAGTATAGTCTTCTCATCCAGCGATGGCGATACCGAAACTTTAAAAATGTATAGCTTATGAACAGATCGTCCAATTTTTCCTCAAACTTTCACTAATGTGTTTACTGACATTTTTGCACTTTCAATCTTCGTGTATAAGGTGAACTTGATTTGATTTTGATTTGATTTGATTTATTTCTGCTTAATTCCGTTACATCAGATATGATTATGTACATGTCATTTCTGACAAACAGTATATATCGACACATAGTTTTTAGTACAATTATACAAGACAAATACAAACAGCTTATGGAACATAAACAGAAGGGTCTCCAAAATAAGCCGAGGCTTGACGGTATGGAGACTATATGCTTACCTACTCTGGATAGAATAGGGAATGGAGAAAGAGAGAAATAGGGAAGGGTAGGGGGAAAAGGGAGAGTTACAGAGTGTATGTGTACCACTCCAACTACTTTACAATAATAGTAATGGTAATAAATACAATATGATAATGATATTAAAGTTAACACGTTCAGTTGCCTTTGCCGGAGTAGTGACCGAATATGCAATATGAAAATAATAATGTGTGAATACAAAGTATCTTATACATATGGTTATCTGACATGAAATAAAATATATCGTGCTTATTTTATGTACGCAGTAATGGTAAGGCACATCGTAAACATACATATACATGCTCATATGATATACATTATGTACCTATCCTATACATACATATTATACATACTCATATTCATAATATGGATAGATAAATAAATCGATATATATGTATGCACACATACATGCATCATGTATCACGTACATGTTCATATGCATTTGATTATAATACAATAAAGAAATCAGAATGTTATCCTGGGGAATACTGCTCAAGGAGGTGAAGTTTTACAGCCTTCTTAAATGAATACATAGTGGTCATGTTTTTAATTTCAGTGGGAAGGGAATTCCAAGTGTCAGGGCCGGAGTGTCTGATAGAATGATGCGCGAGTGCGGTTTGGGGGTTAAATAAATGTAAATTTGTGGATTGTCTGGTTGGATAAGAGTGAATCTCTGAATTTGATCGAAATATTCTGTTAAATATTGGAGGCAAGAGGTTTAACTTGAGACAAAACATAAATACAGCTTTTTGAAGAAAATTTATGTCATTTATCTTAAGGGAAAAACAATGGGTCGGTGTGATCTCGAAAGCGTGCTCGACTGCACATTCGAATTGCTTTTTCTGTAGGAGAAGTATACGGTCTGTGTTACATTTTGTGGGTTGCCCAAATAATGTTGCAATACGATATATATGGTAAGATTAAGGCATTATACAGGGTAAACAATACACGAGTTGGTAAAAAATACTGAAGCTTAGTTAACAAGCCAACGTTTCGGGATACAGGCAAAATAATGTGTTTTACATGATCATCCCATTTGTCCTTTAAACTTTGGTAATTAACAAATATCCGAGTATTTCACTGAAAAGTGCGCACCAGATCTGTCACTTCAATTCCAACAAATTCAAAAGTTTTCTCATGTGGGAGGGGATGTCCTCTTTCGTAGATCCATAGATTTATGGAACACTTCTTTCAATTGACAATGTAACAAATATTCCATCGCAGATGTGAATGCGAGGTATTTTCAGTTCAATCCTTAAAATGCAAAAGCTCCCTCGTATGGGAGGGGTTGGGGACGCCCCCCCCCCCCTCCTCCACGCCCCCATGCTATAACAGCCTTCCCTAAATGCATTGATTAAGGCTACACTGCATCACAATCTTATTACTCCAGCTGCACCAGATCATTGAATAGTGTATTGCATCCATGAAGAAGTACAAGCTCCCTCGTTCGGGAGGGGCATGCCTCCTCCCAGATCGTTTCCCCTCTTGGTCTCCCTTCATTGATGAAAAACTTACTACACTTTTCTGACATGTCTGATAAAAATTGCCAGATAGTCCACCAAAAACTGCAATTCTCCCCGTTCCCTCGCACAGATCTTCCAGTCCAAGATTAAATTTGTCCCCCCCCCCCCCCCCCATTGTGAAAACGGGTCGACGCCCTTTGAATGAACATCGGCTGAAGTTTGCATTGGTGAACGATGTAGGCTAAACTACCAATGGTTGTGATAAGTCATTTGATTTGATGTCGATGACGAAACTATTGCCTGACAAGAACATCTTAGGGGCACACGAGGTACTTTAATGACTCGAGAGTTTACCCTTTTTTATATTATAGAAAAGCATTGCAAAAGAATTCAATGTTCAACACGGCATCACATTATCCTCATAGACTCAGAGAGATCAAAACCAAGAGAATCACAACAGAAATCGGTTGTTCATGATAAATTTGATTTCTCTTCGTAGGATCATGTCTTCACTTCTTCGTGGGCGGACATGAAAGCCATAATAAGGTTGTCTAATGCAAAACGTCTTTGGATGAATTGATCTGATGCAGCATGTTGCTGAATGATGTCTGATAATGATCTACTAAATTTGCACACACTCCAGCATGCTTGATTGTGGCTATAGGAAGTGATTCCCAGGAAATTTTCTCAAAATTTTAATGTGTTTTCTCTCTAATCCTAACGGAGATGTTGTTCCGAAATAAAGTGAGACAAATGAAGTTCAGTCTTACAGTGTTATTCAGGGACCGCAAAAACAAAAGAAGGGTTTTTCTTATCCTTGTGATGGGAGGACCCTTCTGTGTGGGTGTGTGTGTGGGGGGGGGGCGAACTTTTTGCAGTGTTCAGGTAAATGGGCCAATACCCCCACCCCCATTCCGATACGGAATCTTAGGACGGGATCCTTGGAAAGTTGTGTGCTTTCTCTCTTTTTTTAAAATATTTTTTTCAATCTATTTAAAAGTCAAAAGTGTGAGTCCCTGCCCACTACCTTCTATAACTGCACCTGTAATGATAAAATGCGTTTATGCCGACGCATTCACAAGCATTCGATTAAATTATCTATGGAAAATTTAATACTAAAATGGAGAAATGGATGTTCGCTGGCTCTACAAATATTGTCAAAATTACCCTGAAAACCTGTGTAGAACCCCCCCCCCCCCTGATACTGCAATAAAAAATACAACACTTCCAGAAAATGCCTTGATCTTGAACTATGAAGCGCGTATGAACACCTCATCTTTTTTTTATAGGCACTATAGGCCTATATTTCTATATCACCAAAATCATTATAGCAGAATATCTGGGAGCCGTGAGGTGGAAGCAGCAAAAACTGATAAACGAAGGAGGATGGGCTGTATAAGTATCGATATATAGATAGGGCCTCATCCACGTCAAGCTCTGCTTATGATGACGGTCCCCTGTATTGATTTCTCCTTTGTTCATAAGTAACGCTATACAGTATGCCTTAATATGTTATTTTGATTCATGTGTCATTACAGACTGATGTTGTTATGAAAATGACATTTCTTGTATTGATTTGTATGTTAAGCTCTCTTTTTTTTTTTTTTTTGCATTCTCTGTATCACTTTGCTTTCATTTGTTATTGTATTTGGAGAAAGAAAATGCAGAAACAAACCAAACCAACCAACCAAATCAAACAAAACGGCTACAATATAAACAAATGACGAAGAGACGTTATGTTACGCAGAAGTCTGCAACAACAAGCGCTCACAACGTCTGATGTAACTTATGAAATGCCCAAAGTACACAGTATAGCCAGAAAATGTCTGAATGCTGTGCACGTTCAAACATTTTCATCAATGATAAAACGTTGACAATAAGGTAAAGTTTATATAGCCTGCAAAAGCCAAACAGAACATTTTAAAGTTCACCTTGACTATTGATATGGACATTATCAGTCGATTGAAAACTCATTTTTTACGCTGTTACAGAACAGATTTTTCATGCTATAGATTTTCCGCTGTAAGAAGACAGTAAAAGAAAATTGTTTGTATATTATACACACTCACATCGATCATATTGTACCTTCCCCCTAAATTACACATAGATTTACTCAGTTTATGATTATACTATTCATGAAACCCGCAAATGGTAACTTAAGCATTAATTTTACTTTAAGCTTGCTTCACATAATCTCGCAGATATACTGACACAGGTCATAAGCAATACAGGTTTCAAAATCAAATCTTCCATACTTCCGTGCTTAGCTGTTCTTGCAATTACTGTTGAACCGGTTTGTAGATAAATACACACTAACAGGAAACTTAAAAGGCTATTTTTGAAGTATACATGAAAACGTTGCATGCTTATACAATGAATTACGGTCTACCCAAATTCTACAGGCACTCTTTTTATTTCTTACCGTCAGCTCCTTGAAATTGCGATCCATCCGCACACTTGAAGGTTCCTTCCACCTCTCTGTCTGTACAGCCAATCCAGATGTATTCATAGGGCAGCCATTTACGCTTAAAGGCTGTAACGTAATCTGACGATAGTACTGCTGATCCCTCATCGTTGTCGTTGTACACCCACGGGTAACCCCCAATGGCACTACAGGCTTTCACGGCTTCGTCATAATCCACGTCGGAACTGGAACCATACTTGTAGCATCCCGTGCTTATGCTTTCCCATCCATCGGGACACTGAGCACCTGCGATGGTTAACGCCAAAAAGAGTAAATTTTTGTTATATAATTCTGAATGATTCTGATGACAAATACAGTATAGACAGATTCGGTTATACGTCACTAGGTTACATCACCCTCTCTATTGTTTAGCATATCAACAATCTTTGTTTAAATTGTTTTATAAGGTTAGGGTTTTTTGTCTACCAAGATGAATCCGCATGTCTTTCAGAGGATATCAAGACTTTACATATTATGCAAGAGCTAAACGTGATGGGAGACACCAAGGGAGAGACAGAGAAAGAGGTGAAGAGAGAGTGCAAAAGAGGGGAGAGATGACGAAAGGAGGATGGGCAGTAGAGAAAGAGAAAGAAAGAGGGGGATGGGAGAGGGATGGTTTTCTTGGTATATGGTAATGGAATTACATTTCTGCAATACTGGAATACAATCATGTAAAATGTGAGCCTCCTGTGTATGTCATCATTCTTGTTCGGTGTAATTTGCTTTGTGTGTTTTTTCAAAGTATTCATTTTTCCAATAATTCCACAAATCTATACGTGGCACTATCGATTTACGTACTGCATGATGTGAAAACATTAAAATCGCCTGGAATTCCCCTTTAGACACAAAATCCGACTCGAGACTGAAAACAGTGTCCTATGGAGTGATCGTCTATTCAAGTGATTATCCGAATGAAGTCGTAACCCTGTTCTGAAGTACCTTACCCAGTGGGGTGCTGTTCGTTATTCCGAAGGTTCGTTATTCCGAAGGCTCGTTAATCCAAAACACGCAAATTCCCTATACCTAGAGGTTCGTTAATCCGAAAATGAAAAAGGGTTCGTTAATCCGAACATTAATTTGTGGCGCTATTCCGAAGATTCGTTATTCCGAAGGTTCGTTAATCCGAAAATGAAATAGGGTTCGCTATTCCGAAGGTTCGTTAATCCGAAAAAGAAATAGGGTTCGTTATTCTGAAGGTTCGTTGATCCGACAATGAAATAGGGTCCGTAACGAACCTTCGGAATAATGCCGAGCCGCGGCCGAGCCCCGGCCCCGCACTGTAAACGGGGTCTTAGCTAACTGAGTACCGAAGTGTGACGTCAGATAGACCCCGTTTACAGCGCGGGGCCGGGCTCGGCCGCGGCCGAGCCCGGCCCCAATTGCGCGGCCGAGCCTCGCAATTTTGTCCGTTTACACTGCTGGACTCGGCCGCGCTTTTAATTCAAACCTTTCAATATTTTGTCGTAGTGGCGCTCTGCTTGTAAACAAACGCAATTTGGTATAGTCTGGTTTTCAGACCCTTTGCCAACTGGATTCCGTGGCGACGAAGTCGCCGTTCGGGCAAAGGCCTTTGCCGAAGGAAAAATCCTTTGCAGGACAAAACCACCTTAAACTATACTAGCTTTCGACGTTGAGGGGATTAATATCCTGAATAGCGAAATAGTACGGGTAGAGGGTTTGGAAGCCAGACTAAAATTGGCCGCGCATTTGGCCCAGTTTGCGTTTACATTGAGAAAAGGCCGGGCTCGGCCGCGGCCGACCGAGACCACCTCCAGAGCGAGGCCAAATGCGAGGCCAATTTCTAGGCCCCGCATTTGGCCTTTTGCGCGTTTACACTGAAGCGGGGCTGGGCTCGGCCGCGGCCGAGCCGCGGCCGAGCCTCGCACTGTAAACGGGGTCATAGTCACGTTCACTGCCAGGCAAACTGGTTTTTAACAACCTCACGTTGCCCAAATGCGATATGAACACAACGGTTGCTAACCATGCTCGAACAAAAGACATAATTACTTCGGTACTCTGTATGAAAATAAACGATATGCTGCCCGATGCTCTGGTTTATCGATTTAATCTTTTATTCTTTCCCCTAAAGTTATAAACATGTATAATGCACTTTAAAATTAAAGGGATGGTACAGTATTAGTGGAGATGAAAATTGGGCTTTAACTTTTTTGGGGAGATACCAAGAAAACACTCATAAAATAGTACAGAATATACCATTTTAAGAGGAATTCAATGTTTATATGATGAAAATCGGGTTTGGAATAGCTGAAACATCCAAAAGCAAAGTAAAACAAAAAGATCGTAATAAAGTGTGGGTCCCACACTTTATTAGCATCACTCTGTTTTGGATATCTTAGCGCGTGATTTCTTAATCAATTTTCATCAAATAAACGTTGACTTCCTCTTGGAATTACATGCTCTTTCATATAAGAGGCTACTCATTATTTCACCCAAAAATGTTACAAACCTGAAGTTAGGTCTCACCCAATACAACCCCTTTAACAGGGAATTTATTTCCACATGGCTCATCATTCGAGAAAAAGTAAGGTAGCATTTCAGCCGTGTCAAAGAAAGCATGAAAGAAAGGTAACACCCTTGCAATGAACTTCATCAGTAACGTTGTGTAGTCATTAGGCGTTTTCACATCAGCCCGATAAAAATCCAAGCTCGAGATATTTTTCGCGATCGCAAATTAGCACGCTATTTCATTTCCTATTCACATCAGCCCGAACATCATCAAATAGCGCACTAGTTCGCATTAATTATCTTGCTATTTCGGAAATTTCCCGAGTTGGACTCGAGAAATTTTCTCGATCAATATTGATTATTAGCGCGCTATTTTGTATTTACATTATCAAATAGCGCGCTATTTCGTGATCGGGTTAATATCTCAAGTCAGAAAATAGCGCGCTATTTCGAAACATCGGGCTGATGTGAAAACGCTTTTGGTCGAGATAAATTCAAACTTGCAGTTCTAAAACACCAGCATCTGTACAGTATACGTCCCATAGAAATTACAATCAGATTTTCGCATTGATAACACCCAATATGATAAACTGTCTAAATGCTACTTCAGGGTCTTAAAATATAGCATCTTAGCTCTATTTTGCAGAAAACCCCATTCAATTTGGTTAAGCGGTCACAGCGAAATGTGGATTGTTGTAAAGCATGTCATGAGTCTGATTCTTCCAAGTTGAGCACTTGGATGCTCTTGTGTGTGAAGACAATAGACAGAACTTGGAGGGAAGAGATTCCTGACATGCTCTACAAAATTCCTTATTTCTCATTGACCACTGAAGCAAATCGAATGGGGTTTTCTGCAAGATGTGGGCAATGAGTTATAGTTTCGTACCCTGAAATTGTAGTTGGATTGATTCGCTATTTTTAAAGGTATCATTGCGGAGGGTCCCGTTGTATTTTTTTTTTTTTTTTGGGGGGGGGACATTAAATATACTATGATGAGTTAATTACTGATAATCATACTCAGTTGCCTGTTCTTGGTAGCAATGATTCAAAGAATATGAAAGATTATTAAAACCATACTTCATGAACCTGGAAATCCAGCACAAAATCTGTTGGCATGTCGGTAACTCTTTTGGAAAGGGGTTAATAGTCAACGGCGTAAATCCATACTGAGGAGTGGGGGGGGGGGGGATGGTCACCATCACCACTATTACAAGCCCATAACCGGACCGGCGCAGCCTTTTTTTTTTTTTTTTTTTTGGGGGGGGGGGGGTGGGGGAGAAGCTTTGTGCCCCCCTCCCCCCCCCCCCCACACACACACTTTACAGGGACCGGATGCCCCACTCTTTTGCATGAAATATAAAGTGGGAGAAAGGTGGCAGCAACAACATACAGACTTTTTGTTCTTGTTGCTTTTTTTTTTTTGCTTGTCAGACGACTTTCGGCGGAAAATCAGACCTTAAAAGTATGAAAACATTTTTTTTTTTTTTGGAAATATCTGTGAGAGGGAGCGGAACGACCGAACGGAGGAAGGGTGTGTATGGGGGGGGGGGGGTATCCCTCTCCCACACGAGGAAGATTTTGCATTTTCAGAACTGAAATTCAGCGATCTGGTGCTCACTTGTGGTGAAAATTTTCTTTTCTTTTCTTTAAAAAAACAATAAGAATATGAAATATTCACAATATATTATTGAATGAAAAAAATCGTGGTATTTCAGCTCTTGCTGTGCGACATCACTGTGAAGGCCTACTAAATAATGGGGCCTATCATCGGCGTAGACAGGATTTGATCTTAGGAGGAGCGGTTATGTGAGGGAACGAATCAAGCGAGGGGGAGGGTATGGTAGGGGGGTTTCCCCCTCCTACGGTGAAATCTCTTTGCGTTGAAAATTTTGACATTTTTCAGTCCAAAAACTGCCGTTTGTAGCTATATTCTTCGCTTTGGAAATTAAGGGGGGCACACCAGGCGCAACTGCTGTCAATCACTGGCAGCAACATCAGGAGAATGGAATAATAATTAAATGCGAGCGAGCGGAGCGAGCGAGCATGAAAATTTTAACATTTTACAGTCTAAAAACTGCCGTTTGTAGCTATACTTTTTCGCTTTGGAAATTAAGGGGGGCCGCATCAGGCGCAACTGCTGGCAATTACTGGCAGCAACATCAGGAGAATGGCATAGCAGTTAAATGCGAGCGAGCGGGGCGAGCGAGCTTGAAAATTTTGACACTTTACAGTCCAAAGACTGCCGTTTGTGGCTGTATTTTTTCGCTTTGTAAATTATGGGGGCACACCGGGCGCAACTGCCGGCAATCGGGCAGCAACATCAGAATGGCATAACGATTAAATGCGAGCGAGCGAAGCAAGTGAGCTTGAAAATTTTGATATTTTACTGTCCCACATGTTCTTTGTGGCTGTACTAGTATTTTTTCCCTTTGGAAATTAAGGGGGGCGCACCGGGCGAAAACTGCTGGCAATTACTGGCAGCAACATCAGGAGAATGGCATAATGATTAAATGCGAGCGAGAGAAGCGAATGAGCTTGAAAATTTTGACATTTTCCAGTCCCAAAAACTGTCGTTTGTGGCTGTATTTTTTCGCTTTGGAAATTAAGGGGGCGCACCGGGCAAAAACTGTTGGCAATTACTGGCAGCAACATCAGGAGAATGGCATAATGATTAAATGCGAGCGAGCGAAGCGAGTGAGCTTCAAAATTTTGACATTTGACAGTCCCCAAACTGCCGTTTGTAGCTATATTTTTCGCTTTGGAAATTAAGGGGGCGCACCGGGCGAAAACTGCTGGCAATTACTGGCAGCAACATCAGGAGAATGGAATAATAATTAAATGCGAGCGAGCGAAGCGAGCGAGCTTCAAAAGTTTGACATTTTACAGTCCAAAAACTGCCGTTTGTAGCTATATTTTTCGCTTTGGAAATTAAGGGGGGCGCACCTGCTCACAATCGAGCGAAGCGAGTGAGCTTCAAAATTTTGACATTTGACAGTCCCAAAACTGCCGTTTGTAGCTATATTTTTCGCTTTGGAAATTAAGGGGGCGCACCGGGCGAAAACTGCTGGTAATTACTGGCAGCAACATCAGGAGAATGGCATAGCGATTAAATGCGAGCGAGCGAAGCGAGCGAGCTTGAAAATTTTGACATTTTACAGTCTAAACACTGCCGTTTGTAGCTATACTTTTTCGCTTTGGAAATTTAGGGGGCACACCGAGTGCAACTGCCGGCAATTACTGGCAGCAACATCACTAATGGCATAGCGGTTAAATACGAGCGAGCTTGAAAATTTTGGCGCAACTGCCGGCAATTACTGGCAGCAACATCAGGAGAATGGCATAATGATTAAATGCGAGCGAGCCAAGCGAGCGAGCTTCAAAATTTTGACATTTGACAGTCCAAAAACTGCCGTTTGTAGCTATATTTTTCGCTTTGGAAATTAAGGGGGCGCACCGGGCGAACAGTTACTGGCAGCAACATCAGGAGAATGGAATAATGATTAAATGCGAGCGAGCGAAGCGAGCGAGCTTCAAAAATTTGACATTTTACAGTCCCCAAACTGCCGTTTGTAGCTATATATATTTTTCGCTTTGGAAATTAAGGGGCGCACCTGCTCACAATCACTGCCAGCAACATCAGGAGAATGGCATAATGATTAAATGCGAGCGAGCCAAGCGAGCGAGCTTCAAAATTTTGACATTTGACAGTCCAAAAACTGCCGTTTGTAGCTATATTTTTCGCTTTGGAAATTAAGGGGGCGCACCGGGCGAAAACTGCTGGCAGTTACTGGCAGCAACATCAGGAGAATGGAGTAATGATTAAATGCGAGCGAGCGAAGAGAGCGAGCTTCAAAAATTGGACATTTTACAGTCCCCAAACTGCCGTTTGTAGCTATATATATTTTTCGCTTTGGAAATTAAGGGGCGCACCTGCTCACAATCACTGGCAGCAACATCAGGAGAATGGCATAGCGATTAAATGCGAGCGAGCTTGAAAATTTTGACATTTTACAGTCTAAAAACTGCCGTTTGTAGCTATACTTTTTCGCTTTGGAAATTAAGGGGGCACACCGGGCGCAACTACCGGCAATTACAGGCAGCAACATCAGGAGAATGGTATACTGATTAAATGCTAGCGAGCGAAGCGAGTGAGCTTGAAAATTTTGACATTTTCCAGTCCTAAAGACTGTCGTTTGTAGCTATATTTTCGCTTTGGAAATTAAGGGGGGCGCACCGGGTGTACCTGCTGTCAATCACTGGCAGCAACATCAGGAGAATGGCATAGCGGTTAAATGCGAGCGAGCGGAGCGAGCGAGCTTTAAAATTTTAACATTTTACACTCCAAAAACTGCCGTTTGTAGCTATATTTTTCGCTTTTGTTTGTCCCACTTTTATTTGAGAACCATCCCCCCCCCCCCATCGACGCCTCTATACATATTAGGTTGCTTTATACAACGATCTGGTGCATAGTTCTGGCGATTGATTATTTTGACAATTTTCCATTAAGAAAGTTCGAGATTTGTCCTCATCTCGGGAATTGCTTGGGGGATTAATGATTTGTCTGTCTAAACACTTCCTTTGGGGCGGGGCAAATGCCCCTTTGCCCCCCCCCCCCCCCCCATAGATTCGACGTCCCTGATCTTCCCTTGGTATGCCCATAGATGTATCCTGACTGAGTCATCAGTCACTGTCGTTTCTCAGGAATGATTCAGGAAATGGAGGGGATTCAATAATTATGGTGATAAAGTTGTTGTTATTGTTTGTTTGTATGTTTTCGTACATATTTTGCAGATGGTCCCCAGTTACTCGCGTCATAGCATGCTTACATGTAGACCTATACTATTTGACGTCAACGCCTGAGCCATGCCTTACAGTGTATGTCGATGTTACTTTCTTCGCGAGCGAGCGAAGCGAGCGAGCGCTTAAGAAAATTATACATTTTCCTACAAGATAGAATACTGTTCAGCTCTGTTACCTGTCTGAAGGCCGGCGTACAAACGTCATGCAATATGCCAAAATTGATACAATCACATTTCTGCTTCCTCCATTTTTTCCCCTCAAAATTCAGGGGGGGATGATTGTACAGGCCACCCCCCCCCCCTCCTCCATTTCAGGGGGGGGGGGGGATATATCCCCCCTTCCCCCCGGGATTTACGCCCATGTTAATAGTTATACCAGATCATTTAGGAAGCTTCGGCTGTTTGACGCGATTAATATGATGTTTATCAATTTTATCATTTTCCAAAGCGTGTACTCACGTATGCGTTTGCACGCATAGAATACAAAATACTCAGGTAATCAGGTTTTAGATTTACATTTCTCATTCTGCAACCCTGTGGTAAAGGCGTAATTTGTTAAAAACTTGGAAAGTGCTGACTACAGATAACACATAATAGCATTGCAAAAATACCGAAACTTTTTAAGGAATAAAACAGCAGTGTATTTAAATGTTTTTCTCCAATGTGGTCGTGTTGGAAAATGCAATTTGCGCTGGTACTTCCTTATCTTAAGACACGACATTTGGATACGTAGGATGCCTTCCTTACGTGAAAAAGGAAACCTGCGAATATCATCTTCTACCTTGATCTTAACTAACATAAGAATATTCAACTAAAGCACATGATTTCTGTAAATATTATACTATCACCCCTGACTAGATTTCAAACGCATGGTCTTTGCTTCCAATCACCTATGATAGGGGACTTAAAGGGGATTTTATGCTACGTAGATTCAGTCAATGCAAAAAATATAAACATGAGCAAAGTTTGAGGAAACTCGGACGATCCGCTTAAATTTAGTTTGAAATGTTAACGTTTTAATCATATCCGTGAGGCGTCATCACTGGAGAAGAACACAACTGTTTATGATGTCACAGTAGAATTAAATTGGATTGAATTGAATCGAACTGAATTTATATCCTCTTCATTTGGTATAACTTCCGTGTCAGTAAAGCCAGTTTCAATAGGAGTCCATATACATTAAGGGCCCACAGTAGCGTAACGTAGAATGGAATGGAAAGAATTCAACATACTTTTATTTTTCCTAGTATGATTCAGCACACTTGACTTAGCTGTTTGCGAAGGCGACAAGTTGAAGAGGTGTGCATTTTTCAGAAGAAAAAAAAAAGGATGTCCATCAAAAACATAGATAAAGAAAACAGATGAAGAAACAAATTAAAGCAAACTTATTTGTGCACGACATCTTGATAAATTCCTCTTTTTCAAATTCTATTGTTATGTTCACATGAAAGGAAGCTAAACATTTGCTGCATGATATTAGGGAGATGGTGCTCGAGTGAGTCACTGAAAACAAGAACACATTGGCCCGAATTCACGAAGGTGGCAATTTAATGAAACCATGGTTTAAACCATGGACAAAAACCATGGAGCGCCAAGTGTTGCACAGAATATTTTGTTACGAAATTGATAATTTCGTCGACAAAATGACCGTTTCGTTAACGAAATGTTCACTTAGTTACAAAATGTTGTCATTTCGTTACAAAATAACCATTTCATCGACGAAATGACTGATTTCGTAAAGAAATATTCCATGCGACACTTGGTGCTCCATGGTTTTTGTCCATGGTTTAAACATGGTTTCATTAGTGTACCACCTTCGTGAATTCGGGCCATTAAGGCTAGTAAAACGTACATTCCTTCATGAGAAAATAATGAAGATCGAGTCACAAAGATAGAAAAAAAGATCTTTACAATACCTGTCAACTTCATCAGGCAAAGTAGCAGAAGGACGTGAATCTGAAGTTCTACAGGCATAGCGGTTGTCGTTACGTATGATTATGGTGACACAATCTTCAGCTAACGGAACAATGAAAGAACAACCCAAGCGTGCATGTGCCTCCACCTCGTTCTCGAGTTCATCGATGCACCCCCAGCATTCCCCGCTCCGCTGACTCGGTATGACTACTGAGACTCATGTCAGGACTTATAACCGCTATGCTCAGTTATTCTGATGCAAATCCAAATCTCCGTTGGCAACATATTTTCGGGAACTTTAGTGCAGAGGATAACACGTGACAATGGGGTGTGATCTCAGTTGTTGATTAAACAATAAAAACTGCGCATCACCAAATGCGCGCAGATTTTCGGATCTTTCTCTCCCTTCATAAAGACGGGTCGTCGCAACTTTTGTTTTCAGATTGAAGTTTAGTTTTATGACGTAGAGTCGCGTGAAATAATGAATTGCAGCCTTGTCGAAAGCAAACATGTGTTGATTTTTGATTGGGAAAGAGCCGTGACAATTTGATTGATTTGCAGATTAGCGGACCTGCGCACTATTTACAGCCTTTATTCAGTCTGGCTTTTGATGTTTATAACAAACAAAAAGAAAAGACAAAAAAGTAAAGAATTCATGACTTCTTTGTGTTCACCTATCTCCATTGTTTTTCTCAAGGATGCCACCGAGAGACGTTACAGGTGATAACATTACATTTTGTGAAATGAATTTCAGCGTCTGATAAAAGTATCACTTTCATGGCATGCTCTCGATGCTTCGGTAGACTTATCCCTATAATCTTCGCTGCATTTTGGGGAACAACAGTACTATGAACACGTGACACACAATGTCATACCCTCTTCTTTTCGGAATACGTGTTTTGTTCCAAAAGAAACTTCTTGATCAAGTTCGAGTTCATGTTTATGTTTAAAATATGACTACAGAGCTGATGTGATCAAAATAAAGAACAAATGCCAAATCCTTTCAGCAGAGCTTCAAACTGTTTCATGCAAAACAATTAGAGTGGGATTTGACACAATTTCCCTTAAACATTTAAGGTTTAATTGAGCTGTCAGACATAACTGATGGTGGCAATGCTACCTGTCCTTCAAAGGTGAAAAAGAGAATGGGATGAATAAACCGTAATTGTACGGGTGGCAAATATGATTCTATATACCGCATAATCCGATGCTTTTAAGCTTATTAAGAGTATTACCTCACTCACTGAGTACAGTTTTATTGCCCTACATCTGTTCGACACATATTAGCACGCCACTCCTGGAAATGCACTGTACCATCAACGAACTATTTTCCCTCCTTTCTCATTATTATCAAATGCAACTGCATTTACAGCCCCGTGCAGAGAGTATAGCAATGTCGAAAAAGACTTAGTATTTTATGTTCTAATTTTCGAAAATAGGGAAGGTCAAATTGGACCTAGACATTCTAATTGAGTGCCGAAGGTGAAAAGAATATTATTTACTACTTCACCTTCCCGGTTTAATACATTGGACTGTGATCTTAATGAGTCAGCAGTGGAGAAAGTTCTTTTTTTTTTTTTTTGAACATGTTTATTTTTATTGTTCCGTCTGTGACTGCTGTAGCTCCAGAACTCTAATATCTCGACTATATACATTTTAACGTCAGTGTATGAACAAACATTATCCGTAAAATGTAATTGCTTGGGCATCATCCCAAAATATTTTGTTTTTAAGTCGAGGCATGAATGAAAGTATCTAATCAATGTGGGTATTTGACAGCTGATACTAGTTGAGGAAAAAAAAAACACCTGGTTATTAGGGCAATTAACATGTGAATCTTCTAGTATTGTGCTTTTGTGTATGCATTTTTCAATTCTTTGCTTTCGTGAACGATCTCGATCCTTCGCTGTCTCTGAGTGACCTTAACTCAGTGGCCACCCGACAAGATGCTGCTGAGCCATCCACCGAAAATTTCAATACATGTAAGACTCCATGACCAGAAACAGTCCTGATGGGTGACCACCCCGGCCGCATGGAGAATGGCGGAACCTGTCCAAGCAACAGTTTGAATTCTAAGAAGCACTGGTCGACATATTGTGAGATTCCACAGAGCGAAACTAACTGTGATCATGATGGATGTAAGTCTGGTTTCCCTGATGTGTAGGAAACTACTTCTCACAGGTTCAGGCAGACAATGGGTTCTGCTGACTCGTCAATAATATTTATTGCCAAAATTTATCTTAAACTATATCTATAAGATTAACGTTTTCACACAATTAATATTTTAGAGAGAAGATCTTCATTATAGCTCTTTACACTGGATCATTACAATTTGAATGCGTCGACATTAATACGATCTACAATAATTATAAAGACAGAAATGACTTTCTAAAGCGTACACATTGGCAAGTAATATTGCCGGTAATATTTCATTGTTTCAATACAAATCTACCTGCATTCAGCCATTGGTATTGCACGTCATCCTTTCCACATTTACAAAATTATTGATCAACGTTCTTCCCTGTATTCTTTAAAGGATACATACATCTTTTGTTTGTTTGTTTGTTTGTCTGTTTTAGGATGGCTCTTTTTTTTTTTTTTTTTTTTTTTTTTTTTTGCTTTCTGTCATTGCGGTTCTTTTCACGGGATTGGTTATTAAGTTAATCATAATTTGCTCAGGGTATCAACTAACGACAAGGATTAACATTAACATTAGCTAACATGCTCAAGGCCGCCAATTTTACAGTAAATCATAGATATACTAACTTTCATACTTTTATTCGGAAGAAATAAACTGTACAGAGTTCAGACTTTGTAAATGCCACTCGTATAAAGAAGTCAAAATAGGTCCAGTGAAATTGACGTCACTCAGTTACGGCTACAATTCCAAGACAACGTGACCTCTTCTGATATCATAATCTCATGAGGATTAATATTGCTTTATAGTTTGATTGAGATATAGGCAATCTTTCGGAGAAATCAACAGCAGGAGCAACAACAACAACAACAACACATTCATACGCACGTGAAATAAGGAAACATTTAAAAAGGAAAAAGAAAATGTAGTTGATGTGTTCGCACAGAGTTATTTTGAAGAACAGATATGCTGCTTTGCTATTTTTATTGCTCATAGGTCAGAAAACAACACTTACAAACGAAACATATATGTGTTTTTTTTAACATCCTTTTATGGATTATTCGCAATTCTAGGGTCACTGCACTATGGATCTATAGGAAACATTGTATTCATCCGCAGTTCATTTTGTTACATTGCAGGCAAGACAACTTGTTGCCCACTGTACAATTTTATTTGTGACATGCCTTACAAATAATATAAACGATCAAAAACCAATGCATCATTCTGTAATCAATTTAGAATGCCCGCTCATGACATCGGAACATAATGGAAATCACATATAAGCTGTATGGTGTCTCTTAGTCCAGGCTAGGCTCCATAGAAAGTGCACCTAACCTTGTTTTTTTAATATGTACAATGTTTTTTGATGGTTTCTTGTCAATTCGAGGGTGCTGATTCCAAATCCGATTGATGCCACTTGCGTAACCTTGAGCATTTTCGGCAAAATGCAAAAAGCCAAAATGGTTGCCAGATATGTTAATTTGGCCATTATAATCCCAGTTATGTCAATTTTATGACCAATTATTCCATCAAAGTTTTTAAAATTTTTGTTCCTTGAGTAATTCTACTCGCACATGCACGAAATTTTTCATTTGAAGAGGTACATTTACTGTTTCAAGCTTATTTTCAATTCAAAATGGCCGCCACTCCTATACTCATGTACTATATGAATGGCAAAAAATATGCATAGAAATAGAAGACGAATTTTCAGTCACATACCTACGCTTTTATCAAGTTTTGCATGTGCAATGCAAATCTGATGAGTGCCACTAGCAAAATAAGCAAACAAACAAACAAACAAGCAGAAAATTTATTGTTTTTATGCTTATTATATTCTTCTTTATACAAAACTTCAAAATGGATCCCACTCATATAGCCTTGCACAATATGAACGGCAAAGTGTACATGGAAATAAACAAATTTTCTTTTATTTCTGTCACTCAGGTACACTGTTTATCAATTTGTGTGCTGATTATAAATCAGAAGGTTGTTAGTAACAAAAACTGTTTTATTTTTTGATGCAAACATCCAAATTTGCTACCTAAATCTGAATTTTCCCCTAGGAATTTGGAAAAGTCCACCAAAGCTTGAATTGACGCCAACAGGAATCATTACATATTATGAACATTTGATACCTACTTGCCTTGAGATGTTCAACATCATAATATTCACTCTGATTTACTACATTAAAAGGCTGAATCCTAAATGATAACACCAATGAAATTACCAATTACCTGTCCTGTTCTACATTATCTAAAAGCGATATTATACAAACTTTTCAGTCCCCTCATCCAAGAAGAAACATGAGGCAGGGGAAAGTGGAAAAAAGGAACGACCTCACTTCCTGTCGTCAAATCTTTGAAATGTAAACAATGCCCAAATATTTTTCATGTTAACCCAGATGAATTATATATGGTAGAAGAATTTTACCACCATCTTTTTTTTTTCGGAGTGAATGTGTTTGCGTATATGATGTCAAGGGAGACTCTGAGATCTGTACAGTGCTGCCTCATTCTGAAAGCAGTGTTATAACAACTTCACACTGCTTGTCTTTAATCTTCCGCACTTGCAGATTCAGGATTGCTCTACAGTAGGTTTCTAGACCAGCCGTGTTAGGACTCTGAATGATGGCCTCCTTAATGGTGGCTGTAAACTAACTCCACTAGAGCTCTTTTACATGGTGACATAACATTCACTTCACGTAGGAAGTTTGCAGATGATCTTGACTTTACGTCTCATAGAAAGTCCTTGGATGACATCAGCCGAGTACTGACCCATCTGAAGACAACAGAGGAGTACTTCACCTTCAGGAGACTTTGCCCCAACCTTCATAAGATTATCATCAGACCCATGCCTTCCATATTACCAATGCCATGTTCAAGGTAGCCCTCTGTGGCAAGCCTTCCAAGCAGAGGCTAAATTTAAGTCTACCCTCCTTCACTGGCACTCGATCACTCTCCCTCACGCTGGAAGGAAAGGATGGCAAGTGTCACCAGTGCCGTCAACGCATACCCTGACCTTCTACACACGACAGCATGGGGGCATTTCATGAAGCGTTTTGTCTGACAAATTTGTCTGACAAAGTTGCTCTCAGCCAATCAGATGCAAGAATTTTAGTAGCTTTTAACAGTTTGTCAAAAAGAAAAGATCTGACCAAACGCTCCATGAAATACCCCCTTGAACAACCTGCCATCAATGCGTCTGAAATCCCACAAGCCTAGATTTCCCTCCCGTAACTTGAAAGCTTTGACCCCAAAACATGTTGGTGCAGATGCTGGTCGGATGTCATCTCTGATACCACCCAAGTTACCTACAACTGTCTCTGGCCTGGCAACAAAGCCATAGGTCTTCAACGGGTGGTGATCAAGCAAGTCTTCATGTCTTCATTCTGTTTCTATGGCAAATAATCGTCCTCTGACCCCTTAGGAAGTGCTGAACATCACCAGATGTGGTTGCAATTAAAGCAATTGCAGGACTAATATATGCATCTGTAGCCTGAGAATTCTGCAAATTTGGGGCTGATGTCGCCTGCTGCCAAACATCCAATTAAAGGGTTCTTTAAAGACAATAAAAATAACAGTTTTAGTTTTAAGACAAGACTGTATGAGATCATTATGTCAAAGTATATATTATCAACACCTGGGAACTGTGAGAGAACTGAAAGAGGTATCTCACATTGCTCCTTGGTTGATGTTTAATGAACAGTTTGTACGGTATTGCGTTTGGACAGTTTCGTTTATGCCTTCACCAGTTTTTGTTGTTTTAATTCAAGAAGAAAATCAAGTTTGCTCGATAATATGAAGACGGTACTTCTAAATTATATCATATCAAAGTGATGGAGGTTATGATCCATTTCAAACTCGCCTCAGGACTCCTCCCTCCCATCCCCCTCCCCCCCCCCCAACTCCTTGCTGGAAAAAAAAAAATACATTGAAAGGCCCGATGTGTTTTTGTCTGCAACCATGTATCTTTGCACTTACTGTGTAGGATTTTTCTGTACTTTGTTGATATGGTTTTATGGGAATGCATATTAGAAGCTTTGCTTTCTAGCTTCTCCTCCATTTTCAACATTATTTGATAAATACCATGCATCTATAGGCTTCTTAATATAATGTTAGTATAACATTTTTATATTCAACCTCCATGTAGAATATGATGGTATATTGATTTCTTGCGAGACGTTTAGTGAACTTATAGTTGTTGTTGAGACAAAATGAAATATATAAGAAATTGTGTTAAATATCGTAAGGTTTATGAATATTAAATGCTCAAATATACATGTAGGCCCTCTATATTGTAAGTGACACCCAACATATTTGTATTACACATGCAACACTTCATGACAGCGTAGGTACGGGACTGGAAATACAGTAATTTGTTCTATATTTCCATGCATATGTTTTGCCATTCATTAAGTACATAAGCATAGGAATGGCGGCCATTTTAAGAGCTTTAAATACTAAATGAACCTATATGAAATGAAAATTCTCTTGCGAATGCAGATGGCGTAACTCTAGGAACAGAAATGTACAAAGTTTGATGGAACAATTTATCATATAATGCACATTATTGTGTTTATCACGGCCGAATTAGCATATCAGGCGGCCATTTTGAATTTTTGCATTTTGCCGAAAATGCTCAAGGTTACGCGAGTGGCATCAATCGGATTTGGAATCAGCACCCTCGAATTGACAAGAAACCATCAAAAAACAAGGTTGGGTGCCTTCTAGCCTGGACTATGTTATTGACGACATAAAACGCATGGAAACTATCCAGCAACTCGAGTAACACCTGTAAATCTATATGATAAATCATTCTCCATTCACGAACGTCTGCATGTACAATGGATGTAAACGAAATTTAAACGGATCGCATAACTTTGGTTGAGACCTAATTTCAGATTTCTAACATTTTTGGTGACATAATGAGAAGCCTCTTATGAAATATGAAAGAGCGTGTAATTCTATGAAGAATTTTATATTTGATGAAAGTTGCTTTTGAAATGGCTGAGATATCCAAAAAGAGCGATTCTAATAAAGTGTGGGACCCACACCCCATAGAACCTCCTGAAGGCAGAGCAGTGCTGATAGATGGAACCATATCTTTTGTTTGTTTGTTTGTTTGTTGTTGTTTTTTTAAAGATGCACCTGCCAATAAAACTGGAATGTAGTAATGTCCCGTTCGCTTTGTAACTATTTTACTGCAGATCTGAACAAACGTATATCAAAATCACATTCGACGGAAATGAATATTTCAGTGGTGTAGATATTCATCTGAACTTTTGCTATTGCTTTCCTTTAATGGATACATTGCGTTATCCACAGGTAATATGTTTTGAGCCTACTATTTAGATACACATAGAACATTGATAATACTTGTAGGCCTTCATAATATAATTATTATGAATAAATAATCTCTATACATGTGCTTATACATAATGTCCTATACATACCTATTAAACGCGTGTGATTACATTCAATACCTTTACATGAATATGTTATATCCCCTGTTTATAGTTTCTTAGTATGGCGTGCATGTGGATATCGATTATGTCATCTCTATTCATACAAAGAAAAACGTTGTCCATGAACAAAGATATAATAAATAACAAAGATATAATATATATAACATATATATTATATTGTATATTCATATTTACATAAATATATATATATGAAGAGTTTGTTCGCAAAAACCGATAAGTCCATATTTGCCAAATGGAGATATTTGCAATTAAAGGTCAAGAAAAATAAAGAGAATAATAAGAAAATTTTTGCTTCTTTTAACCATATTTTCAAAAATGTACCTTTTATGTAGTGACCAATATATCATTTAAAAGGTATTATTTTGTACTTTATGACAGAGACCGTACTTCAAAATCTTCAAAAATGGACTTATCGGTTTTTGCAAACAAACTCTTCATATATATATGTGTGTGTGTGTGTGTGTGTGTGTGTGTTTTAATTAGAGAGGGCTCGTGGATTTAAACACTTGTTTATTAGCCCGAAAAAAAAAAATGCTCATTTTGCACGTTCTGTTAGGATTCAGTATCCTTGGAAGAGAGGGAGAGAGAGAGAGAGAGGAGAAAGAAAGAAAGACAGACAGACAGAAAAATAATCTCCATGTACATAAAGCTGCTGCAAACAACCTAGAAATGATGCAGTGTTTATCCACCATCGCGAAGACAAAAAGGCCCTCTGATATCTTATTCCGGTGCAGTGAAAGCCTTCTAGTATTCCATTTAGTTCTGCTTACGCATGAATAAATCTTCACATTACTATTGTTACTAATTCAGGATTGATCGAAATACATATCTTGAGTTTTCGTTTTTATTTGTTAACATTTCTGCACCCAAAGTTCCGCCTCTCTTAACACTCTTCACTGCCTTTCGTCATGTCAGGTGAACAGTAAAATCGGCTATAGAAAATGGCTCATTTCCTTCGTACGCTGCAGCGCGCATGCTCTTCATCCTGAAGGTCAGATCCTGCAGGAAATTCTTTTTTAATCACACTTCACAAAAAAGCCACACACACACACACACACACACACACGCTACAATACTAAGAACTACATCAACCATCAAAGAAAACTGCACAGTGGTACATTGATCGCATGTCCATGAATTGCAATATCATTTTTAATGGCTTCCATATGATCAATGCTTCTTCTAACATTATCGCACTAAAAACGATGCAATTTGATTTCATATGGCATAACTCTATAATCTGACGCGTTTTCTGCAGAAAGAAAAAGAAGAAAACATGTGCCATGGCACTAGAATCTCAATAGTTCATGAATCGGCTTAAGATATAGCCATTATAGTCTTCCACACACCTTCAACGACACGAAAATGCAACTGAATATCGGCCAACTAGACTTGACACATCAGTGCACAGTCATAGACAATATTTAACACGAAATATACGCCACATTTACAGTGAGTGAAAATTTCACAAATAAGCACCTGTTTCGTTGCTTTTAAAAAGCACGCCTTTTTCTATTCATGCGATGATAGACAATTATTTCTGCTCTCACCACAGTGATTCATTGCAATTCCGTATTCATGACATCATGAAGACGGCAAAATCTATCATAACGGGCTAATTTACAAAATTATTGTTCTCGAATTTCTGGATATTTTTTTTTTCAGCTCACCTAATACTGTATCGAGCTTGGTATTTTACTTGTTTCTGTAAAATGCATTTCTGAAAGCGAGACTGGTCCGTTATGTTTGGTGAGCCGTGGACAAACTTTGTGGTTGTCAGGAAATATGTGGATATGAATAAAGCAGGAACCGCATCTTTTCTTCTCCTCCTCCTCCTCCTTCTTCTTCCTCTTCTTCTTTTTCTTCTTTTTCCTCTTCTTCTTCTTTTTCCTCCTCTTCTTCTTCTTTCTGTTCTTCTCCTCTTCCTCCTTTTTTTGAGTAGAAGGGGGGGGGGGGGGGAGTGCATCGTAGAGTACCGGGTACCTTCATGTAATACATCTTGTATTTCGTTTGAGGTAAAGCTGAGACGCTCTAATGCGAACACAGCATCTCATCTTTCACTTTGCGCGAAACTTTGTATCATCGCACTCGTGAGCGTTCACTACCGGTTACAACTGCACTCTGGAACTGCGTGCGTATACTAGTACCTGTTTCGCATAGGACGTTATCCACGGCGACCTAAATGAGCAGGCCTAGATATACCGGAGGTTTGCTGTAGAGGTTCATGCGACCTTTCACCGGCCAATGCACGCAAAATGAATGACAAGCTTTAGGGCAACTGACCATCAGTGTACGACTCAAAGTTTATACATTTCCTTATGACAATATCTTCTTCATGGTGACCAGACATCTGGCCCGCCGATTGAGTCTTGCCCACCTATCAAAGTTTTGCCCAACGTATCAACAAATACGGACTGGCAAAATAGATTCCAGAGGCATTAAATGCGATCTACGGGAACAGCTACAAACTGAATTGCCGGTTACCCAGTTATCCAGGAAAGAAACACAAGAATTCAGTTACATCAGTATACTAGCATTTCGCATTAAGTTCAAGCTTGAAGCATTTGTGAATTTGAATACACATGAGTGAATCAGTAGATCATGAATGCCGATGTTGACCAACGGAAGCACACATGACTTCTGACCTTGGCATATTTGAAAGGAGCATTACAGAGATATTCAATAAGAGAAAATAGAAGAATCCTCTCAGTTTCACTAGGCCTTATTCACATTTAAGTGAAAATAGTACGCCTATGCTCCGTCTCTGCTTAAAAACTGCACCTGACAAAAAACAAAAACAAACTAGAAATGTCGCTTTGGCGACTGGTATGCCTCCGCAATAATGCATGATTTTCCCAATAGGTGTAGATAGTACATGTGGACACTGTGTGATTACATTTTCACAAAATTGGCAAAATATTGGAATGACAAGTTTGTCACAAATGTGTTGAATGTTCACCTTCCTTGACGTAGGTTTAATTGGATGAATAGGAGAGCATGTATCTAGGGATTTAAGGACTTTAACTTGACTTTGACCCATTCATACATTTAGGCATTGAGTAATTTTCAAGGTACAGGTGTGGAGAAAAAGTGCAATTTCTGGATTGAATAGTAAATTGTTACCATTTTCATCTGGCCCTTGACCCTAAAATTCATAAGATAATTACTTTCAGGTAGAACATGCATAATATGTACTAAGTTTCAAGGTAACTTGAGCCACTTCCGAGATATGGAGGAAAAAGTTAGTTCAGCACTTTCACTTGATCTTTGACCTTTTGACCTTTGAGGCAAAAAGAGAAAAAAAAAAACTTTCCAGAGAATTTCTATTAGGTCACACACGCATACACCAAGTGTAAAAAAATAACCCTGCTGGCATTGCATAAATATGAGGGTAATAGTAAAATTTTGAAGTCTTGCACTTGACCTTTGACCCCTGACCTTTGACCCCATGAACCCTACATTCTCTAGATAATCACTTCCAGTCAGTACATGTATATACTATGTTCCATGAAGATACCTTGAACAATTTTCTAAGGTACGGAGAAAAAAAAGAAGTTTTAATATTTTCACTTGACCTTTTGACCTTTAACCTTTGACCCAAACTTTCACCAGAGAATCTTAATTGGGTAATACATGTATACACTAAGTTTCAAGAAAATCTCTTCAGGCATTCAATAGATATGGTGGAAATAGTGAAATTTTATGTATTTGACCCTGACCTTTTTACCTTTGACCTTTGACCTCATGACCCAAACTTTCACCAGAGAATCTTAATTGGGTAAAACATGTATACACTAAGTTTCAAGAAAATATCTTCAGGCATTCAATAGATATGGTGGAAATAGTGAAATTTTAAGTATTTGACCTTGACCTTTTGACCTTTGACCTTGAGCATGTGCACCCAAAAGTTGATAGGCACAACTTCACCCACTAATACACATACATGCCAAGTTTCATTAGGATACCTCAACAGGTTTCAATAGTTACCTTGTCCACAAAATTCATTACGGACGGACGGAAGGACGGACGGACGGACGGACGGACGGACGGACAACCCGAAAACATAATGCCTCCGGCACCACTTCGTGGCGGAGGCATAAAAAGAAAAAACAATATGCTAGCTTCTTTCAGTGTTACCCATAGGCTCAAAGGACAAGCATTTCCTCTACAAATTTTGAGCAAATATCAGAATCTTGTAGAGAATGATTCAAGTTCTAGTTAACCAGTAATGCTAACCTTCCTCATGCATTCATATTTCTTTTTATAAAAAAAAAAAGTGTCATAATTATATAACTTGACTTGGATTAATTTCATGTCATCAATTTCTCTCCTGTTTCCCAAGCCTCAAATCAGATCAACCCTGAGGCCACTTCAGTCCTCTGCAATTTAAAGCTCTTAAAAAACACATATTTTGCGTGATTTTTATTTTCGCTAACTTCACGAGTAGGGTGCTATTCGTGAATTTACCAACATATGAAAGTTTCAACTCTAATGCCGGTATGAATGTGACATGCATGCTTACATTTCTCTGTTCATTACTGTTCTCCAAAACAACTCCCAACAACTCGCAACATTGTCGAGAAGCGCCAATTCATGAAAAATTAGACTCGCAAAATATATGGCATATACACTACTTTCCAACATTCCCAAAGTTTCTCTTTAAATTCTATCTCTTTTACCAAAGCTAAATTTTGCTCATAATCCTCCATTTAAACCCGGTGATTCAACAAAACTAAATTCAGTCCATCTAATAATGTCTTTCAAATTTCCCCAAGATCATTATCTCTGGTGAGAACGCCTCTTGGAGAAAGCTGTGTATGCAGTTGTCTGTGAAATAAATGACCAAGTACCCAGTGTATTCAGACCTCCCCCCCCCCCCCCCCCTAAACTGTTGAATTTGAAAGTCTCTGACTTTCAGTCTCACGTTCACACGCAGGAATGCTTGTAAGATGATACACATCTAGCACCATTTATGATAATACCTTAAGACAATTAGAATACGACAAGTTTGTGTACAAATACACAGATAGGGCTAGCTATAAAAAAAAAAACACACAGAAACAAATAAAACAAAGAGCGACATGACCAATCTCCCAATAGCTGGCTCTGAAAAAAAAAAATGAATGAAGAGAGCTGCAACTTCTTGAAACTTTGAAACACTAAAACAGACCAGAAGATGCCCATTTGGGTAACTTTATTATGTAGATGAATCTGACTTCAGAGCACTGTAACTAATGGCAGCCAAAACTAGGGGGGCATCCAACGTAACTACACTGTATGTATAGATGAATCCAACGTCACAGTACTGTAACTTAAGGCGGCCATAACTGGGGGGATCCACAGAAGATCAACAGCACTTTGAATGGGTTAGGCAATGAGCCAGGTACGTATCTTGCTATGTCTGTGCATACATTATCTTTTGTTAGCCCATTGAGGACGGACTGATTTTGCTACAACACTCATTTCCCATACACATCTGCCCGAGTATATCTGGGACTCGTCCTCAACGGGTTAAGGATACTTGAGGCCCCCAGTTAGAAAATACCATTAAAAAAACCAAAAAACCAAAACAAAAACAAAAACAAAAAACGGTACCAAAATTGAATTGGTCTACAGTCATCATGTGCCAACACTGTAGTCACTAACAACCCTTGTTTGAATGGGTAGGGAAAACACAGGCACACATATAAATTTACATGTTGTTGTTGCTGTTGTTTTGTATACCATGAGAAGAATGGAACGATCATGAACTTTTCACAAAACATAAGGAAATACCATAGGTACAGTTGGGCATTTAAACGGATTTTCCATGTGCATAGATCACCTACATACAGTGTAGATATTGATGGACATATTTCTCTGATGATAATTTCTTCAATCAATACCCTGTAATTCAAAATGTCCTAATTGGGCAGACAAGATATTGCATCTGTTTATGTTGATCAGGTGACCAGGAACATCCCCCCCCCCAAAGTTATTTTTAGCCCTGCTGTAATAAATGCTTGCCAGGAATTTGTTTGCATATTTTTTCTGCACGTCATATTGTCATAAACTTTTCAGCCTGCATAAATTTTTATAATGTCACTAAAAAAATGTAAATGTTTATCTCTACGTGGATATCATATAACATATCCTAAATCAAACATCTGATATCACAGTCTATATATAAATTGCATACCTAATTTGATAAGCAGAAATTAAAACACAATTTTGATCAGCTTCCTTCGTCAGTGCTGTACTAGGGTTTTATCTGCAAATGATTAGCACATTGAGGTGATTACACAAGGCCCCTTGAAATACACTCTGCATATTTGAATGAGAATTCTTTGCATAATTTAAACATGGACAAAATTTGTCAAACTCTAAGGACATTAATTTTGAATAAAAGAAAAGGAATCACCTCTAGGGAGTTGTTGAAAGCTGACATAAAAAGAGAAAAGAGTTTGTGACAGATAATTGAAAAAGCGTAGACACAACCCCTATGCCCAGGCACGTACCAGTATTGGGGTAATCCCACGAGAACAATACCCACGAATAATACAGTCCACGAGTTTGAAATTGAATTAAGGTCCATGAGTCATACAGTCCACATTTAATACAGCCCATGAGTTAGACACTAGGCAAATAAAGCCCAGGAGTTCGACGCTAGGTATTAAACAGCCCTCGAGTTCGACATTACAACATGGGGCTTAATGTGTCAGTTTTGTGGGCCTTGTTTGCAGTGTCGAACTCATGGGCTATATGGCTCGTTGGCCGTATAACTTGTGGGCTGTATGACTTATTGGCTGTATGACTCATGGGCTGTATCATTCACGGGTGTCGAACTCGTGATGTGTACCACCAGTATCTTGCTACTGTATGCTTTTTCATTAGCATTCAGATAATTCCTCTAAAAGCAGTGGGAACAATATCACCCTTACATGTGTACTTTTGAATGTGTACTCTTCATAAAAAATGAATTTTTGTGGAATTTTCTTTATATGTTCTTTAAATGGTTTTACATATGTGACATGACAACTTTAGTACAATCTGTTGTCTCATCCACAGATGGCTGCACAGAAATTTGTAAAAATTCATAACTTTTAAACTGATTGTCTGATTATCCTTAAACTTTCACTGGTTTGGTTCTACTAATATTGCTGCATTCTCTCAAATCAAACATATATTTGGTTGAAATTGTCCTTTAAAATCAATACAGCAGATAGAATGCATATCATAGATACTGGTATTGGGATTGCACAAGCCTAACTTCTTCCCACAAAGTCCCTTTTTCTTTATGGAAAAACAAAACAATCCTCACAGGTTGTTGAAGCCTAAATTCATGTGAGCCATACTCACCAAAAATGTATTTGAGATTAACAGTGCAAAATAATCTGAGCGTAGTACTAGCGTAAGACTGCTATTCCAAAAACGCCCTACCCGTTCGTCAGTGGGTTGGTGGAACATTACTAATATATGATAATTGAAACGTAGCTGAAGTATTGGATCGCACGCAGCTAACAAGCTGTCGTTTGCAATTCACTCTCGCGTGATGGATACTGCCACGGCTTGATGTACGTGTATATGTATTGTAAATGATGCTATCAAATCCACATAACACATCACATAGAAACCATGATCGACTAAGTTCTGAGACTGCAATGCTTCCAGCATACCTTTTTGGGAAATATTTCAGTTTTGTCATTACCCAACTGTAATTGTGTTATAACAGTGTAACACCGAGTGTCATATTTTACATCTCTCATGCATATGCCTCCATTTTCAACAGTTTAAGCAGGCATATCGAGAACTATGTTTTGCATTTCAATACCGAGACTACTTTAATCTAAGAAGGGGGGGGGGAGATCATTGAAGCATAAAATCAAGAAATAATTCATACAATACAGCACATGTCTGTCTACCAGCTGATCTTCAGCCCTTGAACAAATACATGTTCCTATAAAATTCATGTCAAACATATTCATGTCGGGCAATTCATACTTTAAAATTTAATGAGTCATTAAATTGAGTAATGATTCCTTTCGGCATATAGTACTTGCTGCAATTTGAATATGAATAATCAGGCAGTAAAGCGGGTACGAGAAAGACGAAACATCAATCAAAGTTAATGGACACAAGTTTTTGACGGTAACCTTGATGATCGATCACTTGGCATACCCATTCAATATTCATTCAATGGACAGGACTCTGGATGGTGAACTAAATAAGATGCCAAAGTGATGATGTCACAATGGCTTGGGTTGGAACCAGGTGCAAGCATGGTTGGCAACAATAGTGTTCACAGATATTGTCGGGCCTGGTGAGGCTGTTTAGAAGCCAGTCTCCATGGCGATGAATGGCTAAGACATCACACTTTGGCACTCTGTTTCCTTTCAGCACCAGGCATGATGATTCATGTGACAGGGGGAGTAAATCTCCTTTGAACACTTTCAACACAAAACCACTCATTCAGTGGGACAGGCACACAAATTTTCATGGCACGCTATAAATTCCATTCAAATACGCTGCACATGTCCATCTATTCACTTATAATGCATTTCAATACTGGGAATATTGCATACTGCCACCAAAGTGGAACACAAAAAAAAAGAAAAAAAAAAAAAGAAGAGGAGTAAATACAAACTGGCACTATAAGAATGAGAGTGACAAACTAAAAAAAAAAAAAAAAAAAAAAAAATCCTGCATGGCAAGACACATGAAGGCTTATCTACTTACTACTACAAACAACCTTTGGCTGTAGACAACAGCACCACGTAAGTGTTTGGCAGGGGGAGGGGGGCAGAGTTTCCCCCCATCAGCAGTGCACCTCTGCAATGATATTTGTGCATCCATACTACAACAGGGTTAAGATATTTAAAAAATATTGGGCAGCACCACTCCATGCTTAACTTGAAATTCATAAAAACATGTTCAGGTCAAAATATAAGGAATAATAGAAGATGTTATGAAATCCTCCTCACATTAAATAGAAGTATATGATGGGATTTTAAAAATTCCTATGTGGGGATACTTGTAGCAACCACATGTGCAAATTAGGCGAGGTCCATATACACAGACAATGAGAGACTGTGACATTCAAAGAGATCACAACACTACGTTAAATGTTTCATAGCAACTTTGCCAAAAGCCACCAGAAACGTCTTCAGAAAAATCTCACAATGGGGTACATTTTCCCCCTATAACTTTGCATTAAGTTTGTCATCACCATTTGTAGTGTGAACTCAACGACAGCAACACCAACAATTTTAATACCCAGTAATTACTGCAAAACGTGATATATTCGCAGCATGAAATTTTTGTGAATTGGGAGCCGACAGCCTTTTTCGTGGCGTGAAATTTTCACGAATTGCCACTGGTGTTCAATGCATATAGTGTAGACAAGAACTTTCACGTGTATTTTAATTTCGCAAATCTTGGCGCTCGCAAAATTCGCAAAATTAAAATGCACACAAACATTCCTCGTTTTACAGTATCACATGACTTCTACACAGTACTCTAAGGATGCCAACCTTGTAAAAACAGCAGTGCAGTATTTTGAGGGCTGGAAAGGCAGATTTTTTATGGAAAAGTCACATTTTTACCTTTCATGGAAATAAACATGTGTAGTAATGCAACTTTGGGAAAAACAGTATTTACCATCAAACCTGCCATATTTTGGGCAAAAAGTAATTAAAAATACTGCCAAAAAAAAAAAAGAAAAAAAAAAGGAACACTTGGTATCTCTCCTACCTCCCACATCCACAAAGGAAATGAGCAGCTAGTCTGCCAGGCTTTGTTACACCAGTTGCATGTAGCAGATTGTAAGGAGCTATCCGCATAATTAGCATGGCGACAAACTGACTTTTCTATTAACTCTTTTCTGTGCCAATGAGGCAAATGTGCACAAATTTCACACACAGATCTATGGAGAGGAAATCAATGTGGTATAAGAAGTGTTAAAAATGCCATATACATGTAGCATTAACTACAATCCGTTGCTTGTGAGATGACATCGCCATATTCTATTGCTGTGTGAATCAAGACTCAAGTAAAACACCACTACTTTTTTATGTCCAGAGTTTTCACAATGAGAATGGGCCTATGCTGATGGCATATAAAATTCTTGTGTGATCACATGGGGCATTCACAAGAGACTGTTGTGTAACGCAAAGCCCCTTCTGATTTCAATCTATGATGAATACCATTATAAACACTGAATGTAATAATACCAGGTTTGGCCAGTGATTCGGCAAGCTACAGCTATGTAAGTGGTGCGAGAATGCTTCTTTTTCGGAACCCTGCACAAATGGGGAAAAAATGCAGCACTCGAGTCTTGGGGCGAAAATTGATAAAACATCTAGATTGCATATCACGAAAAGACAACGTACACAGTGTATTGCTATGTCAACTGGAGAGGATTTGGTACACTTCCATAATACTGAAAGAGTGTTCCGACAGCTGGTCAAAAGAAAACAAAAACATACAAAAGAAATACTGTCCAGGGCCACACAAAATCTTGTGATTGTTTTATGGCATTACAAAAGCTGTTTGACCTTCAGCTTTTACAAGTCTGATGCCTCCTACCCACTCCCCTTTTGACCTCCTACGGAACTTGGAAAGGGCACAAGAGAAGAATGGTGATACTAATCATATCACCATTCACCATTATTGCAATCACTACGCCTTGGACTTTCTATACTTCGTTCCCCATATTCTACTCAATCCTACACTGCAGCAGGCTCTATCAAAAGCTGGGTGGGAATTTCCTTTCACACATCACATGATTTGTTTGAGAAGAGAAACGATAAAACTGCATCATGTGACGTCACATACTGGAACATTAATATTCATTGCACTTTACATTCTTTGCAATACTTAGTTCTATTACACTTACATCAAATTGTATTCGTCTCTATTCATAAGTTGATTGAAAATAAACGAAACAGAAAAATTAACTTCAAACTGGCATTTTTCTGAAAGGTGCATTTTGGCAACTACTCACATTGTATACACATTAGAATGCCTTGTTCGCTTCTGAATGTCATGGCAAAATTTTACATGAGTGAAGCTGTTTTCACGTGACACAAAATGCAAGAATACAACACAGAATTTCACCTCAGCACTGGCGACTCACATCCAACGGTGGATCAATGCGACCCAACTAGTCAAGGTGGACAAGGGAATTTCATAGATCTTTTTGCATGTCTTCTTTGGCAGTGCTTTTGGAGGAATAAAAAGAGGAAATGAACACCCACGACGGCAGAAGCAGAATACCTTACCAGTGGCCAATGGCTCATTCGCTCGCGTAAGATGAGATACAACGTATGAATGTTAACGATTTGTACAAAGAATGGAGCCGCAATTCCAACACGGTACTGCCTTTTCATTGCAGCCAAACGTCCCCATTTTGTTTCACTGCCGCAACCACGGATGGTATGTTTTACCATTCACATTCAGAGCAGGAATTGTAAATTGTTCTCGGTGCTTTACAGAATTGCATCTAATGCAGTCAATGTGAACTACGTGCACACTTTCATTTTTTCTTTTGCACTCTGAACCTCAAAATCATAGCATGTATTTACTATATGTACCCCACTGTCACTGACAAGTGCACATCTTCAATCTACAGATCAATACATTAAAGATCATCCATTTGTACCATTCAGCAGATTAGAAGAAAAGAAACCATTTCGTTTTCTCCTTGAAGATATCACACACTTTAATTCTCCTTGGGTATCATAACAATTTGTCATTTTTCAGCATAGCTAACATTTTTCTGAAGCTAAGCATCATTTGGACAAAATGTTAGTCTCCTCTGACACAATGACGACAAATTTCCATCAGTTGGCAGAACAGCCAACCTTGGTCTCAAAGTCATCACTACAATAAGCCATTCATCTTTCTTTTTGAAATTTCCCACGACTTTTTGGCATCATCCTCGATGAAACTTGTGTTTCTGTCCGATGAAGCTTCAGCACCAACGTCGCCAAGACACTGACTCTCGAACAATGTCGTGTCCACAAAAAAAAAAAAAAAGGAAGAAGGAATCGAGCACATCCATCGTGTGATGAGGTTAATCCACCTCACGCAGCACAAACCAGCCACACCCACCGATCCCTATCCGTGTGATACCACTTGAAGGCAAAAAGGGATGCAGTCCTACGATGGCTCGGTCTCCGCGGCGTCCTCCGCCTCCGCCTCGTCGGCGTTGCCGGGCTCCGCCTTCTGCCGGGTGAACTCCTCCTGCAGCCAGCCCTCCTCGCCGTACATCGCCAGCATCTCCGTCCGCAGCTTGTTCAGGATCTTGCGGTTCGGCCGCGAGTGTCGCTTCCCGTCCTGCAGCTCTATCACGCTCTGCTCCGCTTTCTGTTTTTGTTTTTGTTTTTGTTTTTTTTTCAGGGTAAAGAGATTCGGAGACACAAATTAGACAAAGGGGGTTGAGGAAATGGCTGATACAGTGCACTCCCGTTATAACGAAATGCTCGGGACCGGCAGTTTTCTTTCGTTATAACGAAATTTCGTTATAACCGAACAAATACAATATATAACAAAAACAAGGAAACCACGCATATATCATATTCTGTTTGTTGAATACTCATCTTACACTGTGAAGATATGTGAAACGGAATGGTACACTGTACGTTTTAAATTTCGTTTGGATATTACATTAAAGAGAGCATAAAATTGACGGAAACTGTGCGTGACACACGGAGCGAACACACCGTGATGTAAAGCGTTCGCCCATACTTGTTCCGCTACGAATTTCGAAAGCGATCCGCATTTCGTTATAACGGAGCACATTTCTTTTGTTTTTCCTTGTCCATGGGGCTCGGAAAAGACTTCGTTGTAACGAAAATTTCGCTATAACCGTGTTCGTTATAAGCAAATTTTGTACCATAGACATTAATGGCGATAATTTTGGGACCAGAAGTTTTACTTCGTTATAACGAAATTTCGTTATAACCGTGTTCGTTGTAACGGGAGTGCACTGTATACAGATTGCGGCATATATTATTTCAAATGCCTTGAGAGAGCCTCAATGCAGGTTACACTTAAACATATTAAAAGTATCTATCTCCGAGGTTCGACTCAAGGTATTAGAATATTGATTTGTGTGACACAGATTCTTTTTTTCTGCATCTTTTGTTTGCTGTTTTCTTTCTACTGTTCCATGTCATTTCTTGATGTTGAATATTCAAACAAGTAATTGGGTTTTCCCTCTCCCCTTCTACTTTGTCAAATCAAATAATTCAGGGCAATACAGTCCAAAGAACTTTGCAAGCCCCTTCCCTTTTCCATCCCTCCCCCCCCCAAAAAAATGCGTACGTTTTAAACAAACTATATACTGAACTTGCTATCTTTATTCTGACATGGATCTACAGCCATCCCACCACTTCAAAGATGCCTGTAAAAGACGGACGTTGCTATGACAACCCTTCCTCCTCCTTCATCCGATTGCAATCTTTCTCCAAGCAGAATCAATGCACAATTTAATGGCAAGGAGGAACTCTCACCCTTTTGGCTCTGTTCAGCTCCGTTGATCCTTTGCCGTACATCTTGATGATGGCCCCCCAGCTGTTAAGCTCTGGATGGAGCTCCTGCAGCATGTATAGAAACCAATGCGAACAAATAAGACTCAAGATAACTTTCATACTGAATACACCACTTTATTTAGCCGGTCACATTTTTCGTGAATCAGGATTTCTTGACAATTTCGTGAGTGGTCAAAGTCACAATTGTGAAATACAGTAGGCCTAAATGGAGAAATGTAACGTGAATGTCACATTTATGTCTGGATCAGACTTAATATTTTCGTGTGTTGTAGAGTTTGAGAAAAGCATCCAACTCGCAACGTTAGAAATAATGAAACCCTCACGAAATATATGGCGTATACACAGTAACATTCTGTACAGCTCAATAGCATCATTGTCTCCTCACCTTGAGTAGTTTCTGGGCACCTTGTTGCTTGCCACCATTCTTGTTCTTGCACATTCCCTAAAGAAAAACACAGCAAAAGGATTAAAAATCAGAGCATGTAAAGAGCATGTTCTTTGGTAATATACAACATATTATACTGAATGATATGTACTAATAAATCAACATTATTACCTCCGCCAAGGTGGGAGGTTATGTTTTCGTTATCGTTGGTTTGTTCGTTAGTTAGTTAGTTTGTCCATGTGCAAAATAACTCAAAAAGTAGTTAACGGATTGGGATGAAACTTGCAGGAAAGGTTGAGAATGACACAAGTAACAAACGATTAACTTTTGGTAGTGATCTGATAAATTTGGGGGAATTTATGAAGGATTTTTTATATTTTGGCAGGTAGGGTCAATGAACTTGGGAGTTTAGGCTGCGCATATTTGAGGTTTGCATGCGCGCACTAAAGTGCGTGCTCTAGTTTCTGCTAGGGCAAGGTGCGCCGTGCAGCTGAGGGTTTATGACGTAACAAAGGCTTCTATATTGGGAAATCGGGCGATTTTTTTTTAGCATGTATACCTATCGGTGGAAATCACCGATCTCTATGGAAGAGCCCAAAGAGCTTTGAACTTCCCCAGTGGTGGAGAGGAGAAAAATCTCTTTGCAAGATCATCGGTAGAAAGTAGCTGCTTGGCGGAGGTCTGCACTCTCAGAGTGCTTTTCTAGTATTATAATACTTTTCTGTAATTTTTCATATCATATCATAATATTCCTACCATAAACTTAGCACGAGTCCTTCCTTGAAGAGGACCACAGTACTTTTGAGCATAATGGAACAAAGAAGGCTAGAAAGGTGGTAGTGGTTTTGGTGGTGGTAGGAGGGGTGGTAGTTGAGGGTGGTGTTGGCAGTGGTAGGAGGGGGGGTGGTGGTGGTGATGATAGGAGGGGCAGTGGAGCTGGTGGTAGGAGAGGTGGTGGTCGAGGGAGTTAGGAGGGTGGTAGCAATGGTAAAAGGGGTGGTGGTGGTGGTGGGGTTCAAAAGAGTGGTAGTGGTTGTGGTGGTGGTGGTAATAGAAGGGGCGTTGGTGGTGATAGGAGGGGCAGTGGTGCTGGTGGTGGGAGAGGTGACGGTTGATGGTGGTAGGAGGGGCATTGTTGGGGGTGGTAGTGGCAATGGTAGGAGGGTGGTGGTGGTAGGAGAGGTGGTGGTTGATGGTGGTAGGGAGATGTTGGTGGCAGTGGTAAGAGGGGTGGAGGGGTTGGCAGTGGTAGAAGGAGTGGTAGTGGTGGTGGTGGTGATATGAGGGGCGGTGGTACTGGTGGTAGGAGGAGGGGTGGTGACGGCGGTGGTAGGAGGGAGTGATGGTGGGTGGAGGGGTGGAGGAGGTTATGGTACAAATTCCGCAACATACAAGATAACTGCCACTATTACATAACGCTACAACAGTGTAACTAATCCCTTAATATTTCAGTTCAGTTCAGTTCAGTTCAGTTTTTATTTCACAGGTGTATTTCAGCTTTAATGTCCCCAGGCATTCTGCAGTATCTGTGTATCAGACAGACTATCCTTCCCTATGGGATGGACTAACCTTCACACAGTGGGGTCCAAGGGTGAGTGTGTACTCGCTGCGTTGATGGTTTTTGACTTGGATGTCGAGGTTGATATCGGTATCAGCCATGCCGTGACTCCTGTTTGAGAGCAAAGAGGACACCAGGGTTAACGTGGAAGTTTTACGTAGGAAAAATCATCTGTAGTTTGCTGTCTACAAAACCATTTTCTACATCTGTAAACCAGATATTTTCACACGAATGTAACTTTCGCAAATTTCACGATGGGTCAAGACTCGCGAAAGTGCTTACTAGTCTACACAATGCACTGAAGAATGTCAGAGGCAATTTTGAAAGTTTCATGTTGTGAAATAGGCCGTCGGCTCCAATTTGCGAAAGTTTCATGCCGCGAATGTTTCTGGCTCCATCTACTGGAACAGTCCACTATGGGTTTGTGGTAAAGACTATCCTACACAAGAGAGAATGTGCTGAGAATGATTGATTCATTTGAATTCCAACGTGTCTTGGGAGCAAACAAAACGGTAAACAGTAGCAAAGCACGTAGCAAGAAATGTATAGCCGAAAACTATGCAGCGTAAGAGGTATTAACATGGTCATGGTACGTCTGACAAAATACTTACACTCAATCGATAAATATATGGAAACAAAAGTTTCAGGCTGGTTTCCAAAATCTAGATACCACTCTTAAAATGAATAAATACAAGGCCTTTCCTGATTGATAATGAGCTAATGCGAATGTTCCTTCCCTAAAGCTCTCTTTCCGACTTATGTAATCTTCGAGATATTTTACAGAGAAAACGTTTTTCTCTTGTGCTCCTGTGTGTCCACAAGAATATTGATTATGCAAGCACACTTGCATCAACAGAAACAACTTTCATCTTCACCTCCAGTACACCAACGAATACAACTGTTTCAGTCAAGCATCCCCTCACATCCTGTAACATAGGCTACCACCTGTTTTATAGAACTTGAGACAAAAAAGAACAAATCGTACCTCTGCCTGTATTCCTGGAGAACTTGCCAGGGTGTTAGCTGACCCGCCTTCAAACACAGGTCGTAGATGCGACTGTCGTCAATGGCAACGTGATCAAAGTACTGGGGGGGGGGGGGAGACAAAATAGATACAATATAAACAAAAGTAACAATGTGACCTGAAAAATATATATCTATTGTAATCACAAACACTACTAGTACTCATAATATTTAATAATATCTATGATATGAATGATTGCATATACCATCATACCAGTACCGTTACAATTACATGATTTAATTGTCATTTCAAGTAAATGGGCAGTAGATCATACTACAGCCCTATGTGGGATATTTGATTTGATGTTGGGGAAAAAAAAATGCACATAAATTGTACTGTTGCTTAGAGACATGATTATAAAATTGGTTGTACATTTTATCAAAACTGAGCAAATTGGGGCATTCTATTTATTATCAGCATCAGCAACAAAGATGTTTTGGTGAGTGCGACACCTAAAGAAGAAACAGTCTGGGATGGAGAAAAGGGGGCTGAAATGAATGCAAATATTCAAATATGAATGACACCCCTAGAACTGCAACAACCACAAGTCTCACATCTTACCTCGGTGTCTGTCTCCGCCTTCGGCTTCTTGTCTGCTATCAGCTCAGGTACCAGGATGTCCAGTGTGGCTTTGGCTGTGGAGACATCATGGACACAAGAGACAGAAAGAGAGAGAAGAAAAGGAGAGTCACACGGTGGACATATATTTCTCATAAACACAAATTCAGTTCAAATCGACACTTATCATTCCAGAGACTTGAAACACTTTCTCGGTATTTGCTGTGGTTGTGAGTGCCAATTTTGATTCTGTACAACTTGGCATTGGATATATCGGGGAACAAACTGCCCCATCACATGTAATTGAAAAGACAAGTCTAATGTAGTTTGCATTCCATTTAAAGGCATAATGGCCTGAGAAGAGAACTTTCATAAATGGAAACCAACATGAAAGAAAAACACTAAAAACCCTCCAAAACAGCTGATTACAGATGATCCGGGTGCTTTAGACAGTACTCAAGAGGTTACATCTGCGTTTACGTCAATGTATCAAATTAGAACATCTTAAATTGATTATGGAGACTTCAAAACATTCTCTGAGGTCTTGGTGTGTATGGGTATGTCTAATTATATCACTTTTATTCAGCTTCAACACTACCTGCTTCAGCTTTGGCTAATCTCTTGCTGCTAGCTTCACCCCGGCCATATTTTGTGCCTTGGATCTCTACCACAGCTGCAAATGGGGCGTTGGCATTATCTAGAGGGTGGGGGAAAAAAAGAGGGAAATTAAGTAAGTGATTCATTGTGATTAAATAATTTTCCTGTGTAAGCATCAGCATACATGTGCATTTGATGATCATGAATGCCATTATCATCACCACCATAGTGACAAGACAATAGTAATCACTGTAATCACCTAAAGGATCATTAGTTTTATCATCACCATCCCCACTGCTATCACCATCATATCATCATCATCACTGTAACAATCACCATCATCTTCTTCATCATCAACATCACAACCACCGGCCACCACGACCATCTCCAACACCATCATCATGATCATCATCACCACCATCATCATGTTCATCAATAAACCCTCATGGATTTCCTGACAATGTGATTACGGTCATCAAAATCTCAGCCATCAGTGTGAACTTTCATCAACACAATTGCTTGTAAAGTTATTCTAAATGGCCAGTGTAACCACCATGATTTGCATTGTAAACATATAGTCATAAGGGAGTTTTTGATCAACAACTCAGCGAAATGTGCACTGCAGGAAGCAACCAACCTGGAAGGATGAGCACTTTCGCAAATGTCAGACTCAGCAGCTCAACCGAGTTGAAACTTTCCCAGGTGCAAATGTGCGTATGACGTCATAAGCAGTATTTGTTCCTTTGGCTGTGGTAGTGATTTTAGAACAATTTTTGGCCTACTACCGTGGTAGATTTGAGATGATGCAGGACTTCACGCTTGTAACTATGGTAACGGCACAAATTCGCACAAGACACACACAATCGAATATCATTGACCAAAATAAAATCTATAATCACAATCATTATCTTATCAATATCATTATGATGGTGATTATTTGTGCCATCAAACTTACTGCTCTCTCCAAAGATGTAGTGCGGCTGTGTTCTCATGATGCGCTGGGAATACTCATGGAGGATGCACACTGGTGTCTTGTCCTGGGCATTGATGACAAACTCTGGCAAAGAATGTCAGCACAGCAGTAGAAAGTAATATCTCCAAGTTTTCATGACAAATTATCATCTACCCTAATTGCGCTTGTCCCCTTTACACCCCATTATATAAAAAGTAACACTGAATTGTGAAATTTAAACCCCTTAATCACAACATTTGTTCTCTACATACAAATAAATATTGCCCCAAAAATGAAACACTTTCATCTACTCATTTCTTAAAATAGAATTCATAACACTGTACTCAATCGCCTCTTATGGTGAGGCATTGATGTTAATGCAAGTTGTATTGTAACTTTACTTACATTTTGCACTTTGCCAGACTTTGGCATTTGACTTTTGACCTCTACATTACAACCAAGACTTATCTCATCTGAGTGTGGACAAAAAGAAAATAGTTTTCCCACGATTTACTACATATTTTGATAAAGCTACACCCTGTAAGGATCAGACTCTAGCCATTGACCTTTGACTTTTAACCACGTATATGGTCGCAGTGATGATTGCATACTCACCCCTGCCTTTGTTGCCAGGAATTTGGCAGCGAATCACCTTTGGTCCTCCGGGCTGCAAATAATGAGACATGTGATGGTAGACAATCACACAATAATGCAATGTGAAGGAGCAGGGGTAAAACACTCAAAGAACATAAAAAATATAAAAATGGAGGAAAGTGATTACAATGTAATGTGGAAGCACAAGCTAAAAAATATGTCACTGGAGCCCGAGATAGAACCAAAGTACAAATTTTGATAAAGACAATTTCACATTATACACATCTACCAGACTTTCTATGAGGAGGCTTTTTCTTTTTCTATTTTCTTTTTTTCTTTTTTGGATAACACAAGGTAATGTTCACTTTTCTGCTCTGATCTTCTGCATCGCCACAGTTTCAACAATATTCGACCATCACTTTGTCATCATTATTTTCTTTTCACTAGACGCATCATCATTATGACCAATAAAGAAGGGTTCATAATATGCTGCAATTATCAATCATTAACAGCTCACGGCAGAACCAGAATATAATAATAATAATAATAATAATAGCTGGTTTTTATATAGCGCATTTCACACACTTCAGGGTTTCAATGCGCTTTACAGACTATTATTACCCCGGTCACTGGATACATTATTTCCAACCAGCACTAACAGTGCTCATTCTCCACTCCCTGGGGAGCATTCCAGCCAGTCGCAGCCATTTTTACAGGCGCGCACATGCTGATCAACCAACATAAGCTTTCTCATCCTACCGGGTACCCATTTATACTCCTGGGTGGAGAGCAGCAATGTGGATAAAGTGCCTTGCTGAAGGGCAAACGTGTCGGGCTTGGCATGGGCTCGAACCCACGAACCATACCACGCTCATGTCGTTCACAGACGAGCGCTCTTATCCACTCAGCCACGACACCTCCACAGAATATATATCATTGCGGTTGTAAAATTGTCACTTAAACTTTGCTACAAAAAGTTTACTCACAAAGTGCGGTCTATCCTTTGTTTTCAATGCTCTTGTATGCTTTCTTCTGGCAGCCCATGTTCTGTAAAAGAATAGGTTAAAAGTTTAGGATGTTATCGCAGTGAATAAAGAATTTTCAAATGTGCAATGTTATTACTGTATCATCATCTCCACCTGTGTATCTGATTTTCTGTTTCATCTGGAAAGATATTAAAAAAATCAGTATACAATGGACATTACCACCACTATAAAAAATGAAAATTGAGGAAAATGAAATCAGAGACAAGAGCTTTAAGGTGAAGAACAGCATTCAAAATGTTTTCACTAACTAACAGTTTAAGACATAATATACCATCATTACATATGTACATATCATGCAGTGGTATATGAAAATGACAAATATACTGTGTATATATATATATATATATATATAGATATATATATATATATATATATATATATATATATATATCAGGGCTCCACACTAACTTTTATTTTTGGTGGCCCAAAGGCAAACATCCGACCTTTTTTGGTGGTCCGATCAGGCCATCAAATTCTTCATTTCTGAAATTTTGGTGGCCCGACGTGCGTTTTTGGTGGCCCCGGGCCACTGGGTCACCGTTAGTGTCGAGCCCTGTATATATGTATAGATTCATACTCACTTGAATCGTTTGATGGCAATCTTCTCAAATCTAAATAGTCTTTCTAAATATTCATGAAGCTCCTTCCCATCTGCAATCATTCAGAACAAATTGAAAGGAAAAATCAATGTCAGATCAAAAACAAAAGCCCCAAATGTGAATATTTTCAGTGGGTCCACCAGTCTGTAACAGCAGCCTGTGCACATTGCTGCATCTAACACACTGCTGTACTGATAAGATTGGCCTAAAATCTGAGTACAAAGTCATATTCATATCCAAACTTTATTTTTGTTTCCAATTTTTGAATAGAATATACAATGATATAATTGACATTGAAGATGCATAAACACACATACACACACTTTACATATTTTCTGTTAAAAATTTAATGAAGGGGCCCACTCAAAACACAGAGTTTGTAATATGTGAGTACCTCCAAAAGAAAGAAAAAAAAAACTTAAAAACTTAATACTTCAATCACGCCCAAGCATTTTCAGTGGCATTTGGTAAAAGCTCACAAGAAATTGACCCCAGACTGTATTTCACTTTATGTCAACAAATTCTCAAGTACATTTGGTGTGCATAGACCTGATTGAACATCTCTTGTCAAAAATATTTCTGTTATCTTTGTCTCTGGCAATTCATGCATTCTTTGCTGGCATAAGTCAAGATCTTATCCCATCTCCATCATTTCAAAGATTGTATTGATTGATTTCACCAAAGAGTAGGGTCACAGGTAAAATCCTCCTCATTATGGTTTGCACCACCATGGAATAAAACTGTACAGAAAAAGGACAAAGAAACACGTTCTGTCCCAAGCTAAGAAGATAACCTACCAACCGAGTCGTCTTCACATATATGAATCTTGCTATTCTTCTGGGGGAGAGTCTTGTTTTCTGACCCCTGGCCCTTGTCCTTTGACCCTTGATCTGTGACCTGAGTCACATCACCCTGTGGTTCTCTGTCGACAACACCATTCTGAAGTTTTCTTGATGGATCAGCATTGTCTGGAGAGGAAAAAAAAATGCACATACTGACTAAATAATGTTAAACGGGACAAGTATATCCTTATAATGCTTATATACCACAGTTAAGACATGTCACAAATAACAAGAGTATGTTAGCTTGTTATTTCTAAAACTCAAATGGTGTCTTAACTGGACATAGCTTGTAATATGTAACTTTCATGTCCGCTCAGATGGTACCTACCATAGTACACATGAGAAGTGAGCACCCACTTTCTATGTACAAAGTGTACTTTTTTATACCCTCATTGGCTCCATGAGCAATTCATTCATTCACCATTTTTATTCGTTCATTCTTTCTTTCCTTCACTTGTTTATTCATCCATTCATTTATTCATTAATTCATTTACTCATTCAAAAATTCATTGATTCAACACCTATACATCCGTCCATCCATCTACTCATTAACTCGTTCAGTCATATGACACAACATGCCACATGGATGGAGTTTGGTAACAACTGCTAGTCACTGGAGGCAAACCACACAAGGTTTGTTATTTGTCACTAAATTTCCTGAATGTCTGTGAGATGGACCACTGCCTGGCAAGTACAACATACCAAAATGATTAACTGTACTGTACGAGCTGAAATTTTCGCAGTGGTTTTATTTTCGCGAATTTCACGAATCGCCTTTGAATCGCGAAAATAACAACACGCAAAAATAACAACGCGCAAATAAGTAAGTTCAGTTAAACCCTCGCAACCGCGAAATTAACAACACGCGAAAATGTCCTCAAAGGACCAATTCGCAAAAATATCTATACGCGAAAATTTCAGCTCATACAGTAATTTATACCAAACTGCTCTCGCTCATTTCAAGTACCTGTAGTAATGTAGACAGATGACCAAAACACTATAACTTCATATGCAAAACTAATTTTCATTCAATGTTTTGTTTTGGCATATAACTTTCCTTTCCTGACAACCATCCTTGTTTTTAAACCTTTTACCTGGAGGGTGTTTCATCAACGCTTGTCAGCGCCGACAACTGTCAGCGCTGACCAATTTCAGCAAAATCCTTGGTTTTTGATTGGCTGAGATGCTCTGGTCACTGACTGTTACTATGGTGAGTCAAGTTGTCAGCGCCGACAAACGTTGATGAAACACCCCCCTGATTGGGCACATGAGGAAAATTATGTTTGTGGCACCTTCCCAATACTTGATTACTTGACTAACCTGGGGGATGCTTCATAAAGCTGTTCGTAAAGTTACGAACAACTTACAAGAGACTGGTGATCAGTACTTGTGCTGAATTATGGAAATTCTGATAAGTATAGCACATCTGGGGGGCGTTTCATCAACGAGTTCGTCGGAGGTTTTCACCGACAAATTTGCTATCAGCCAATCAGACGCAAGGATTTACACTGACAACTGTTAAAAGCTAATGAAATCCTTGGTCTGATTGGCTGATAGCAAATTTGTCGGTGAAAACTCCGACGAACTCGTTGATGAAACGCCCCCCAGAACTGATCACCAGTCGCTCGTAAGTCGTTCGTAACTTTACGAACAGCTTTATGAAACAGGGCCCTGGCTATACCTTGCAGAAACATAGAAGTTTCGGATATAAGAGTGGTAATATCAAGAGAATGAAGGTAGTACAAGACCCCCCCCCCCCAAAAAAAAAAAACAAAAAAACAAAAAAACAGCTGATTGCATGCATTGGAGACAAGATCAGTGAATCTAATTCAATTGGAGTAAGAAACAAGAAAAAATAATGTTTTTAGCTCTGAGCTTCGGACAGTAGGACATACCTGTTGCAGTTTCTTTGGCATCCTCGCTATTTGGTTTATCTGTTTTCTGGTTACTGTTGCTCTGTGCTTGCGCCTTGTCCTTCTCCAGGGCTCGGCTATAGTGCAGGCAAGGTATGGCAGCCACAGGGACATGGTGTCTCTACAATATAAAAAGTTCAATATAAGGTTTATATAAAAATTTGTACTCACAATCAGGCTATGAAAAGACAGTCACAGTAATAGATTCTAAGCATGTTTACCAGAATGAGTATATCCTAAAGTAATTTTAGTTGAGCAGTCCTCTTTTATATATATGCCCTAGCTCATAACAGTCAAGTTTTAATCACCAACTTGGTGTTGGCAAATCCCTGAGAAGTTCTGCATATCATGCCCAAGGTCAATTAAAGATTATACAAGGTTCCTATTTTGTTTCATAAGCCCTTGCTACTGATATCCATAAAGTTTTGTCTGAATTTTGGTTGGCAATCAACTGTTGCATTTTGCATTATACGTCCTACCATTTATCTTTGGGAACAGTCCTTGCTCGTACGCCTTCTCAACCTACATGTATATCCATATAAGTTTTGATAGGACTGTCACTATTTGCCAATCCCCTGTCAGGTGTCACTTTACATGTGAGCAAAATACTAGACTATCATATCAAAGGTCCTGTTTACCTTTGGGAGCAGTGATTTAAAAAATGTTCAAGATATCACATATGTAAAGGTCTGTTCTATCACAAAACATCCTACCGTATACAATTAGTGCAATAAACAGATAAAGCCTAAAATATAAGGAGATATCAGTGTATCTCTCAATAAACCGTAACTGTAGACGGTTTAGTCTGGAAACATTTTTTATTATATCTATTGTTCACATTTTGCATATTTAACAATACTTAACATTGATCATATGGATTTAAATTTTTACAGTGGTTGTTTCTGTCCCTAGCTCACTTTTTAGAGCTATTTTAAAGCACTAATGCTAGGTTTTTCTTTCATCTGCAAATGGTAAATTATGCCTTTAAAGCCAGTTCGGAGTTCCACTTTGCACATGAGCAGGAAAAAGGTCATTTGTACAAACGGGCATGTTGATTTTAAATTCACTGGGATAAGCATCTGTGATATAATGATATTCATGTATCAGTAATCCTTATAAATGCTGCTTGCCAGCACATCCACCTGACAATGAAAGCAAAGAGATTGACGATACTCTCTGTGCAATGGATGCTTTCCAAAGTGTTAATTGATGGATCATTCTGGTCATCTGATCTACACAAGTTCATTCTTCATTTGAACTCGATTGATGAATCCCATAAATTGTAACGTTAAGCTTATGCATCATGTCACTCTGAAAACGAGTGAAGTGCTCTAAGCGACTGAGAGAAAGAAAGGTTATTTGTACCAGTGTGCCTAATGAGCTAACTCTGAACTGGCTTTCTGGAATATTGAAGTTGCACATTCTAGCTAAACAGTACAAACACATGCTTTGTGTCCTTGGTTTCACTGCATCATAACTCTCAAAGCTCTTTACATCAAAAACACCTGTGACACTCACTCTTGCACTTCCAGAACCCAGGAGGTACGGCCTGGACCAGGTGCAGACACGGGTGGGGCGGTGGAGGTAGAGGGGCATGCCGCACTGGTGACTGATGCGCACCCAGCCGTCCGGTAGACCCTCTAGGGGCTCCTGGCCATGCTCTGGGTAACACAGTCAGTGGTCGCTGTTGAAACTACACACTATGCATGTCGCTTTTGAGCAGCTTGATGCTTGCCTTCACTATTTATCTAATCACATATTACTACAAACTTTTCAGAAATATCATTTATTCTGTTTTGTAAATAAGTGGCGCACAAATGCATGTGTCATACCACACCCTCTTCTATACAAATACACATATTTAACCACTTCAGTACTATTCACATTCAAAGATAATTTCATCATATGTTGTTATATGAATTCACATTTACCAAATGCATTTAAAGGCACACTCGACATCTTCTTTACAATTTTTTTACAAAACTTTATGAGATTGTAAGCAGCAATGTGACTGTTTGGTGTTTTAGTGTTCCTGAGTTTTTAGTTGATGTTCATTTCGATTGACCTGAAGTCTATCTTTAAAAGCACTGTGTCGTTCATCAACTAAAACCTTTCTTTCTTTTTTTCTTCCTTTTTTTTTGCATCAATGTGTGGCACCTTGAAGGTGAAAAGCATACAATGTAATAATTAGCACAAAGCATGGGTGCATAACATTGTAATTTAATACTCAATGTATCAAATAAAATGTTTGTTACGAATACTTACTCTTTAGAACCATTTTCTCCTTGACTCCGATCAGTCCCTCAGGTAGAGAGCCCCCTTGGGTCACGACCTCCCGCCAAACGTCTCTTGCCTTCTTGTTGCCTTTCTTCTGCTGTTCCTCGCCACCCTTGGCTTGCTTGTATTCCGAGGGCAGCGCCTCGTCCAGCATGGCATCCAGGTCCCCATCGCTGTCTGAATCCCACTCCTCCCCCTCCTCCTCTTCCTCCTCCTCCTCTCCATCTCCATCCCTGGCACCCTCCTCATCCCCCATCCCTCCCCCTCCTTCTCCTCTTCCTCCTCCTGCTACTATTCTTCTTTCATTGTCACCACCACTGCCTTCTTCAGCATCGCTGAGAGTCTCGTTAAATTCTCGATTCCAGTCTCCATCTCCTGCCGATTCTCGCTCTGCAATGGAATTATCTTCAGTCTCCTCCCCAACATCATCATCTTCTCCTCCTCCTCCTCTTCCTCCTTCGCCTCGCATCTCTTCCTCCCGTTCCTCTAGTCTATCGGTAATGTCCTCCACTCGTCCATCACTTTGGGAGTTATCGTCACCTTTGGATGCATTGTCCGCCTCACTGTTGCCATGGCTACACCCCTCATCCTCTACCTCCTCATCCATGAGGTAGAGGTCCTCCGCGCCCCCGATCCTCCCGATGTCGTGAAACGACGACGTCGACGTCCCACCGCTCTCCATTCCGTGTAGGTGGGCCGCGTCGTCATGCAGGTCGAAGTCGAAGCCGAGCAGACCACCGGCGGAGTCCGCTCCCGCCTGGCCCAGGCTCGACTCCATGGAGTGCATCATGTCCGGATAATCGTCCACAAGGAAGCTGCTCGAGTCCCACATGTCGCTGTCGAACGGGATGCTGCTCGGCGGGATGTCATCTGGGAAACAGTGTCGCTTTGATGGTGGGGGACTCGAGCCATCGAGTTTATCCATAGCAGACAATTCACACTCTCTATTTCCTCAACTCTGCACAGAAAGGAATTTGTTTTATGTTATCAGGCAAGCTCAAATACTTCCAAAATCTCTGATGTCGGGCCACAACAAGGACTATTTAAAACAGAAGACAACAATATCCGTACGATGCACTGACAGGAGTCAAGAATTAAGGTGGCTACATTATTTTGACACTTCAATCATCTACTCATACACCAATGCCATTTTGTTTGCAGGTCTGTCTGTTTGTTGCTAGATACAATGATTGTAAACATCAATGCTTCTTGTCTCCATGTCTGGGGCAACCAACTTTGAAAACTACTGAACAAACAAAGTGAACTGACACTAAACCAGCTACAGAACCATCGTGCTCTCAATGAAAATGGGGGGGGGGGGGGGGGAAGAAATACTGCTTTACCAAGTGTGACTGCAGTGCACCCATTTTAAAATCTTGAAAATTACATTCAAATGCACTCACATGGAAGCTACATTAGAACTTGTTGGGGATGAGCATGTAGATTCTCTGGGACTTGAGGTGTTCCGGAGATGGAAATCAGCTCAATAAAAACCGGACGAAAGGATTATATTGATAAATTTTTCCTGCAAACACATTTCCTGCCAAAAAGACATTCTCTATTGAACACTGTACACAGCACTCTACAGTGTGTTCTAAACAGAAGTTTTGTCATCTCTAGTTATTATTTCAATTACCTGATTTCTAGCTGCACAAATCATTTGTGAAAACCCCAAGCATTGACATTAGCACCGCAGACATCTGTGTCGAACCATTGTGCAGAGGAGCTTTAAAGATCCCTTCAAAAATCCATTAGTTTTGGACCACAGAGGCACTTGTGACTCTTGACAGGTGGTGTCTCGAATCAACCAGAAGGCGGCTGCTATTGCCGATGCTTTTGTGAGTGATCCACTCTACCCCAAAGGATGTAACATCTTCTCTCAACTCTAGACACGCAAACACACACACATACATCCTGTAACTGCGGAGTACATTGTACCAGCGCAGGCAACACCTGCCGGTCTAGATAATACCACCACATCGTCTCAATTCCCCTGTCTCAATTCCCCAACTTCAAAGACTTCAATACGACGTTTGAGCAGGTGACTGATAACCCTCTTTGACAATGCTCTGAACTGAGCTGAAGCACAAAGAGAGAAAATAAATCAGTCCAGTTATCAAGTTCTGAATGTGTCAGTCCTCTGACAAAGATGCTGGAGAATGGAAATGAGACACAAAGGCAAGGGTACCCCACCAAGCTTGAGTCAAAGATCAAACAAATCTGGCATGCTGTCAAAACCCTGAATGCAGCTTCACATAAAAGGCAAAATAGCATCAGTTGTGAAAGCATTAGAGACTGACTCTTCCAAATACAGAAGGAGTGTGCAAGAACCACAGAATGTACTTCTGTTTAGAAGAAATCAGATGTACAATGTACTGTGGAACCTCAGAGGTCAACGAAGCCCTCCTATAACAAGAGACCCGCGGGTCTAGCGCTCACCTGAGTATCGCACATTCACCTTCCGCGCAGTCACTAATTTAAATTATTCACAGCTCTACCAAAATTTGACCAGGCATTCTCGAGTAGAAGATGAAAATGTACAATAAAGGCCCAAATTTTTAAAGATTCCTTAATTTGGGGGGATTGGGGCCCCTGGGGCCCTCTGGTGGGGCATGGTGCCCATTTTGATAAATTGAGATCCTGACACCCTAGGGATGCTACCTGCCAAGTTTGACAAAAATCAATCATGAGGTCTTCAGGAAGAAGATGAAAATGTACAATTCAGACCCCATTTGGACCTTCCCACCCCCCCCCCCCCCCACCCCCAAGAGGGGCACCCCTGGATCTGCTATGAACAACCTTGAAACTACAGTCATTAATGTACTCACTCATAGTATTATCTTAGCTCTATAACTTCTGATTATATTTATATTCATTTTGGGGCATTTGGGCCCCCCTGGGGGGCCCCCCTGGGGGGCCCCCCTGGGTGGGGCATGGTTCCCATTTGAACAAATTGAGATCCTAACCCCCTAGGGATGCTACCTGCCAAGTTTGGTGAAAATGGGTCATGGGGTTCTCAAGAAGAAGATGAAAATGTACAATTTAGGCCACATTAGGACCCCTCCCCACCCCCCTCCCCTGGTCCCAAAGGGGGGGGGGGGGGGGGGGGGCACCCCTGATTCTGCCATGAACAAACTTGAAACTACAGTCATTAATGTACTAACTCATAGTACTAACTTAGCTCTATCACTTCTGGTTCTAGAGAAGAAGATTTTTAAAGATTCCTTAATTTGGGGGGGTTTGGGGCCCCTGAGGGCCCCCTGGGTGGGGCATGGTGCCCATTTTAACAAATTGAATTCCTAACCTCCTAGGGATGCTACCTGCCAAGTTTGTTGAAAATCAGTCTTGGCGTTTTCAAGAAGAAGATGAAAATGTAAAAAGTTTACGCACGACGCACGACGGACGCCGGACGCCGGACGAAGGGCGATCGCAATAGCTCACTTGAGCCTTTGGCTCAGGTGAGCTAACAAGGTGAAATTGTACGCCCCAGCTCTTTATACACGGGGTATTTCTTTGTTCTATTGTATCCTGATATAATATACATGTAGTGAGATACCTGATATAACAAGGTAATTGTTATTTAACACTAACAGTTTTTAGGTCCTCAACCTTGTTATATTTTATAACAAGGTTCCCCTGCACAAGTACATATATGTAGACCTGGGAGTGTTTCATCAATTTAGTCAGCACTGATAAGTTCTCAGTCTCTGACAATTTCAGCAAAATCCTTGGTTTTGATTGGCTGAGATGCTCAGGTCACTGACTGTTACTATGGGTATTGTCAGAGACTGACAATTTGTCAGTGCTCACAACTTTCATAAAGGAGGAACATCCTCACAAAGTGGATAGCTACTGTATGAAAAAACCTGAACGCGAGACTTGCCATGCTTCCATCAAGCTCAACATATGTTCCAAAAACTCAAAATGGTTCCACTTCCCAAAATAGCAGTCTTACAGGTGACGGAATACTCTGTGAGACAATGACCTGTATCTGGACCGGAACTGATCTTAACACTTTGACACTACAGGGAACTAAACTAGGAAGCATCCAACATCTCTACCAGCGGAACAACTCGACACAAGGATTAATTAATTTCATTTTCAAGAACCACCTCTGTTTTTAACTCCATTTTTTTCTTTCTCTCTGCTAGTCCTCCCATCCAATTGATTTCTAAGTTCTAATGTGTGTTCACTACATACATACTGGACATGTGTTGATCTACTTTTATGCTTCTTCAATTCATACTGTTTTGGGTTTTTTGGTTTCTTTTCAGAGGACATCCTTAACACAAACTTTGCTTTCAAAAAAGTTTGATGCCATTTATGATTTAATACTTTACATCACAGTGCATCATTTTTGTGTGTGCTTTCTTTCCATTTAATCTCAACTGAAGAATATGCAAAGCTGCTGATATCTACACTTGTAGCAATTTGAGGATTTTATGTTAACAGCTGAAATTTGAAAATATTAGTTTGACTTTCACTTATGAAAATGTTTGAGGTGGTTGTCAATATTGTTACACTGAACTAAACAATTTGCAACTACACCATGTATTCATGCTGACCTTTGATTAGATTATACATATTTCAGAGGGCATCTTCACTATCAAAGTTACAGTTTTATCTTGGAAGGGAGCCAGATCATTTTGGATCAGTTTCAGAGCTTAAAGCCTTCCCTCAAAGGCAATTTGCAGAGCTCGGAGGTCAAACTCTTTGATGATGTGCATCACATTTCAACGTGGAACTCTCAGATGCGCTTATTACCACAACCACTACTATAAAACAGAGGGGAATTCCCGACAAGCTGAAAGTAAGTCTGAAAAGAAAGGGCGAAAATGTGAAAGCATCAACAATGAAAATTTGATCAAAATTGGGATGAAAATTAAGGAAGTTATGAAATTATGAGGCTTCACTAATTTTCATGAAACAGTTCTTGAACAGCCGTTATAAATATGCAAATTGTGAATTCACGATGTCATTTTCTCACAACTTGCCATACAGTGTACAGTATTAAAGTGCATGCTTTAACTGATGGAGTGCACACTGCTAATGCAGTTGTGACGTTAGTGCGCGTGATTACAGCAAGCCACAGTCTTGCGCACATTTGAGTGATATCTTTAAGCGAATGTTAGTACTGGCCATTAGCACTGGTCATGAGAAAAAAAAAAAAAACTTGCCCGCTGGGCATGTTAGGCAAAATGAAAGGCTGGTCATGTGATTGCTCTCAGCCAGTCATTTGATTAAGATCCCTTTCACTATTTCATAAAATAACTTTTAAAAATAATCCCAAGGTCTAATTTGAAGGGGAAAAAGAAAAATCTATATACCGGTATGCCTAGATCACTAAGTGGTCTTTCATCAAACAATTTCAAAAAGTTGCAAAGGTATAAAACTCTTATTCACTCAAGTAGATCCAGCACACACACACATATCTATACACACATGTTGCAGGGTCCTCCTAAGCTATGATGTTCTCTCGCAGTTGCTAACTTTATGGGTGTCTCTCCGTCCAGCCCATCGAGTGTATCTGTCGCAGTCAGCGTCGGTTTGTGATGCATACTCAGCTATACTGCACTTTACCCTAGTTAAGACAAGGCACTGGCAAACTTGACTAAGACATCAAGACCCTGTCTAAACTAGTGACAAAACAGTACAGTCGAGTGTGAACATTCATTGCATCGTCAAGTTGCACGGCCCTAGGGCATGCGGACTGTGTTACCGTGGGGGGAACGGGTGGGGCACCCTACATCATCACAGTCAACGCTGCAGTACCTCAAACGGTAGTGGCAACCCTTAGCTTCACTGTCCATGTCCAAAGGTACCAACGGTATTTAAAGCAGCTGGTTGTGCATGCACTTTGCATCATTATGACATACAATGTACTCTTAACTCATTGAGGACGAGTCCCCACTATACTAGGGCAGGTGTCTATGGGAAATGTGTGTTGCAGCAAAATCAGCCCATGACCTCAATGGCCTGAATTCACGAAGGTGGTACAAATGAAATCATAGTTTAAACCATGGACAAAAACCATGGAGCGCTAAGTGTCGCACAGAATATTTTGTTACGAAATTGGTCATTTCGTCGATAAAATGACCGTTTTGTTATACGAAATTATTTCGTGGACTAAATGTTCATTTAGTTACACAATGTTGTCATTTCGTTACAAAATAATCATTTCATCGACGAAATGATTGATTTCGTAACGAAATATTCCATGCGACACTTGGCGCTCCATGGTTTTTGTCCACGGTTTAAACCATGGTTTCATTTGTACCACCTTTGTGAATTCGGGCCAATGGGTTAAAAGGGAATGAAACCCAAATATGCAAACTGGGTGAATACAGCAATATTAGTAGAATACATCAGCAACATTTGAAGAAAATCAGATATTTGAAAAGTTATGAATTTTTAAAGTTTTGGTGCCACCATCTCTGGATGAGAAGACTGCTATACAGTTAGTTACATCACTGCAGGATAAGTTTAAAGGATAAGTTCACCTTCATTAACATAAGGATTGAGAGAATGTAGCAATATTAGTAGAACACATCATTGAAAGTTTGAGGAAAATCGGACAATCCGTTCAAAAGTTATGAATTTTTGAAGTTTTTGTGCAGTCATCGCTGGATGAGAAGACTATTGCAGTGTGTGATGTCACATGCATACAACAATATAAGGAAAATATAAAGAGAATTTCAAGGTACACATTCCGTTGACTCATTACTGACATATGTTATGGGTAATATTATTCCTATTGCCTTTAGAAAGAGGCAAGTCAAGTGCTCTTTTATTATATGCAAAAAAAGTGAAAATATGTTGAATTTTCTTTATATTTTCTTTATACTGTTGTACTCATATGGCATCACAAGCCTTAGTAGTCTCCTCATCCAGCGGTTCCAACACAAAAGTTTTAAAAATTCATAACTTTTGCATCGATTGTCCAATTTTCCTCAAACTTTCACTGATGTGTTCTACTAATATTGCTGCATTCTCTCAATCCTTACGTTAATGAAGGTGAACTTGTCCTTTAAGATATTCTATAAGGAGAATTCCTAAAAATTTTTTTCTTTTTTTTTACTGGAAAGTACACATTCCTTGACTTGGTACTCACAAAGAGTAGAGTATGTGTTGATGGTATTATAATACCCCCTGCTTTCTGACATAGGTATAAATCAAGTGCTCTTTCATTATGCGTGAAAAGAGATTATACGTTGAATTTTTTCCAGATAAATTATAAAGTTATCCATGCGTGATGTCATAAAATGTTGTTGTCTTTTCATGATGAATGGTGGTGATGAAACTTTAAAAATTAATAACATTTCAAGTGATTGTGTGATTTTCCTCAAATTTCAGTGTTCTACTAACATTGCTGCATTCCCTCAATCCACACTGCATACAAAGTAGGTTTCAGTCTCAATAAGAAAGAAGCATTACTAATGCAAATCAGCAGGCTGTATGTTGCATATTATGTGAGAAAAGGTCAAAGGTTATAAAAAGTCCTCAATAGTTCAATAACCCATGACCCCAATGGAGTCACGTCCAATGTGCAAGATGTCAAGGCCATGGAAAAGCAAGATCAACACTTCAGATAAAACTACTTCTTGGTACAGAGATAAAATGGCTGTTAAAAGATGTTTTTTCTTTGAAGAATATTGTAAAGCAAGAAATTTTCACGGCATAAAAATTTCGTGAATTGCCAGTGGCTTTCAATGCAAATAGTGCAGACCAAAACATTTTGATTTTGCAAATCTCCGCTTTCGTGAAAATTCAAGAAATTAAAACCCACACGTAAATTTATGATTTTACAGATTATGCAAAGCATGTGTAGACCATACATCGGAGCAAACTAATTGAACTTCAGTCATATAATCACATATTCTGATATTACATGCAAATTACACATGTAACTGCAATTTCATTTCTCATCCCTATCTCAAGCTCTCACACCCACACACACATCTTTGTGGAAGTTACCCTACCCAGCTGGAAAACAACAGAAACCCTGCAATTAAAGTGAAACAGCTGAAACAAAGCAACAGATGATGAGATTTCAAGCAAATCGGTGCAAATTACGAGCAGTGAATAGTAAACTCACATGGCATTTTTTGGCTGGACTACAAAGAGCAGACTGGATCATGATGCAAATAATAATATTCATAAATTTCCTCTTTTTCTTTTTCTTTTTTTTTTTTACAGGACTCATTATAGCTTTGTTCTGAGGAGGCAAAAAAAAGAAGAAATTTTCTTGACTGCTTTTAAAACTCAATTTTCATAAATTTACTCTTGAACTCATTAGGTAGGCCTATTATTCTGAAAAGATGAAAAAATGCAAGTTTCTTGATTGCTCGACTCAATTTTCATAGATTTCCGTTGCTTTTTGTGAAAAAAGAAAATGAACTTTATAGCATCTACTGGCAGAGAAACTGCCCCACTCAACCCACAGTTATGGAGCATACTATTACTGTAAAAGTGGAAATTTTTGTGGTGTGCAAACTTTTCAGCGACCAGAAACCAGTGCGAAAATGTTAAATAGCATGCCAATATTTTTGCTTGCCAAACATGTGTGGTTGTACGTTCTGGTAATTTATGTATTGATTCCGCGCAATTAAAAGAACATGTGAAATTCATCATACCCACCCAAGCATGAAAAATTAGTTAAATTTTTACTCATGCGATTATTATCCACTTTTACAGTAGGGCCTACCAGATGGCAACATCGCCTGACAATTCATCACATTTGCTGGCTAATTTCAGCACAAGTGTGGTTGTAAGACAGGCATTAGTCCATAATATGGCCCCTAAATTGCAACAGCAGCCGCCACACGAAGTGTATGCTCATGACGCTAGACCATCGACCATAGCCAAAATAGGCCTACCACAATACAAACACAATTTAAAGGGAAGATAAACCCCAAGATTAATGTGGATTGAGTGAAAGCAGCAACATTAGTAGAACACATCAGTGAAAGTTTGAAGAAAATCGGACAATCGATACAAAAGTTATGAATTTTTAAAGTTTTGGTGTTGGAGCCGCTGGATGAGGAGACTACTAGAGGTTATGACGTATGAGTGGACTACAATATCAAGAAAATATAAAGAAAATACTACAAAAATCCATTTTTCATGAAAATTACAAATTCCATCAACTTGATATTGACATATGTTAAGGGTGGCAATTATTCCCCCTGCTTTCTGAAAGCGGTTGGTCCACTGCTCTTTCATAATTCCAGAAAAGTGAATTTTTGTTGAATATCCTTTATATTTTCTTTGTATTGTTGTCCACTCATACGTCATATCCTCTAGGCTCTAGTAGTCTCCTCATCCAGCGGTTCCAACACCAAAACTTTAAAAATTCATAACTTTTGCATCGATTGTCCGATTTTCTTCAAACTTTCACTGATGTGTTCTACTAATGTTGCTGCTTTCACTCAATCCACATCGCTCTTTGGGTTTACTTTCCCTTTAAATTGCCATGCCCATGCCAATTGCAATGGCCAATGCCTAATGCCAATGGCCATGCAACATGGGGCAGTGATCTGTCTACTAACGTTTAAATGTAGTCTAACGATCACAGAATTGCAGGGAAATTACTCCCAATCTGTTCACTTACATTTAGAGAAACATTAGGTTCGAGAAATTCTTACACATCGTCCTTACCGATCAGCCTTTCCGCCGCTGTTTTACCTTCTGTCGGTTCTGAAACTGCTTCGTTTCTCAACATGCACTGTGCATACACATAGTAGCTGTGCTGTTGTATATATGTGAATGCAAGTATAGTCGACAGCGAACACACAAGCCCCCATACGTTGGCCCTGGCTAGGCTAGGCTGGCCCTGTGCTAATGTGTGTTGTGTGGGTGCGTGGTAAATCTACTGGCAGGCGCCAGAGGCGCGAGGCAAAGTGGCAGGGAGCAAGGCGAATAGAAGCGACTCGTCCATAGCAAAGATGACCACAAAACATGTCGCCCTAAGATCTCTGCTTTCATTATCATTTCACTTGCATACCAATATAAAAAAGTTATACATGTACTTGTAGTATAGTAACAGTTAGGCCTATAACACGTATTTACCATGCTTGTAGAAACACATTATGCTTATTAAAAAAAAAAAAAAGATGTGGAAAGGGGTATCCTCTCCCCAGTCCCCAAAACACTTCCCTGTCATGATCGGCCTTCCTTGCTACTAGTATGTCACTTCGCTCCCTCACTGCATCGGCGTGTATCCTCCATTCCCCCACCCCCGTCCCCACAAGGTCCTGAAAACTGACTGAAATTGCGCCCAGTATGCTTAAAAACACATAATTGATATACGTAGGCCTAATCTAATCCCTTATGTGGGAGGGGGTTATATTCTATACCCCTCCAACTCCCTTCTCTTCACAATAACTAAAATAACTTTTTCTTTTAATCAAAGAATTAATCCGCCCCAAAAATAAATAAACTCTGAAAGAAAGAGAGAGAGAGAATCCGTACAGAACATTCCAAAACGTTCCAAAACGACATAAATTGGATAAGAAACACATATATACATAGGCCCTATATGGCAGTTTTAAATTTCATATTTTTGTCGGATAACATAAAATTTATTGACCAGTCCTTATGAATATTCAAATGAGTGAGTTGATGATGTCTTGTCCTCGAAATTGTTCATTGAATATGAAATTCAGAAAAAAAATCGATGGGGTCGGCGCAATGTAGCCTATAGTGCTAACCTACACTTTTGTGAAAAATGAGTTACATGCATTTACCGTTTCATGAAAGTTGTCAGCGCTGACTAAGTGTCAGTCTCTGACAATCACCATGGTAAGAGTCAGTGACCAGAGCATCTCAGCCAATCAAAACCAAAGATTTTGCTTAAATTATCAGAGACTGACATCTTGTCAGCGCAGACTAAATTGATGAAACACCCCCTGGTCCATCCTGAATCATTGCTCTATAAAAAAAAAAAAAAAAAAAAAAAAAAAAAAAAAAATGTCATCTTGAAATTCAACTTTTTGCCCCGAAAAATAACAGCATCTTAAGCAGGAATAAAGTGCTATAAAAAAAAAATAAGCCACACTTTTCAAGATGGCGACCACCATGATGGCAGCAGACAGAAGAGTGACTGAAAAAGAACTATATGAGAACAGTGAGCAGACTTTTTCATCTGAAAAAAAAAAATGAGTGATTCTGATTCATCATATAACCCGTACTCTTCTGGAAGTTATGAAAGTGGAGATGAGATAAACATTAATGAAATCTAAAGCCTTTAATGAGTAATTTTTGTTAATTTTGTACTGTTGGGGTCAGTAGCACTATTTTCATGCTAGCTCTACTGATCATGACATTTTTCGCCAGTTTTTATTTTTTATTTTTGTTGAACTTAACAGGAAAATATCACAATAATTGGCTTTATAAACATTTAGCATTGTACCTTCATATGACCAATAATGAAATTAACCAACGTTCATAGTCTTTACCAACACCTTAACGTTTCATTAGTGGGTTAGCACTTTATTCATTCTGACAGTTTGCTTCAAAAGGAAAGCTTCCTTAAAATCATTTGGCATGCAGTTAAAATTATTGATGAAACATATTGAAAATATATATCTTCATAAACGGGTGATTTTACCATCAAAATGGTTTATTGTAATAAGTGTATCGTCTCAATATTAAAAGGATTTTTCTGATCCAAGTGTTATCTGAAAACGTTCATATGGGTTTGAAAAAAATGTATAGATAGCTGGATATTGGACATGACGACTGTGCCTTTTTTTTCTCAATGGATCTTATTGGGTTGGATCATTAATTGCTATTAATCTATTTGTAACTGTATCTATTTAAAATAAAATGCAATTTTGCTACGCTTTCACAATCATATTTTGTGGGATTAGCTATTGACAGCAGAAAATGGATGAAAAAAAATGCATTTTTGAAAGTGATTTACATGTATTTACCTCAAATTCCCAAAACAATCCCCACCTGGCAATGCAGCAGTGCTTAATTCCATGCAATTTCTTAAACATGACACGATTAACATGTTAGATATATCTTGGAAAGGATGTTACCTATTATACATAAATAATATGCTCTCAATGGTTATTTTCCAAATCTGAATAAGATGTAACTCTATGCTGTCGTACAAAATATTCATAGTTCCACAGTCATTGTGGATACTGCATGCGGTTTCGCAATTTAAATCAATAAACGAATTAAAGCGATCAAAGCGTATTAAAACATCAATTCTGATAGTAGTTGCTTTTGTTTAAAATCGTAATTTGATTTTGAGTCAATATCTTCCTTTATTCCACTAATTTACCTTTTAAACTCAGCATATATCACGCATTTTATATAAAGAAGTCTCCATGTTGGAGAGAAAATGTTTTTGCTGTATATTTCTGTTACAAATTTCAGAGTTATTTTTCACATGCTTGTTTTCAAGTTTACTTTAAGAGGTTTTCTTAAAATCAATTTTGAGTTTTGTGATTGATCAAACTATTGAAAGCAAGATTTTTCAGTTTTTCATGTATGATATTGCCATCGTAATGGCTTAAAAAAATAGTAACAAATTTATAGTTCCTAAATAATTTTTACCAATAATGTGGTCTGAAAACGTGCATATAGGGGGGAAATTTAATACCAACTGGGTAGGTACATTGTCAGTTACCATCTATTTGGTTTTATTCAGCACATTAATTGTATTCCAGCATGCACAAGCATGCATTGTCTATCCAAATATAAGAGATAAGTGTTCAGACTTCCAAAGATAATATTTGTCCCATGTGCACCTTTTTGAATTGCTCTCTTTATGGATTTTTTTTTTTTTGTAATTAAGAGTTATTCATTCATTTTGTGGTAAGAATTTTCCTACATAGTTTCACACTGCTATATCTAACAACGAATATCGAGGGAAGGGGGATTCATTGAGGTATGTACATCATTCTCACACATACAAAGAAGGATTGTAGAGTAGTGGTGATTTTGATGCCCTAAACAAGAAAACCCATCTACCCTAACAAGGCCTTGATGTGTACTTTATGGTATTTTACTTCCTTTATCAAAGGACATGATAATCTCTGGAATAATATTGATACCATTTTACTTTGATTTTTTTTTTCAAGATTCATATACTATTAATGCTTATAATGTAGCGCATTACATGCATGATGCTGAAGAAGACCCTTTCCATGCTTTCAGGTATACTGGAGATGTACAGTCCTCAATTAGACATAATCTCCCCCCCCCCCCCCTGACAAATTATGTTACTCTTATGACAGTGAATGCTTTGTCTTTTTAAATCTTGAATTGTTGAATTAAAATCTCCATATTTCAAGATGATTGATCATGTGCTTGTCTGAAATATACGCAAAGTATGTCTTTATATGTTAACACAGATTACACATTGCAGACTGGTATAGAAAAAAAAAGTATATCTTGTTTTAATTTCGCGTCACAAAGGAGGGAAACTCAAATCTTAATTTTCCATATTGAGCAAAGAGGTATTGATATTTTGTGGGTTTTCACAGAATAAATAATATTTGTATACATGATGGATTTGGCTGCAATAAAGAGCGAAGCCACATATTCGAAATGTGATTTTACCCTCTTGAATCCATCAAAATATTACTTAGTAAATTTCGTTGAGAAACTATTCAATCTTGAGTATGCAAAGGTTCATGTAAAAAAAATGGCCTTCTTGAGTCATTAAGCTGCATGGATTTTCAGAAAGCCATTATCTCAAAATGACTATTCAAAACAGGTAAAAGCAAATTATTCCCATAGCAAAATATATCAGAGTTGACATTTTTTGTTCCTTTTTATTTTTGGTGGTTTAAGCCAAGGTTTTTATCAACTGAAATATGAGATTTTTTGCAGTTCTGTATATATGAAATTCATATGACTGCGACAGCATGACATCATTGGATATGAATTAATGCTCATAACGATTGGTCAAGAAGTTTTTAAACAATTTGAAATTTCAGAATGTCATATAAATCCCTTCCTTACTTCTTATCCAATTTGACGTGCTCTGTTTTGCGGGGATCTTTTTTCCCCTCTTTCTTATGAATTTGATAAAATCCGGGGTTGATTTCTTCTTCAAACTCTTGTAAATAGCTGCCTATTGAATATTATCATAAACCCCAAACATTATTTGCTGATTTGTTGAGTTGGGGGCATATGTATTCAATATACTTTTTATAAACAGACGAACTTACAACAGCGATGAAGATTATCCGTATTGTTATGATGATAATATTAATAATGATAATGTTTTTTCCTTATCAAAAAGGTGAGAAAAATAAATATTAACAAAAATGTGAATGCTGAAATCGCAGCATCTCAGCTCTTGCTCAGCGTGTACGTCACTGCACTGTGCACTGCGTGATTTCGGAACTTTAATTTGTTATAAAGTGACGGTGCACACTCTGATGAATATGTAGGCAACCAAGGCCTAATATTTCCCCTCCCATGGGAGATTTTGTATTTTCAGAATTGAAATTCAGTGATCCTGGTACACACACACACCATGGGTGAAATATCTAGACAGTTTTCTTTAAAAAAAACAAAACAAAACAAAACAAAACAAAACAAAAACATTGAAGAGACAGCCCCGTTTAGAGCGGCAACTCTTGATAGAATAGCAACTTCTCGTAGCAACAGCCAGTCAGGAACCTGGATTCATGTCATTACCATGACAATAAGTGTTGCCATTCCAGCAAGAGTTGCTCTCGCAGCAGCTTTTTATGAAATGGGACCAAAAAATTTTCGATGAACTATTAGGAATTTGTCGATCTAGAATGGACTGAATTTATGGGAAATTAAAGGACAGAACGGATGAGGGTGCGGGATGGGATACAGTCCCCCTGCCACGCGAATGAGATTTTGCATTTTAAGGATTTTTTTTTCCGGAGCAAAACGTTATGTTTGCCCCCATCCCCCCCCCCCCCCCCCCGCCCCCACTTTTTTTTTTCTTTTTTTTTTTTTTTCAAGGAGCAAAGTACATGTACTTGAGTATTAAAGTTCACCACGAAGCTCTCCTGCTGCAGGCTCTAGACGGCGCGCTTCACGAGGGTCCGCAGTCACCTGCGGCGGATGGGAGCGAGAACAGCCCCGAGCGTGCGTGCGTGCGATCAACGGGGATTTTGTGCAGCGAGACGAGAGACAAGAGCCACTACGGAGCTTCGACACGAGAGTACGTGCACAGTCTCACAGGCAGCACAGTTCATGAGTCGAGTTGTACGACCCAGGTACTCTAATACGTACGTATACAGTTAATGTACAGCACATATCCGCAACACAGAAGTGTTGCCACAGACTACTGAAGTACACAAAAAAATTGTCGAGAACATGACCATCCAGCACAGAAAGACAGTCTGAGGGTAAGCAAAAGCAGTCAGCTTCCTTTGCCGAACCATCGTGCTTGCAGAAGCCATCACTGTCATCCTACGGCGACTGAGAAAACAGACAAATATGGAACGGACTTCAGACGAACTGATAAAGTTCAAGCTGTTTCTTGAAGAATTCACAGCCAAACACAAAGGGCCGATTACTGCAGACGACCCGCTGCCTTTCCGGCTCGTAACCTATCGGCTTACGCCGGATGAGATCGAAGGCGAGTGCATAGAATGGACCATGGAATATCTCTTTGGATTGAAGTAAGTTGAAGAAAATTTCACGATACTCACTTTGACATTCGGCTCTTGCGTCGGCTATCCTAGCATTTAGTATCATTCAATCGTTATATCTACAAGAGTTGTAATAAAAATTAAAATGCATGTGTAACAAAAACAACCAGTCAAACATAACGTGGCGTGGGGTGGGCGAGGGAGAAGTGTAAGTGTAAGTGAATATTTGTGTGGATTATACTCTCATGATCTGCTATTAGTAATAAAATGATAGGGTTTGATACATACATGTATTAATAAATGCATGGGGCCTAACCCCGGGACGCTCCGTGTACACAGTTACACACTGTGGGAGCAGCCCCAACACTGCGTGTTGGGGCTGGTCGCAGTTACACTGTACATGGGGCCATGCCTGAATGCCAGCCCAGCCAGGCAAGAGTGAAAAGCTTCAGCAGCAGGTATAACCATGAGGCATGATGTTAATAAAATAATAAAAGATTTGCATTTAGTCGAACTGGGCCTTGTAAAAAAAAAAAAAAAAAAATGTAGGACAGAGCGCTAGTGTAGTAGAGGGCCTTGGGCAAAATAAGGCCGAGAAGCAAGGGATATAGATCCTATATCTATAGGGCTTTTATTCCTGTAATCAACGCTGCCTAGTGTCATGAATAAACAGTGTGATGCAGAAATTGTGCTGTCCATAGACGACGTAGTGCCATGTCTTTTTATAGTAGATTTGTCTATTATTTTGTGCATGCAGTTGGAATGATAGTACTTGAACTTGTAAGGTTAGAAGTCTTGGTTGTTGTTGTTGTTGTTGTTTTTTTTTTTACTCTCAAGCGTACACTTATGTTTTCTACAAATCTGAAAAACAAATGCGGAAACAAACGAAAACGAACACTTGTAGAAGTTACAAATAAAATATGGTGGTCATTTTGATGTTTTTAAATAAGTATTTGATCTAGTACCCACAGTTACAATGGAATACATATTGTTCTGCCAAGAGAGTGTTGTTCAGATTGAAAAGCATGTTTTGTATAATTATTATTTTTATTTTTATTTTTTGCAAAACAGTGATATTGATTAGGGCCTACTGTTGAATTATCCAAATGTACAGACTGCTGTAAATGACCTTACATTGTACATGGTACATGTGTGTGTATACAATTTGTATGATGTCATTAGATCCACAAGTTTCCCTCTCAACTTGCACAGCAGAGATATCAATTATATTTTTGGTTGATACACTGAATTAGTGACTGCATACTGTAGGTTGCAACTTCAAGCCGCTCTTCCTTCAAAGTCTCCAAGTTGTTGCATGATTACATTACATTGTACTGGTAACCAAACAATCATTTGACACATTTAGTAAAAGCTCTTTTTCATTGGATATGAAAAGAAATACATGTAATTTCTAGGGAAGATTTAGTGTATGTAGGTCAGTTGGAGATGCGAGACCATGACATCATTACCTTTTGTTGTGTTTGGTTTTTTTTTATTAGTTGGGTTATCATTTGTGAAATAATGTTTTTCATGTACAATGTATCTCAACATGCATACATGTAGATCTGTTTGGTGTTCAAAGATAACATATGAAACTCTTCCAGTAATTCCATAATGTTCTCATTTTTTGTGTGTTTTAAAGGGGGAATGAAACTCAAATTATTCACATGGATTGAGTGAATACAGCTGTAATCTTTATAGTGGAACACATTGACAGTGAAAATATGGAGAATTCTGCCAAATTTTAGTCTTCTGAAAATTACAGAACATTGTATGCAGCCCCTCGACTTGTTTGACAACTACAACTGTATGTAAAGGGTAATGATATCCCTTATTGCTTTCTAAAAGAGATACTTAAAGTCAAGTGCTCTTTGAACTGTTAGAAAGCTGAAAATATGTTGAATTCTCGTTATATTTTCTGTACATAGTTTATGTATGAATCATTGTTTTGCAGTGACATCACAAACTGTTGTACTGTAGTCTTCTCATAGACCTTATGCATATGACGTCACACGGTCTTACTAACTGAAGGGCGCCCTCCCTCAGAGGGCAAGCGATGCGTTGCTAGAGCGTGCTTTTACACGCGAGGCAATGGGCATTTACACACAACATCGGTGTTTCTTTTACTGTCTTTTCTATTGCATGTAATCTACAGCCCTAGATCGGGAAATTCAAGCTTGTATAGCAAAATCGACATTTGATGTATGCATTGCACTCACCAGGTTAATGATATATCCAACATTTTGGCACAATTTTCATGAAAAAAGATGCAACTACCAGCGGTCGTAACAGCTCAGCAACCTACGAATCCGTTAGCCAATCACATGTGAGGTAGATTTCTACGTGTTTTTTACTAAAACACGCACCTCGCATGTGATTGGCTAATGAAATTCAAAATGGCGACATACATTCAGCGAACGGCGATGTTGTGCTATGGATACAAATTTCTGCGATATAACCTAGGAATTCTGTAGTTACTGTGAGTATTTCGATTGCACAATGTGAGAAAATTACCCAAACATTGCTGCGTAATGTGTCATGTCATGTCAAACTTGTTTGATGGTGAAAAAAAACCTGCCACTAGCCTGGGGACTGGCGGCGAGTGAGGCGATCGCCGCTAGCGCGCATAGGAAAAGCACATAACTAGCTGCACGCCTCTGCGATGTCAAGGACTTCGCTTGCCCTCTAAGATGGCGTCGCGAGAGGTTGTCAAGCGAGTGATGACGTCAATGCATAAGGTCTATTCAGTGATGGCACACCAAAACTTACAAATTCATTGTTTTTCAACAGATTGTCCAATATTTCTCAAACTTGTATTCTTCTAAGATTGGTTCATTCACTCAATACACATATATGCAATACAGTGTTACAAACAAGGTTTATTCTTCTTTACCTGGTACTCTTTTTTTTTTTTTTTTTCAAGTGGTCTATTCGTTTAAGTCACCCAAATTTTTTTTTTTACATTTAGCTATGTTCTCTGGCAGTTTTCTTCATATTGGCAATGGATCTACTACTCTTTAAGACTTTAGTTCTGTACATGTACAACTTCAGTAGGTGTAGTGATGCAGTAGTTTATAGGGACAAGCTGCATGCCAAATCTAGTGACTCACCAGGAGCTAGGGCCTAAAATTAAAGCTAGATTATGTGAATTGAGCATCTCAGCTACAGAGAAAGCCTGGTAAGTGTGACTTAAAGGTACATAGCCCTCATGTGCACAGTGTGATGGAGACTGTAAACAAAAATAATCAGGGCATGGAATGATGCAATTTACAAGTGTACATTGTGGCTATAGATTTAGAGTGCGTAGCCACATTCATTTAAATCTTTTAAATCATTATCCAAGAGTAGACATTCACCAAAAATTTTTTATAATTTGTAGAACACTTTCTCTACATGTAAAGTACTACATGTAGTATACAATAAGAAGATGCAATAAGCATCATCGGAAAGGAAAGACTTCACAGTGTACACAGTTTACATGCATTACAAATACACGTAATATTCAAATAGTAAATGCATGGATTGCAATTCCCTTTCATTTACCTGTGATGTACATGTACAATGGTACAGTACATTTACATATTATAATGTACACATACAATGTACACTGTCTGATTGTAAGTGTACATTAAACATCAATGACATTCCTGTCAGTATAAGATGTTACTTTGATACAAATACTGTACTTTCTTAGAGGCAGTTGGAAGTTTTACCATGTGTACAATTTTATTAGAGGAATAGCAGATTTTACTTTGTGAAATCCTTAGATGATTTCTAAACAAAATTGTGTGAACAATAGACAGAGCTCTGCTACTTTAGTTTAAGGGGTAATTTTGTGAAGGGTTTAGATAAAGCTTGCAAAAGAAGGATTGTGCCTTTAAATTCACCAGTGTGCAGCTCTATCCACATCTTTGCAGTGCAGCTGGGTCCCGACTCCAGAACACACAGAGACAAGAAATCATAGTATTGAGTAATGCATGAGTCACAAATGAACTACTACAAAGTATTCCTGAAAACCCGAGTGCGCTCAGACCGTTAATCTTTGGGGCTCAAAACTTGAGTCATTACAACCCTCTGCCATATCTGTGGTCCAAATGTTTGCACAGACTGTGATGGTTGTTGGGATGTCAGTAGAGTCAGTATACATGTGTACAGCTGTATGTGTAGCTACAATTTGTCTTCATTTCAATTGTACAGATTCACGTAGAAAACCCCCTTTCTTTTTGTATGGGTGGCAGGTCATATTTGAATGACCTTGACCCATAATGTAGTTTATGTATGTTCCTGCTCTCACTGTGGCAACTACATTGTACAACAATAACGTACTTAAAAAAAAAAAAAAAAAAAAAAAAGGTTTGTAAATGGTTTAGATACAGTACAGTACATGTACAGTTGTATTTCATTATTCAGGTGATTAGGGAGAAGTCAAATTTAACCAGGTGGGCCCTGTTTCATAAAGCTGTTCGTAAAGTTACGAACAACTTACGAGCGACTGGTGATCAGTTCTGATGTGCTATACTTATAAGAATTTCCATAATTCAGCACAAGAACTGATCACCAGTCGCTCGTAAGTTGTTTGTAACTTTACGAACAGCTTTATGAAACTTTTCATGTTAGGAATTATGCTGGGATCAAAATACTGCATATTGTCTGTGATTATGATTCTTCCCCCCTCACATTTTCGGGTTTAAAAAGTCATTGTGAAAACGTGTGTTTGCATACCGATATTACATGTGTACGTCAGTCTGCCTTGAGCACATGTACAGTATACAAGTTGTGTGTCAGGGATTGTAAGTTTAATCGGTGTGTCTTTTTTGCATCAGTTTGTCAGTCCATTGTGTCTCTCTGTCAGTACAAATGTATGTCCCAGATATTGTACAGAATGTGATTAATACGGAAATTCTGGAGTATACATGTAGACATGGTGCATACATGTATGGATTTGAGTAAAGTCCATCAAGGTCAAAGCTACAATTATAACTGTATTATGGCTGAGATAGGAATATACTGTATATTAAAGCTGTTATTTTTGCGAGGGTTTAATTTTTCGCGAAATTCGCGAATCTCAGTGGGGTCGCAAATTTAACGACATGCAAAAATATCTCTTTGTGTCTGAGTCAGTTTGCGAAAAACAACATCTCGCGAAAATGTCTTTGTCTATGACCTCCTCATTCGCGAAAATAACGGCATATACAGTAATCCTATGAAGATTGTATGGTAGGAAGAACAGTGCATATTCTACAATTTTATGATAATGCTATGATCGCATGAGAAGATTGAGGCATTCAAGTTGACTGCACACTGCAGTCAAAATGGTCTGATTGAAACTTTTGATCCCAGTCAGTTTCAGTGTTTCTTTCTACTGTAATTGCTCTCAGTGTGACTCAATAGAGAAGTTCTCGAGTACCTTTGGTTCATCCTCTACAGAGAGAGAGAGAAAGAGAGTTTAGAGAGTTTTTCCCTCAAACATGAATTAAGCTGTTTAACATTGTTGCAACAGCATGGACTTGTATTCTAAGGATAGGATCTATAATTCATTGTTTTTCAAAACTACCATGACATGCATCACACTTTGGCATTGTTTCAAATCATGCATTATCTCCCTTCTTCATGATCTGTTTGGTCATGTACTGTACATACGTGTACATCATTTATCTCGTGTATAACATGAAATGTGACCTAATGATACACTCAAGTGTTTCCTCCTTCAGAATTACCTGGTACTTCTAAAGACAGTTCAGTGACATTTCACTGAAGTAGAAGTTGGCAAAAGCACATTAGGAACTACAGAGATGAGTACCTTGATGCAAAACAGTATCATCATGGTTGCTGGGTGTTTTTTATTTTTCTTTAATACGTACAATGTATGAATGGATGTTTTGCAAGTGATCTCTTGCACGCGATACTGAAATGCTGTAGAGTGATGCAACATGGCCAAAACAACAAGGACCCTTGCTTTGACAACCTGCTTGTTGCCATGGTAACAGACACAAAACATTAGAGGTTGGTCAGTGATCCATCACCAGCTTTGCCTCTGTTATTACACAGAGCCACCCTATCCTTGGTTTTTCCCCTACACTCTCTCCAGTTTGGTACCCTGCATGGTTGGCAAAATAGTTGGCAAAATAGTTGGAAGATCCCACCGCAATATTTGTTGTGTGCAGTAGGCTGTAGTCAGGAATGTTTTGGTTTTTATAAAATAGAATTCTGGTAGGAAATTTGATTTTTTTCTTTCTGGCTAAATGGCATGTCAAGGACTCGACCTAGTTTTCAATTTCAGTGAACGGGGAAATGTTTATTTGCGTGAAGTTTTAATAGTTGGCATTCTACATTGTATACAAATGTTCATAGTATACATGTACGTGTACAAATGTACTGTAGGCCCCTACTGTTACTCATATTCCTGGTATCTTTATTAGACAATGTGTCACCTTTTTTTTTTTTCAAAATTATTTGATGAAAGAGAGGAATAAGATGCTTTATACTGTAGAGTTTTTTTCTGTTTATGAAATCACTCACTTTATAGTGTACACTGTATACAGTTAGTACCACATTCTTCATGTAGAAAGAAAGAGAACGTTCATTCACATGTTACCTTGTACCATTGGAGCACTCATGGACAGATAATTCATAGAAAATGCTGGCAGACACTGGACATTGCATCCTTGCAATAGTGCACAGTATGCGATGCACACACTTAAAAAACAAGCACACCATTCTATGTCATTCAACCAGACATGTACAGCTGTATTAAGAAGTACAAATGCAACATGACCCAAGACAGTGCGACCCCTATATGAAATTGAAGCTGCACCAGGTGGCAAGAATATGCCTGAATAATGTTTGTAATGTAACTTCCAGAATTTACCGTATAGAGTTAGTATTTGTTTGCTTGATTGTTGTTGTATTTTGTGAAGCAGTGTGGGAGATGTTGTTTTCACCACCAATGACATAGATACCATTAAAGGTCCAGTTTACCTTTGGGAGCAGTGATTTCAAAAATTTTCAAGATATCATATTTGATGCACATGTGTAGGTCTGTTGTATCATAAAACATCCTACCATATGAAATATTTGCAATAAAACCTAAAATATAAGGAGATATCAGGGTTTTTCTCAATAAACCGTAACTGTACATACGTTTTAGTCTGAAATTTTTTTTTATTATAACTATTGTTCACATTTTGTGTATTTAACAACACTTAACATCGATTATACGGGTTCAAATTTTGACAGTGGTTGTTTCTATCCCTAACTCACATTTTAGAACTATTTTATAGCACTAATGCTTTCATCTGCAAATGGTATATTATGCCTTTAAACAGAACATGAATTAACAAATATTAGGTAATATGCAGCCAATATGCAGCTACATGTACCGGTACCACAGAGAGTACAGGATGTATTCAGAGATGGGTAGTTTGTAAATGCCCTACTAAATCATGCCACCCACTCATTTGTTTTGTAAACCACACAAGCGTGATACATTTGTCTTTGACGTCATGAAGGCATCTCCTCAGTACATCATTTAACCAGGATCTGTGAAAGATAATTATTACATTGCAGGTGTACTCCAGACTGCTCTGCTGCATGTGACATACGGTATACAATGTACATCGTATAAAGAGCACCCCTCAACCATTTCCACAGTGACACCTTGACTTCAACACCTTGTCTCCAGGTTGTCAATGGCGAAGCGGATATATCCTTTTATGCACAACACGTTTTGCGTAGACTGCAGGGCTGGCATTCAAAGAAAGGATTATCCTTCGACTGCATGTATTGATCTGATGGAAGGATACACCAGGTCTTCATACCCTTTGCTTGTGGTAGCAGCCTGCACATCAGACAAAGGGCCCTGCGGCTTTATGTCGAAACAAACCATGCATGATACAGCCCTTTAATGGCCTTGTTTGTGGTCAGGACTTTTTACTCGAATCTGACATGTCTGTTCTTCTCCAGATTCTGTCTCAGGCGGAAAATGAAGAAACTCTTCAAATTACATTTTGATGATTTCCCATGTTTTGTCATGCAGGCCTTCATCCATGCCAGATCAGACTCAGTTCACAACAAAACAGAAAACTCCCAGACTTTTACTTGACTGTACTAGAGGTTTCCAAAACCATACCCCACCTTGATAAACTTTAGTTTACAAGACATGGCTGTACCAGAGTACTACATTGTAGTAGCATGTCTTCGCCTGGTACACTATCCCAGATTCAAACCTGCTGAACAAGATTGGGGTTCACCCTTTTTTTCTGAATACTCACTCTTGTCTGATCCTTTGTCCTACTGTAGTGTAAAAATGCTAACCTGCCTAGAGCTCTTGCATAATCCTGCCCATACAATGTATTGTGGAGATGGAAGAAAAGGCCAAATACCAGTGAATGCCACCCAGTCCCTAGTTCCAGCTAGACATGAAAGTGGTGTGTGTACAAGCAAAGCCATAAAACTGAAAATGGTAAATATCATCACTAAGAATACAAGCCAGTTTCATAAGTGTTCACACTTCAAACATGAACGTACACGTCACTGGTATGTAAACATTACATAAATGAGAAGTGTGACATAAGTTGTTGTTTTTTTATGCATGATACGAGTACACTATAAATGTGATATATTCCAAGTTATTACAGCTTTTATCTACTCACCTTGCGTGCATGCCATCAATACACCAGTATCATGTAAACCTGCAACAGTGAAATGTTAATATGTGCAATAATTATTTTGTGCTATTTTCCCAAGGTTTTAAAGAGACATAATGTTTAGGTATAACATGATTTTATAATGCACACTGTTCAGGTCATATACCTGTAAGTAGGGCCGACTCTAATTTATACTTCTTTTCCAAATGTCTTCAGTACAACTCCCCCAGGCTCAGTAGTGGTACAAGTCTATGTAGAACTTTGCAAGCGAATGCATTTTTCTTCAAGACACACTATTTTATTTAGTTTTTGATTGATATCAGTCACTATCAATACGATACTGAAAGTGACTGTGTATAAAAAGGACCCCAAGAAGCAAAGTCATGCATTTTTTGAAGCACATTGATATCACCTGAAGTTTCAATTTCGAATTTGTACATGTGTATGTTTTTCCGACTTGTCTATGGTGTGCTCTGACAAGAGTCTGGTCATAAATTACTGTATACTGTCACTCGTTAGAACTACTGTCAATATACTAGAAAGCTGTGTTTCAGGACTTCACAAAGAATTGTCCTTTATTGAGACCGAGTCATATTTTAGGGTAGAGGCATAATTCATAGATTGTTGAAACGGGAAGGGGATTCAGGTTAATTTGACCTCACCAGCTTGGACCCTGTAATGCTGATTGGGTGAACAGATTGTATTCTGATACGCTCCTTGGGGGGACGACAGAATGGACTTTGGGTCAGTGACCTTCATACTGTACTTGTACAGTAGTTACTGTGAGTGTGTGTGTGTGTGTGTTATACAATTTTGTATACATTATACTTGTGTGTGTGGTGTAAAGGTGAGGGTGAAGGAAGAAAGGAACTATAGTAAGAGGAGGTGAGTAGGAAATCAAATGAAATGTTGTGCAGCCGGTACTGAGATGTATTTTGTAGATCATACAAATGAATGAGCAAAAGTGTTGCTGAGAACTTTCTGCTTCTGTAGCTCCTGTATTAGTGCCCTCTTTGTTAATGGCTGTATTGCATCATAGATTTCATGAAATGAATATCATTGTAAATTTTCATGCTTACAAAATGTACGAGAAATTCAGCAAATTATTTGGTTTACCAATGAACCATCTTATTTACCTGCTTAGGAACTCACTTTGCATTCATCAGTTGTTGGTAGGTAAGGCAAGCCTCCTTTACTTGAGGGAGCAAAGGTTTCACTATTAAAGAAAACCAGGGCAAGAATAATACTATGCCAGTTATAGACAGTATGTATATTGACATGGAAACATCTCAAATTCTTTATGATGATAATGCAATGAAAACCCACTCTACATTCTTTACACTGAGATTTGATATCAATGCCCATTCAGGCAGCTTCAGCACATTTATTAATGCACAGTCTATGTTGTATGTACAGTATTCATGTTTGAATAATTTTACATTCACAATGCAGTTTTGGAAAACACAAGAGTTTGCATGATCAACCTCTGGTAGTAAAACATTTTGGGCTGAGTTTCTCAGAGTACCCATCATTGGGCTAGTTACCAAATCTACATGTACATGCAATACTGGCCCAGACATTGGATGGCATTATATGATGTGACCAATAATTTTACCACGAAGAACCTGCTATAAGCATGGATGACATCATACACTGTACATGTGATTAAAGATAAGTCGTTAGAATTAATTTCCTTGTCTGACTGAGGGCAGCATCCTATCCTTCTGACAATTCTGGACAAATAACCGGCCATAACCCAGTAAATTGTAAATTGATCTCATAATTTATCAGATGGGACCTCTCATGGTCGGTGGCCAGGATGCATTACAAACACTTCCCCGTTTACCCTGGGGAGAAGAAAAACGAAGTCACTAGGATACTAGGACAGGCCAGCCCCCTAAAGCCTTTTGTCAATACCATACAGGCTGCACCGCCTTCCTCATTTACAGTTGGTTGCCAAGGAGACCGGTAAACATATCCCTAGTAACCATGGTAAACAAATGGAAATATTGCCCAGGGAGGTCTGTGTGTGATGTGCAGGTAGAGCCAGCTCTGCACAGACGGACTGCTGAGAAACACATAGATGTACACACATACTGGTATTGCAGCAATACATGATACACATTTCTGTGTATGCAAGTCTACACTTTACATACACAGTGAAACAAATACCACACACAGAGCATATTTGCATACATATGTGTGTACTGTATGCATATTACTGCAGTGGGTAGACCAATCTATAAAGTTCAATGTCATTTTGATTAATGCTTGAGCTACAACAGTCCATTGCTGCAGTGAATGAAAGGTCAGGTTGCTATTAAAATGGCTGGTGTTTCATTGTCATACATACAATGTATATAGGGCATAACTGGTCATATGCAATAAACTCAATTTGTGTGTGTGTGTGTGTGTGTGTGTACACAATGTATATGTGTGATGTGTATGTAAATCATCGTTGATGCTGGTATTGCATCGTGACAGATTTTCAAGGGGGAAACACAGTCAAATGCACTTGTCTTCTATTCCTATGATAATATGTCGAACAATTTAATCAAATCAATAGAGTAACAGCAACAACTACTACAGTGCATGCATACATACACCTGTATACTATGATAGCAATTGCTTTTCAAGCTGTTAAAAAAGTAGAAAAAAAAAGACAATCCAACATTTGAAAAAAAAAAGAGGGTGGAAAGGAGATATTAAGGAACATTTTCTTGAAATCACAAGTGGTAGAAGAAATTGTCTTCTTAAAATTAACTGTGGCACATATTTCTTTGTCATAGCAATTTTCACCATTCAGATTGCGATGGCAAACTTCACGCTGCAGTAGTACACTATAAAGATGTTTACTAGCAGGGGAGGGAATATACACATCTGCAGTACTGTATATTCTGTCCAGAGGGTTTGAAATGCTATTTTTACGGGGAAGGTTATTTATATTTCTCTTCAGGCTAAAAGAAGGGACCACTAACGCCCTTAAATAGCATTTCTCAGGTACTGTAGAACACTCTGTGTTAAGGATTACCTCAGGTACAGTGTACACCTGTATGGACAACTTTTCATTTCTGTGGTAGCCACTATTCCAGCAATATAATGGGCTTGTTATCTTATCATTTGGTGTAATAATGTATGCCATTTATATGTTTAGGATTATTTTTTTTTTTGTTGCTGATTTTTAAAAAATGTTTTTTAAACTAGAGAATGTACACGTACAAGAATATTTTGCACATTGTAGAACATAACAAAAGATCCATCATGTTCGTGAATCTACACTGTAGTCACTGACTAATTGGCTGCTAACCCATTAAATACATTGTACAATGCAGTCACCAGAGCATTGCATAGCTGTGCTAATGCAGCGTTCCAAAGCCCTCTTGTTAATGCTCATGACATGTGGAGCTACTCGTTAATGGATCTTTTGTGTGTTTCTGGATTCATTGAATTCTAGATCTGAATTGTCTGTAACAGTATGCAGTCAAGTGTAAGCATGTATCACTGTGCCATTACCGATGATGAGGTCAAAATTGAAATTTTGAATCATGTTATCCATGAAACATACACACGTGTATAGTATATTTACCTTTTTGATACAACTCTCTCTTTTTTTTTCATACAGAAAGGAAGATAGGCTTATAGTTTGTTATTATTTTGGGTTGTACAATAATGCAACTTTTAAAAGGGGGTCATACAAAAAATGTTTACCAGGGGATATAATTACCAGTTGGCATTTAGTACATTTGGAGATTTTGCACTTGCTGAGTTTACAAAGATAAAATTGAGCTATATTACTGTCAGGGCATCATATCATTATATCTTGTGCAATTGGTTTTGTCTTTGTTGAATTCTAAAGCAACGGACTTTAATGCTTCACACTCACTGCAAGTCCATGAAGGTGGCAAATTGGCAGCAACAGCAGCTGTGATATCTGTATCACATCCTAACTGTGATGTTAAAAGATATGGCACATTGATTCTGCAATGTCATGGTGGAATGACTTGTACAGTTGAACTCTCTTTTAATAGAACCACTGCTTTAGGATACTAAATTAATATTCATGTAAAGAGTATGGGTACAACTTGTGGCAATGACATACATTGTACCCTCTAAAATCCTAGAGTGCCCCCACCTGGGGCAAGTGTGCTTTAGCAGTTTTGAAAGCACATGTAGGCATCCCCTGCCATGATTACTTTTACCTGGGAGAGGAATTTGTCACCACTTCTGGTGGGGAAGAAAAAAAATGCAGAGGGACAACCAAAAATAGTCACGAAGCCATTCCTTCAACAAGAGAGTGAAAGCCTGTATTACATCACAACCGTACCATACAAAGGAGATCAGAGCTGCCTCGCTAGAAAGGGCACGGTGATCGCAAGATGCGTTATACATGTACATGCGTGCAAACGTCTACCCTGGAAGATTATCTCGACAAGGGGGGTAAACATAAGGAGCACCTTTACGAGGGATTCATTACTGGCAATGGATCAATAGTACCAGTGGAAGAAGCAGCCGACCGTGGCAGCATTAGGCTAGAGTCAGTCACTAGTCAGTGGGATAGCTTTAAGATACACCCCCACCCCACTACTCTCACACGAGCATGCTTGTTCAGTGTAACACATTTGCATCAAGGGTCTTTTATTTGCAGGGCAACATTTTTTTGTGTGTGTGTGTGTGTGTGTGTACACACATCTGCAAGGGATATTACATTTCATGCATTGCAAGGAGTATACTGTATACTGCCATTTATTTAGCGAGTCTAATTTTTTTCGAATCGGGACTTCTTGACAATTTTGCGAGTGGTTAAATTCACTATCATGGGAGCACATTTGTGAACAGAGAATTATATTACATACAAATCGCATTCATATCCAGGTCAAACTTACATTTGTATATTTTTGAGCATTTTTAAATTCGCAAATGTCACCGAACTTGCGAACTCGTGAAATTCGCAAAAATAAAAACCTTGCCTAATATATGGTGTATATTTACTCAAAAGAATATTTTCAGTGTTTACTGCTGAACCATGGTCAAGTTTGTGCCCATACAGTTTCCCCAAAAAAATAGTCTACAGTAAAATTTGATAACCTGATATTAGAATACTCTTACAAAGAAAATGTGAGAGCACTTGCTTTAGAGAGTACCTCCCTCTTTCAAAACCGTCAATGCAGTAATTAATCACACAAGCTGAGTACTCAGTTCTAAAATCTGTCATGTACATGTAGGTAGCATCTGTCACTTCAGGGAAGTGTCACGGGTCTTGTGGTACAGGTAAGCTAATTGAGTAGACAGTTGTAATGTGTTGGTGGGATGAAGTCATACAACATAAGCCAAGAAGATCTCCATAATTTTACTGTCAGACCAAAGAGTGAATGCTAGGAATTTAAAAGTGCCTTTACCATGCTAGGAAACAGAAAGTGAGATATAGACGTGTGAATTCTGTGGGAGTAAAAATGGAAAATGACTAGTCGTAAGAGTGCATTCAAAAGCTTCTAGAGTACTTGAATCTTGAAGAATATTAATCCCTGTTGCAGCTCACTCTGGATGCTATGCTGGGATTTGGCGGATGTGTGGTCATTACATCTGACAGTGAAAATACATGTAGATGATGAAGTACCAGTGATAGGTGCAAGTAAAAAAAAAAATAACTGCTTCTGGTTTAAGAGGAGATAAAATCCAACATGGGGGCTGCATGCTTCTAAAATAGGTAGGATACATCGTGTAGCAGCTGCCAGGAAAGTTGCGAAAGAGGTTTTAATATCTCTAGGCGTTCTGTTCCATGTAACACATTTTCACAAACTTCTTTTTTTTTTCCTTCACGAGATGGGTATTACCCAGCATCTGCATGCCAAATTTTCATTACCCTGCACTTTAAGAGAGGTGCGATGCACGTATGACAGACAATTATGTCACCAAAGTACACCATCTAGTACGATGATTTGAGGCTGAGAATGGGGACTATGTAGACAGGGGGTTTGTGTTTGTTGTGTCTGTCACTACCAGTGATGACCTAGTAGGATGAAATGAGGGAGGTACCTTGCCAGATATTACGGCGTTAAAGGGACGGTACAGTAGTGGTGGAGATGAAAATTGGGCTTTTAAATTTTTGCGAGATACCAAGAAAACACCTAAATGATATACAATTTGTAGTACAGAACATACCATTTAAAGAGGAGTTCAAAGTTTATTTGATGAAAATCGGGATTGGAATGACTGAAACATCCAGAAACAAAGTAAAACAAAGCTATCGTAATAAAGTGTTGGGTCCCACACTTTATTATAATTGCTCTTTTTTATATCTCGGCCATTTCAAAACCAATTTTCATCAAGTAAATGTTGAATTCCTCATAGAATTACATGCTCTTTCATATTTCATAAGAGGTTTCTCATTATCTCACAAAAAAATGTTAGAAACCTGAAATTAGGTCTCAACCAAAACTATACGATCCCTTTAAAGGTTGGCCCAAGTGCAAAACTCGGCAAATCATCCTAGGGACCTTTATTGTTACCACAGACAACAAGCAATACAACTAGATAGAAACTAGACCAAGCCAAACAAAACCAAAAGATCCCTTTGTTAGGTATTATGGCAGCTCATGTCATACTATACAGGTAGTTAAAGATTGATTTCAGGCCATAGTGTGAAATATTGTATTGTTGAGTCAGTATTGTAAAAAGAATTATTCTTGTTATCTTTTTTTTTTTTCAGTAGGGTAGGAAGTATTATGGGATGATGCCAGGAAGCTTGATGCATGACATAGTGTGATGGTAAAGAGAAATAAAAATGAATCTCCCTCTATATCTTAGTTCTCAGTCAGGACGTTATACAAAGCGTGTTGTATGTTTATTAGAATGAGCTCAAACTTGACTGATGCTAATTCACTGTAACAACAAACAAACAAACAAACATAAACAAACAAAAACATTCCTGGGATGAAACTTTTTTTTTTTTTTCCGTCATGAAACTTTCATGAATTTTCCACTGGCATTCAGTGCATTCAGTGTAGACAAGAACTTTCACATGCATATTACTTTTGCGTGCATATCACTTTTGCAAATCTTGGCTCCTTCGCGATATTTTCATCCACACTGTCTTGTCAAGTTTCATCCTTCGCGATATTTTCGAAAGTTTCATCCACACAAAATATCTGGTTTTACAGTACAATGTACTTTATTCTGCTTCACATGCAGATGAAAATTAATAATTTCATTTCACAGCTCTATTTGGCTGCCATAATAGCAGTGGTTGTATGTATCAAACTGTGCATCTGAAGCACATGATATGGCAGTACATACCACAGTGCAGGGTATGAAGATACCCTGGGCTACGATTTAAACAGTAAATGCAGTTTTGAATGACAGCTCAAGATTGTCTCAGTGAAACGGCAGCCAGTTTGTTTCTCTGAAATGTGCCCTTTTACTATCTTGTGAAGTGTCCAGGATGGTTTCAATATGCAGCACTGAAGAAGCATGGAATGAAATTATATATATATAGTGCTCGAAAGAAAAACCGACAAATGCAATATAATATTCTGGCAAACAAAGTGTGGATGGTAGCCATGAAACAGGACACACAAATCCCCAGATGCCTGAGTGTGATTGAATTTAATTGCATTGTTGTAATTCCTATCTCACCAATCGGCCTTTAAAAGGCTGTTTAATAATCCCATTGTCTGGTTTCCTCAAAGAATTGTGATGATACAGATCATGATACAGAGTACCTTTATTTCAGCACCAAACATACATTGTACTAACTTTTCCTTAACAGCTCGTGGTCAGTCACATTTGTTTGACATGAAAATATTTTAGCTTCTTTTTTTTGTGTGTGTGTGTACCGGGACGGTAATGATATTTGTTTGTTTGAATGTTTGTTTGTGTTAGTGTGTAAGTGTGCATGTGTTTGTGTGTGTTGTTATGGGGGGAGTGCAGACTGAGATGATTGCATACATGATTGGTAAATGCATTGACACATTTTATATAAATATCGTCCAATCCAATTTGGTGATGAAATGAAAGCAGAGAAGAAAAAGACCAAGGACAGTGTTGGATAAATATTAAAAAAAAAAAATTATTACCATTTCCAGATTGCTGTGGTATCTATCTATCTAAGCCTGTAATGTTTTTGCTCTGTTTATGTACAGCCACTGTCCTCCACTTTATGCTGCCGCCATCGCCAAGGCAACGGTGGAAGCTGTCCTTGCATCAGACATCTCCAGCTATGAGGATGAAAGGGACGAGGAAGGAAAATGTAAGTTTCATTCCGAGCAATACTGAACATGCAAAATATTACGTGAGACCATGATTACAGTGCCGTTCACATGGAAACGTACAAGAAGACTCCCTGTGTAAATCAATAGATGTGCCCAGGTACAAATGTATGTTTGTGTTAAATTGCATTTTCAAAGACCTAAGTGTGACTGCCACCTGAGTGGGTATGCAATGCATTATGGTGCGCATGTACAACTGTCCTTATGTTCAATCTGCGGAAGCGTACTTCGCAATCAATTAAGTTGCACTTAAATGATGCCGAATGCATTAATTACATGTAGCTGCTCCATACATGATCCCGCGGTTCCATGCTTGAACTGAAGCTGCAATGAAATTGACTGCTAAATAACTTTGTGAAAGTGCATTCGTATAATTAAAGGGAATGGGCGGTATGAAGCAGTGGTCACTGAATGATCTCCCTAATAATGTGTACTACAAAGTTGTACACTTTGCAGTAATCCTGATTGCAAAATGGGCTCAGAAAATTGATTATCTCAGCAGGCATGGTTTACTCGATTGAGGCACTTTCACAAATCCCTGACAAAGATGGACTAGATTAGAGAGAACAAAAATATGGCAATTACAAATTGAAGGAAAATAAAGTCCAAACGTGATCTGTTATTCAACTCACATTGCCAGTCAAGGCAGTGCAAACGGAAGTGGCACACTGTGGGTAACCGTGTAATTAGATGAATGTGGACTTGTTGACGGAGCAGTAATAATTCAGACCCTGGTTGCTAATTGTTCTCAGGTTTATTCAAGTTTTGTGTGTGTTTTGTTGCCACGGCAACCACCTGTGCTGTGGCACCAAAGCAGAAAGAGAAAAGCACCAGCCTCTAATTATGTTCCTGTGCAGTCAAATTGCACATTAGGCATCGTGCCTGATTTTGACAAGAGCAATGCTTTGTTTTGGTTTTGGTTTTGGTTTTGATTGAGGTTAGCCATGAAATATTTACAGGCAGTTATTCTCAGCCTGCCGTTTGTGAGTTTCATGAGTGTACACTTTGTCAGGGTTGTGTTTTGTTTTTTCTCCTTGGTATTTTGACCTTGTTAAAGGTATATATATATTTTTTTTTTGCACAACAGTTCAACTCTGCACCAATCACATGCCAGCTCTCACTGGCTATTTCTTCCCTCTGATATCCTATTGTTCATATAATTGCTCACAATTTCACATATCTGTTATCATTGTGTCAATGTGTTCTTTTGACATACATTGTACATAATTTCTCTCAGGAGTGCATTCTCACTGTACAATTTGCATTGCGAAGTGGGAAGGAAAACAGTCACAAAAGATACTGAGTGTTTTCTTATTCAATGTTTTAATTTTTTCCACGGTACATGTCTTAACAATCTTCTTTCACAAAGAGCTGCAGATAGGAAAAAAAACTGCAAAAATTTGGTTGTTAGAGACATTCAGTAGGCCTACATGTATATTATTCAATGAAATTTCAGCACACTCTAGTAAATTTGTATTTTCTGCCGTTGGTTTAATACTGAAAGTGTTTTCTGCATTTCATTATAAATTCTGGAAATACACAAGTTTGTATTTTCCAGATGCCATAAATTCTATGCGGTATGTATAATTGCATGAAGATTATGTGGTTGTATTGAGGTGTTGCTCCATGATCACAAATTGAATGTGGTGATATACAATGATACTGTATACGCTGTTATTTTCGCGTACAGATATTTTCGCGAATGACGAGGCCATAGACATTTTCGCGAGATGTTGTTTTCGCAAATTGATGCCGATGCTTATGTTAATGCACTATAACAGGGCGCATGGAGACATTTTCGCGTGTTGTTAAATTCGCGATCCAACTGTGATTCGCGAAATTCGCGAAAATTAAACCCTCATGAAAATAACAGCTTATACAGTAACCACAAGATCTGTCATTTTATGCAAACTACGCATGACATTTGACACTGCTCCCCACTCTCATTCACGAAAATATCTGTACATGAAAATAATAGCGCATATATATGCCAATAGTTGAAATCAATAAAACATATAAATGAAACAAAAAAAAGTTTCAAATTCAGAGAGATTTCAGAAGGCCGTATCACTCTGACTCGCCTCTCGCTTGTGCTGTGACTCCATCCATGTGTGTCAACTCGCTTCTCGCTTCTCTTGAAAATTACTGCAGCTAGAGAGCCTTTGACTGAGGCTATAAAGCATACTTTGTACATGTAGTGTAGTGTTCTTGATGAGTCATATGAATACAGCATGCATTATTGTCTTTCACCCAGTGTTGTGTCACTACTGCCATCATTTTACCTGGGCAACAACTGCGACTGTATAGTAAACATGTAAACAATGGACTGTCATCACCTGAGCATTGCTGACTTACAAATTGTAGATATGTTAAAATTTGTGGAAAAGTAATATACACGGAGACCCAGGTTTTGTCCAGGATAAAAATAAAAATGGGGGAAAAAAAACCTCGGGAACATGATGAACAAGATTTTGTAGTGTCTACGTTAGTCTGTCTAAAAAACAACAATTGTAGATTCCTTTTTAAAACTTTTTACTTTATTATCATTATTGTTTTCATGCCAAAGGCAAAGCTGAATTGAATCTTTGCAGGGACAAAATGTAGCACTTGTCGCAACCCTGTATGAAATTACCTTTTATTTTGTGCTAATAAATTCAGTCATACACAAGTGGCAGGTGAAGGGAATTTGCAGCAGAAGTCAGTCCAGGTTCATGAGGAAAATACACACAGTGCTTTAATAAAAGGTTGATTTTGACATGTGTATTTCACAGCAATTATACTTTGATCACATTGTAATGCTTGTAAACACAATTGTACTCCCTGTTCTGGCATCTTTAGTGCAAGGTGAGTAAAAATAACACCTATTGTGTTCAAGCAAAAATACTACAAAGCAAAGATTTTATACTGTGATAGCATGCCCCATCTTTAGTTAAAATACAGAAGACTTAAAGGGGAAAAAATCAAAACAAACAGGAATGGTACCATGTACAAGGATGTACCTTTAAGATGCTGAGCCTTGATTGAATTTGTACATTGGTGATTACTACATACCGATGGCAATGAGAAAGTCATTGAGAAAATTACTTCAGACATCTGATGACTTGAACTTCTGCCAGCTGATCCGGCGTGGTCTTGATATAAAGGAAGCCAGGTTGTCACAATTCATCACATTAGACGAGTAGAGGTACATTTTGTACATTGCATTAGTTTAGAGGTGAGAGCAGTTCAGAAGCGAATGTGTATGGAGTGTGCTGGGAAATTTTTCATGAAAAAAACACTTTAAATTCATTTGTGCAAGAGTGAGAGGGGTTATTAAGTGATGCAAGATGTTTGCAATTTTGTCAGGAGTGACAACAAATATGTTATTGGAGTGGTACAAAAAGTTTTCACATAGGATGCAAAATAGAAGAAAGTCTTTCAGATTTATCAATTACTGGTATATGCTCAACTGTAAAATACATGGATGATAATTTGGTTTATAGTGATAAAAGAAAAACATGAATAATGGGAGATTTTCTTGTCATTAATCGTGTCATTTTGTTTCACATTTGAATGAAGCCAACTTTCGAATACAGAGAGAATGGATTGTGGTGTTTGCATTATACATGTATATAGGATGAATTCATGTCTTGTCTTGAATTCATGTATGTAATTTTATTCCACTTTTCAAACCAGCTTTCAAATACAGAAAAAAAAATGGATCATGGTATTTGCTATTTACTTCCACCATGACCTAACTCTCCATCTGTTTTTCTCCTCTCCTCCCCCAATCCTCCTCCTCTCCTCCCCTTGATCTCCTCCCCCTCTCCTCCCCCCTCCTCCCCCCTCCTACCCCATTCCGGCTCACAGTGGTAGAGGCCAACGGATTTGCCCGGTTCGTCTTCAGCACGGTGCACAGGATATGCGAGGAGTGGAACGCGAGCATGCCGCCCGTGGAGACCAGCCCGGGGATTCACCAGATCTCGCTGCAGGCCATCAGGAACACGCGGCGGAAGATGGAAGACAAGCATGTTGTCCTGCAAGACGTCACCGCCATGTTCAAGTCGAGATTGAAGGTGACTGCACGGGGAAAAAGAAAATCCTCACATGTTGTCTGTCAAACAGCCCTGCCCACCAGGTTAATGTTGTTTATAGGGAGAGGAAACATTCTGACATGCATGCAGAATGAAGGATGCCCCATACCCTGCTCCCCAGAAATGTTTACTGTAAAACATGACATATTCATGACATGAAATTTTCGCAAATTGGAGCCGACAGCCTTTTTAGCGGCATGAAATTTTTCACGAATTGCCATGGGCATTCAATGCATATAGTGTAGACAAGCACTTTCGCATGCATTTTAATTTTGCACATTTTTGCGCTCGCGAAATTTGCGAAATTAAAATGCACACGAACATTCCTTGTTTTACAGTATCAAAATATTACAAAATGTATGTGACAGACTTTTCCTTGCTTTAATGTAAAATGTTTGAATACCAAGCAGATCAAATGCAATGCATCAGTCTGGATATATTTTGGGTGGTCAGTGATGGTGCCATCGACTTCAGGAGCCAGTAGTTACAGGCTGCGTTTATCATCCTTCCCCTGTTTAAGCGGCTTTCAAAAGCCGTTTCCAAAGCCCTTTAGAAACGGCTTCCAAAATAATTGTGTTTATCAACTCTTCGCGAACACGATAACTGGCCTGTCACTGCACAGCTGCATTGTGCAATTCGACCCGAGGAGAAGAGGTCATAAATAAGGCGTGCATGGTTCGTAACTGCAGTACAAAGCCGTTTCAAAACAGCTTTGCGTTTATCTCGCTTCAAAAGGCTTCTAGAAACAGGTTTCTGGAAACCTGTTTAGGAAACCTGTTTCGGAAAGTACAAATTTGCGGCTTTCGAAAAGGCTTTCAAAACAGCTTTGTGTTTATGATCTCGTAAAAATTCCCTGAAAGCCGTTTGGAAAACCTGTTTCTGCCGAGAAAAAGAGTTGATAAACGCACCCAAAGAGGATACAACTGTTAGCAGTCCCATGTCATGGTTAAGTGTATGGAAGAAATTTTACATTTTCATATGGTTGTAAAACCACTTTTGCAGATTAAAGTCATTGCATGTAATACTTTAATATTGATTGACCAAAACTTTGGATCTGGGTGTCACCCCCTTCCAATCTGTTTATAAACAAATCTTTTCTACTGCCAAGTGTGAGAGGTGTACATGCTTTTCACTAGTGTACTCCGAGCTCAATGTTGCCTTTGATTTCTGTTAGGGGTATTAATATTTCTTTCTGAAAATTATCACAATTGATAGTATTCTTCCAACTTTTGGGGAAACAATTATTTTGCCGTGCATGCATTTGATAGCATTAGTTATGATGCATATGTTATGATGAAGTCCAGGGGACCGGCCGTTTTCTTTCGGTATATAAAATTTTTGTTAAAGCTGTGTTCCTTGTAACAGAAGTGCACTGTACAACAAAATATGCACAAACACGGCTATCACTGACTATCTCATGTGGTTTATCTTCATACATGTACAAGGTCAGAGACTGAAACCGCATAGTGAAAGGGATTTGTTTCTTGAATCTGATGGCACTTCTGACAGTACCAGGGCCCCCTGCCTCCGGAAATCATTCAAGTCCCCTCCCCCTTGTAATATTTCCAGTGTGCGAGTGATGGGTCGATGAACTGGAATGAAACAAGCCAGGTCCCAGAGTTGGATGATTAATTTCTTCCTGTGGTTTGATCAAGACAAGCCACACATCACATGCCAAATATATACACGCAATGCTGCCTGTGTTTGAAAGGGAGTGAAATGAATAGCCAATCTGTGGGATAGTAAGAAAACATATCTCCATAGAATGTGTGAGCCATCGGCAGCTGCCATGAAAGCCTAACTCACTTATAAAGTAACCTGTTTTGATAATGTACTCGCAAATTCTCCTGACTCTAATATTTCTGATAATTTCTGATGATGTATCATTTCCCAGAACCTGTCAAACAAAAACAAAAAACAAAAACAAAAAACAAAAAAACCCAACAATATTAAGAATGCTGACCACAAATTTATCACAGATTTGAGAAAATTGGCTGTGTGGTTTAGATGCAGAAAGGCATGTGGGAGATTATACACATAAACACTGTAATTCAGGTCAATTAAAAAAAAAATCCCAAAAAACAAAGAGGTACTTGGTGAGCCCACCTAGTACCTCCTTGAAAGAACAAAGCAAGGTGATTCATAATGCAAAAACAAATGAATATAAATATTAGACTGCAAAATTCGAACAGTTTAGATTTGAATAGAGTTTATCAAACTTGCAATTATTATTAAAAGTGTAATCTGCCTAGGCACATAGCTTTAATAGTTTGTCAAGCTTTATCATCTCAGCATTCAGTAATTCACCCAAACTTACCCTGCATTGTACTTGTAATGTTCGCAAGCCCACTTTGGCATAGAATTGTACCTTTAGGCTATTAGAGGAAGGCTGTGCTGACACAACATGGATTAGGGTGATTAGGAACTGTATTACTTGACAATCAGTTTTGAGACATCTGTGTCAGTTGGTGAAGAAAACGCTCCAGCGTGGCTGCTAATAGTTGAGCAAAGCACAATTATGTAAAATTTTGTGTGTGTGTGTGTGTTTGTTTTTTACCACATCACTTCAGTGTGAAGTTTTTTCTTCTTTGATGTCTGTGACATTATCGGGGTAAAGTGGTAATGGGCCACCTAGTGCAGGTGTGTTTGTTAAGTTGTTCATTTCTTATTCATACTGCGCTTTTCCGCAATGTTAGTATATATCCTGTGATGATACTGCCCTTTGTATAAATTTACCAAAACTATCAGTATGTCATGCCCACATCATTTTCTCTTGTCTATTCCATATCACACAAGTTAATGTCAAATGAAGACTGTGCTGAAGTGAATAGTTGACGAATCATTATTTTATGTATTATGATAACTTTGTTTCATCATCTTTCACTGCTGTGCCAATACTACCCATTAAATATTTCATTTCACTCTGAGAATGGTATTGTATGCCTCAAGTATCTAGAGATGGTGACCATTCCTCACGTTGAAAAGTGATGTAATTCCATACGAGCTTGTGTAGGAGCGGTAGAAGAGAGATTTGTGTATTGTTCTCAAGCTCTTGAACAGGAATGCGCAGTCATTGTAAGTTCATAAGACACTGAAAATCTGTCATCAAGGAGTGTTTGAAAACACACATGTAGGAAAAATAGAACAAACCGAGAAATGGAATGAATTTTCACTTTCAATAAATCTGTTTCGACTGGCCTTCTTTGTCGTATCAGAATCCCGACGGCAAGCCACGTGCCTTCTACGCAGTCTACGATGGCCATGGTGGCGTGGATGCGTCATACTACGCAGCAGCACATCTTCACTTGCACACCATTTTCCAGCCAGACTTCACGGAGAGCCCCACCAACGCCTTGAAGAAAGCCTTCAATGAGACCGACGAGGCCTTTATCCAGAAAGCCAGCAGAGAAGTAAAGAACCTGTTTTTGAAGTTGAATTAACCATTTAAGTGCCACATGTACAGAAAACCCTGTAATGCTGCACACACGATCTAAAGTCCTTGGCAAAGAAAGGATTTTAACTGTCTTTTCATGATTTGGAGATATTCTTGCAAATGTATCACTTTTTTTCTGGAGAGACAACTTCTTTCATTCGCTTTCAAAGAAAATGTCAATTTTTTCTGGTGTCATAAAGATATTTTGTATCATTTGTGTAAAACACACAACAGTGTATAGCTTGCTGAAATGAAATTCTCGCACATCTTTCCAAGAATACAGTAATTTTCCCTCTCTTTCATTTCTACAAAATACAGCTATCTCATACTTGTCTCATCCATACTTTTAAATGTAACACTTATGTCTATTTAGTGCTCTCTATTTTCAAATCTGTAATCATTGATATAACATTAAAGACCTGGTAACTTGGGGATACCATAGAGTAGGAAGGCTAGCCCCGCTCCTACAGTATAAGCTGTTATTTTCTCAAGGGTCTAATTTTTGTGAATTTCGTGAATCACTGCTTGACCGTGAATTTAACAACACACAAAAATGTTGCCATACCCTGGGCTAATAGTGCACTTATGATAAGCCTCATTGTCAAATCGCGAAAACAACATCTCACGGAAATGTCCGTGACCTCCCCATTTGCAAAAATATCTGTATGTGAAAATAACAGCTTATACAGTATATGTTTGAGAATCCCTTGAGTGAAATGCTGTTCCCATACAAATTGTAGCTGTATCTCTGATCTCTATGCACATAATGTATAAAGTGCACACAAAGCCAAAGAATCTCGACTAGAGTTGAATGGTACCTTACATTTGATGCATGTATTTGCTGATTGGTAATTATTCTATTCTAGCAGACTAGCACTAGTCGTGGTTTTCAAATGTACCCCGCTAGGCAGCTACAGAAAATCAACTCAATCATACCAACCTTGTCTCCCAACGTTATATGTTCTTTAAATACAGAAATTATTCTTTGACAGAAAAAAAACAAACAACTCCACTATAAATAAAAATGCCTTGGCATCATGTCTGCTTTACAAAGATAAATAACTCCCAATTCGAAACTTGCCCCGAGTGTAAGCTGAAGCTGTCATAAAAAATTGGCTGAAGATCAGCAATATACAATGCAAAATTAGGCTAATAATAAAGAAGGAGATGTTCATTCAATATCATCATACAGTCTATCATATTATACAGGATCACATGAGTCATTAAAATATTCTTTTGATCAGGTGATAGATATATTTCAAAGAGTGCTAATTTTCTCTGAATTTTTCAGATTCTATATGAATTAAAGCCATTGACTCTGATAAATGTGTATTTAGGGTAGCTCTTGCTCAGGATGTATTTCCCAGGAAAAGAACCTCACAATAAACTCTTACGTGTCATGAGTTGTATTGATGGTCTATTCTCAGCACCAACAGCAGAGCTAGAGCACCTGTAATATGTTGACCAGTTATTGACACTTCTGATATGTCTTTACCTAAACTCATAGGCAAAGGTTGAGATTTCATTTATCGCTTTAATACTGTGCTTCAGAGAGCTGGCTCATCTTCTTTGTCATCACCCTGCTGCCAAAATGAATCTCGCTTCCTGGCACGGGTGTGGCCCATCACCATGGTTCCCACGTGGTATCTTCTCAGCCAACACTCTATTGCCATTTCTCCATGATCTCTCTTGCTTATCTGTCTAAGTTTACGTTAGTGTCTCGCTGTGAGTGTAACCATCACTTTCCCACATTTTGGTTGCTTTTCTTCGACGTTGCAGGGGCTGCGGAGCGGCACCACGGGGGTGGCCGTGGTAGTAGAACCAGACACCATCCACCTGGCCTGGCTGGGGGACTCACAGGCTGTGCTGATGCGAGACGGGAAGGCGGTCACCATCATGGACCCCCACAAACCTGACAGAGAGGTGTGTGCCCAAGTTGCTTGTTGCAAGTTGCATCTTTCTTCTTCTTTTCGTGAATGACCTACATTGTACTCTGTCTCTTGGGGTGTGTCTAGATATGATAACCTTTTTGCCTCCCCCCCCCCCCCCAAAAAAAAAAAAAAAAAAAAAAAAAAAAATTGCTAAGCTTTTTTGCCTTCATTGAAAATGATTTCCACAAGCTATTTGATTATTAAGGAAACATTTCTTTTGTAAGTGCTGAAGTAGCTCCAAACTCAGATTTCAAAGATATGGAAGTGTGATTACCTGGTAGTTTTAACTTGCAATTTATTACTTGTCCTACCTTTGTGAGGGCATTTGCAATTGACATACGAAAAAGTCAAAGACAATTGGCATACACCTTTGTTGCAGTTAGTTGTTAAAGGGGAAAGAAGGATGATAAATGTCTATCATAAAATCATTGAAACAGATCCTGATTAGATTATAATTTGAGAGCGATATTCTACCCATTTCTTCTCTTGTAGCTTTGTCATAGAATGAGATTTGCTGGTCACTGCTTCCATGCCAAGGAGCATATTGTATCTGATGTAGTTTCCTTGAAACTGCCCCACCCATACAGAGGAAGAATACCTCTGCACTATATTGAGTGCATTGTCCGAGATAGTTGGCATGAATTAGTGGGCATGCAAACGCTGATGATGAACAAAGATATTTGTTAAGGCATTGTGAGCTTGCTCTCGGATGCTTTCATCAAGTAGAAGTAGTAAATAGAAGAGCGTCCACGTGACAAGACATTTATTTTGCCGATATAAACACACAATGTTCCTTCCAATATAACCAGTCATTCATAAAGTGTAATGACCAGTCATTAGTACTTTCACTTTGCAAAGGTGACTGGGCAAGATTTCATCGTTTATTTACTTACAATGAGGTTGATTTATCAAAGGACAGGGATCTGCTTCATCATTTTATGTAGCAAAAACTCTAGGCAGCAGTTTGTTAGGGCAATTAGTATGATTACCCATCACACTCTGTATGATCGACATAGTCCACACACCCTCGCCTGATCGCGTCGAGCATGTTAGGCTGTTCCAAGGTACCTTGTGTAGGTAATTCTAACTAATGCCCCCACTGATATGTTATAATTCTATGATGTATCTCATGTGGAAAGAGATGGTTATTTTAGTTGAATTTGTTTCTTTTGGCCTTGTTTGTTTCCAACTCAATGAGCTGTTTTCCCATCAGCAATGTACTTTAGGTGATTGAATATTTAATGGGTCAATTGCCATTTTCAACAAGAGCCTCATTAAGTCTTTGTAACTGTGACATTCATTGTCTGATTCTGGGACAATCATTATGATAAATGTCGTTATGGATTTAATCACGATGGCAATTGTATGGGATAAAAAATGCTAAAATATATTTGTTAATGGCTCATTTGTGGATTTATTTCCAATTTTAGAGATAAGTTGATTTCATTGTGAAAAGGGTCATACAAATTGAATGCACAAATTTAACAATGAATTGTTGAACGTCAAGAGTGGACTGTGTAGATGTTTAAATACTATGTTTAACTCTGTGTGCCACATGATGTTTTCTATCAATATGTGTGCATGTTTGACCTCATTTTTTTTTTCTCTCCCTCTTTCACTTTGTTCTCAGGACGAAAAGAAGAGGATAGAGGAGCTAGGAGGCTGCGTGGTGTGGTTTGGAGCATGGCGTGTCAACGGCAGCCTGGCTGTCTCAAGATCAATAGGTAGGACTAGGGGCCGTCAGTCAAATGCACAAATCTCTTATCGGGCTATCTCATTGGCTCATCCACTCTGTACAAACGGGTGAAACCAACCCACCATTGTGTTACCAGGCACCCAATTTTAGGGACTTGCATGCATTTTCCAGTAGAGACTGTCACCATGATCATGCAATGAGAACCGTACACTTGTGTATCAGCGATGTGTGTGGTATTAAAGATGGCACCACAGTGGCTTCAAAGCGATTGGCCAATGAGATATCCAGATACTTCCTGGAGATATCAGTGGTCAGATGCCATCATACAGCACCTTAAACGATTCTTGCCAGCCGATTAGTCGACTGCTTTATCACATGGCTTTCCCTGAAAAACAAAAGTGCCATTGCACACTTTGCTATCAAATGTGCGAATGCCATAGAAGTAAAGTAACAGCTATTTCTGTTTGAGATAGTGCACCAGACATTGTCTGCTAACTAATTGTTCATTGTACATAGTGTGGCCTCTGTCTCATGCATGGTGGTAAAATTTTTTTTTTTTCATTTTTTTTTTTGGTAAATCTACTAGTAGTACATGTAGTTGTGATGTTCCAAAAACCATGAGAATGTAGTTTTAACAGATCCAGGCATTCATTGTCGTGAGTAGACAAGAATTTTATGTGATTGCATCTCTACTCGTGGTAGTGAGTATGGCATTTTATTTTCTTATTGTTTTATTTTCAGTTTGAACCCCCCCCCCCAAAAAAAAAAAAGGAGAGATGAATAAATGAATAATCAATAATCAATAAAAGAGATGTTGATATTCATTGTCATGTCTAAGCATAAAATTCTGTGTGATTGCATTTACTCTCCCATACTGGCCCTGGGAACCAAGCTACATGCAATGTGGCATTGTAGCTACGCTTCTCCCCCCCCCCCCCCCCCCCCCCCCTTCAAGCCTGCTTGTTCAGGTGTGGATTGGAGCTAAATTACTACAAGTATTATAAGCAGACTAGTATGGTCCTGAACTCCAACCCACTGCTTGACACTCTTCCAATCAATGCAGGGATTTTCTGGTTAATGTTGGGGCTTTGCAAGAGCAGATTTTTCTGTCTCAAAAATTGTCAAACACACTGAAAGGACAAGTACCCATGCATTACGCTTTCTGGACTATCACCTTAAGTACGTTTGTAGCAAGAAGTCGTGTGAGGTTGTATAGCGTACCAAAGTTACGATGCCCGGGTCTTTTGTTACAGCTTGGTTGGAACTAGGTGCGTGCATAAACGCTCGGGCAGGTGAGGTTGTTTAGAACCAGTTACCATGGCGATGAATGGCCATGACATCACACTCTGGTACTCTTGTCTTTGCCATGGTTATCCCAACCTTTGCAACCCTCGCTGCAGCAGTGCCAGGCTTTGAGAGAGAGTTCAGTTTATCATTCGCTCGGCAGTGCATCGGAAGTCGTGCAGCGCCCCTTGGCTGGACCGCCGTGGCCGTTCAAGGGCCAGCGTCCTTGAGGACTGACCTTTGCTCAAGCTAATGAGAGAGGAGCACGGCTGATGCACGAGATAGCTTTCCTAGCAATGGACATTGATCTTTCACACCGTTTCACTGCGGAAGGAGGACCATGCTATCAAAAACTGCTTGTCAGTCACGTGCATGTGAAATGCTTGGGTGATGCATTGCTGTGTGCTCCTCTAATCAATGTTTCTCTGTTTCAAGTGCAGAACTGTCAATAAATCATATTTCAGTGAATTTTGCCAGCTGTTTCTTTCATTATGCTATTAGTATATTCATCCTTATTGATAAAGTCACTCATAACCAAATAAAGATAGACAAGTAGATTTGAATACAGACATACAGCGCAAGAGATTATTGCATACAGTCTTTATGTCAAACATGCATAATATATTCTTGTCTGCTTGAGATGCTGTGCAGTCATTCAAGTTGTGTATCAGTCAGATGTGACTTGTCTGTAAACTTGTAGACTTACAGGATTCAAAATTTTGATAGTCAAATAATCTTCCTTCACAGTTTTGTTTTGTTTTGTTTTGTTTGTTTGTTTGTTTGTTTTTGCTGGCTGCAGTGGATAAAAACAAATACATGTAATTGAGCTACAAAGAAGTGTATTGTTTATTTTGCCTTCATAAACTCTTCAGGATTATTTTTGCTTTTCCACCAATACTGTTTGAGAAAATGTTCTACGTGAACCATCAATAATTCACAATGGATTTACATTAGATGGATTTTTTTGAAATTTTTCATGTGTCTGAAATTGTATGTTCCAACCTTTCACCAGTCAAAAACAGTAACTACACATACCGGTACTTTGTGTGTCAAACACTTTTTTCTTGCATTGATGTAACATTGTGGATGTAAATCATTCTTTTCTCAAGTGACAGCTGGAAGAAATTATATCAGTTTAAACAATCAATTTAGGACACTTGTCATCTCCAAACTGTTTTTTTGTTTTTAAAGTGCTGTAAATTATTCCTGTAATCTCAAAACTGTACAAACTAGTACAGTGTTAGTAGCCAGAGTGTAATGTAGAACACACTTCTCCCATATGTCAGTACATTTATGGGTTACCGTTATTTATCACAGCTGATCTTAAATTGGGTTAATGAGGTAATCTATTTTAATAGCATCCATCAATGATAAGAAAATGCCATGAATTTTCATTCACTTCTCTCTTGTACATTCGCAGGTGATCCAGACTACAAGCCGTACATTTCCAGCGATGCAGACACTGCCATTCTACCTCTTGACGGCACAGAGGAGTGCATCATCCTCGCCTGTGATGGCCTCTGGGATGTCGTGACTCCGGAGGATGCCTGCAGCACCATCTTGGACTACATCAAGTCCGGCAGCGACCTCTCCGGAGTGGCCACCAAGCTCGTCTCCATGGCGAAAGAGGGCCGCTCGAATGACAACATCACGGTCTTGGTCGTCTTCTTGAATCCCCACAGGCATAGAAGTGAGCTGCCCAACGACGTGGACAAGGACGCAGTGCAGGTCACAGAGAAAGGTGATCAAGAGAGCGAGTCGGGGAGCACAGAGAGTAAGAGCGAGAGTGCGGGGGACAGTCATCCGAGGGACAGCAGCTCGGTAGCGAGCGAGAACAATTCAAGTCCCAACGGCGTGTCGCAAAATGCGCTGGATGCCAACTCGAACAATAACAACATCAACCGTAATCTCAGCCGCAAGGATAGCAAAGTGAAAAGCAACTCTCCCCCAATAACCAGCGGACTGGTCATCAAGAACGGACCCAACGTTATACTCAGCCCCGCCCAGAAGAGGGCGGCAAAGCGGCGGTCGGCCGCGCGGCAGTCGGCGAAGGAATCGGACAACAAGTATTCCAGCTCGCCAGACCTCGCCTCGGATTATGCAAAGACGAACTCCATGCCGCTGGCCAGGCGGCGCAGCTCGCTGTCAAAAAAGACGGTGCCCGGCATCCGTCGCAGCTCCAGCACCCCGCCTGCCCACGCCCTGCAGAAGCGGAAGTCGCCCGTGGGCTCCACGGCGGACGATGCGACGGTCACCGACCTGACTGTGGGCATGCGCAAACTGCGGAGCGGCAGTGCGAAGAAGGTGGCGCCTGTCCAACACAGCTCCATGCCCATCACTCTCAAGCCAAAGAGCCTCTCCAGGACACGCTCCCTCCCGCGGGACCCCAAACTAGCCTCCATCATGAAGAGCAAGATGGCAGCGGGCAGCAACGCCGGCGATCCAAGATCCGACGTCCAGCGCTGAGAGGAAGAGCAGCGGTGGGTGCGGTCGACGCTGAGCCATGATCAAGCTGAATTCTTTTTTTTTTTCCTTCATGAGGAGAAGCCTCGACAGGAAAGAGGACTGAACGGGGTCTGTGTGAGATGTAGTAGATAGACAGCTAGCCACAAGGTGTAAATGTCAAATATTGAGAGGTAGCATCTGTCTCAGAGCTTCTCTAGTATGGCACAGAGGTGATATATTCAGGATGACATTTTGTTTTGTGGATGAAGACAGCTAAGAGGATACTAGTTTTGGATGGTCAAAGCATGAGCTAGCACCAAATTGTGTGGAAATTTTGTCTGTCATGATACGGATAGATTGTGGAGGATATCTTGTGCAGGCAGTAGCTCAGGTAACCCCTTGTAACATTCAAGGTGGCTGGTAGAGTTAATTTTTTTTTACTGAAGAGAATATAGCATATGAAGGAATAAATGAAGTGATGACTGGATATCATGTTCAGTGCTGTTGTCAGCATTACAAATTTGTATGTGTAAATGTCACTCTGACAAGTCTCCTAGGAACAGACTGGCTACAATTCGTTGGATATTTTTAAAGCCTATAGGCAGTGATGCTGTAAGCTGGAAGGCAGAATACTGGCTAGTCTTAACACAGCAAACCTCTATGTCATCACAAAGCTTTTCTAAAAGTATTTTAACACACATCCTTGAACAAAGACTAATCCCGACGAAATGTCCGTTAAATGATAGATATGCATGCATAACTCACAAAGTGAATAGAATGTTACCTATATAATTAGTCCAGCTGGCCCCGGTTGCAGCCAAACAAGCCAGGCACTGCAAAGTATCAAGTCTGTGTACCTGCCTCTGATCAGCAGTGCTAATGTGGATCAGTCACAATACTGACTTCCTTGGGAGGATGGGGAGGGAGGAGATAAAGAAATTCTAGTCCCATATCTGCTACAGTTCTCTTTATAACAGTGATTATAATTTGTGAGGTATTTGTGTGGTTTCTGTATGCTGTACAAGCAAAACAACAATGTAAGTGGTATATTTGTCACTAGAAGATAGATGCAACTAGTGTAAAACTGAGTTGAAGAGATAATACATGAAGCTTTTGCCCTCCCAGTGTGCTATACGTGCATGTGTCGAGTTTGAAATCCACCAAAATACCAACTTTGCGTATGACTAAAAGGGAAAAGTCACTTAACCAGTTCATTGTAGTACATGTGTATATTTTGCCCACAGCATGGCAGCGTAGATTGTGAACCTTCCAAAGAGTACCATCAGATTATATTGGTATAACAAGTACAGTGCAACTCAAAGCAAACTGCGATAAGCAAGCTGCATTACATGAACAAACGAAGCCAAAGCATAGATGTCTGATTTTGAGTTCATCCTTTTTTTAAAGATATATATTAAGTAGATAGTGATATTTTTAATGTGTTCTTTTTCTGGATGAAGAGTATGAAAATGGCAGACACCACAGAATTTCACTGCCTGGCCAGAGGTGCCCATAATGTTCTTTCATTTAACCCTTGTTTGATATTTGTGTGCATAAGTGAGGTATACTTGCAAAATGTTGACACCAACACCCCTATATTAATGGATCAACTATCTGTAATTCTCACACGAAACCATGGTAACAGAAGCACTGACTTTCACAGTGTAGCTTGTTATCAAATGACAGCATTGCACGATTTTTAAGCTGAGGATCTTGACAACTTCGTAAACTTTTGTTAAAATTTCAGTGGAAAATGTCTACATCGGATCTGTACATTTTACTTCCCCCAGTGTACTGACAAGCCAGTTAGACTGGTAAAAGCATCTCTGTGCATCGTTTTGCCCCATTCAATGGGCCTGTACTCCACTGAAGGCGGGCTGGTCTAGAGGTTGCTTAGTGTGCTTTCTGTGAGAAGGCCTGGGGTTCATGTCCCGACTTCTCACTTCCATCAGCATTTGCTTTAAATTCACAGTTTTCATCTCTACCCAGATGTATAAGTGGGCACTCAGTAGAAATCTGGACACGAGAGTACGTATGTAGATTGATTTAGTATATATGTGTCATATAGCAGTAGCCTGGCCAGTGTGGTGTGATGAGGTCAATTTAGACATGGAGTTCATTCCCAAGACTAGGCCAACTACATGTACAAATTGAAAAGAACTGTGATCACTTTTTGGTGGAGAGGTGGTGCTTGGAAGAAACAAGTACAGTATTTTTGTCATTTTGTCACTATTTGACTAGCCTTTTGCTAGTGGTTAGTGTTACTGTTGATACCTACAATGTTTACCTTATATTGGGAGAAGACTTGACCTCTGTTCACCTTTGATCTTGACCTTTGACCCTATCACTAGCCAAAGGGTCAATAATGATGTGTTAATGGACTCAAGAAGCATGCCAGTGATAGAAGTAGATGATTTGCCTTGATGTAAAAACTGCTGATATCTTGAGAAACACATGTAGACACAAAGTTACCTCTTCACACATATCATCTTCCAGTGTAGTACTTTGGGATGTTTTTGATATTTGGTATTTTCTATTCCTTTCCTTGTGTACCACATATAACAAAGGTTACCAATCATTTTAGTATAGTGGGGAAAAAAAATGAGAAGGTGCCTTGCACAAAGACTATAATGATTCTATGTGTGCTCTTTTATGCATGGCACTGTCAATACTTTGTATGTATGTTACTGGACACACATGACAAGGTGTTTCTGTTCATTGAAGGAAAGCATAGCATCTCACAAATTTATATGAAGAGACACTTCTCTTCAATGTGTAATGAATGTTGACAGTGACGCCACTAGGGCCAGTCAGAGTAATTAATGTTCCTTTCACAGTCAGTTCCCAGGTGTTTTTTATGTCCTCTGGAGGGGCACTTCAAATCACAAAGATCCATCAAGACCTCACGCGGACAGGTAATTACCAGTCTGAGGGCTTGTAGCACATTGACAAAGTGACATTACTTCATGGAAGTGGAACTCCTTTTGTGAAAAGTAAAAAAGAAACTCTAATGACAATTTTGCTGAAACGTACATGTAAAGTACGCTATGACTTTGATAAATAGAAGGATGTGTATGCTGTTTGTTTATGTTTTTTTCTGTTCACCGTTGATATGAGCGGGGGCAGATCCAGGAATTTTGGAAAGAGGGGTCGCAAAATAAAAAAATTAAAAGGGGGCTTGCACCCCCTTTCGTTTTTTTTCTTTTTATTTCTTTTATTTCAACAACAACAAAAAAGGCGCACCCAGGGCGCCTCCTCTTTCATGAAATCTCCTTCATGAATATGGGCTTATGTGTCTGTGCTACATGTTTTTGACAAGTTGGAAATGTTTGGCATATATAATACAATAATTTGTTAGGACTCTCTTTGTAATTACTGTTGTACAATCTTCCAGAGTGTAACATTCCAGGCTGGTCATGTATCAGCCTCATCACTGGACCCCCTCACAATCTACCTCTTTTTAGACTGTTCCCTGTTACATTTTATTATTTTTTTCCTCAACCCCATTGCTAATCAGCACCTCATTGTTTCTATGCAAAGTCTATGGGCATTGTTAGATCTGGTGGAGGATTATGTTAACACTGTGCCACAAAGTTTTGTGGAAGTTTAAAGAGTACACCCTTCCGCACCACAGAAGTATGATATGCAATTTGTGTTTTCTTAGTTGGTTTTTATGCCGGTCACACACTGTTAATAATACCTCTTGTTAAGTTGAAATGTAACCTTTGTGTCAAGATGCGCACCAATTAAGAAAACTTGAAAATGTTGTTTTGTTTTTGTTTTTTAATGATCAGGAACAAATCATGGAATAAGCGTCAGATTTAAAAGAGTTTAACGTGTACATCATTCCACAGGCCGTGAAAGGTACCAAATTTTTTCACACAGAAGTTTTCTCATCAAAATTGGGCTACAATTGCTATCGACTCTATATCTAGTCCATTTGTTTTCATTTGGCGATGTCAGCTAAAAATGAAATTGAAAAAAAATATTCATATTTGATTTAACTTCCCCTCAAAAAAAGTCTGTAGGAGCCAAAATGGGCTGCAGGATTGAGATAGGTTGAGAAGCGCTAGTCTAGTGGATATGATGCCTGATTAGCAGTCAGGAGGGTGTGGGTTTGAATCCCTCTTGGGTATGTATGCCCATGTTTTTGTTTTGTTTCGTTTTGTTTTGTTTTTTCTTTTAAATCATGGCTATCACTCAAAACACTGAATGATCTCTGTTTATTTCACATGGACGAAGTGAGACTTGTCATTCAGTTGCAACATTGCATGGTGCCAAACCCTATTGATGCTGTAGCTGTAAGGGGAGACATTAGATGAGGATTCAAGTACAAGTGTATGTTCTGCAGAATATTACGGCCCTCGGGACCAGTGATAGAAAATGGGATCAATGGGTCACCTGGGCCCCGTTTCATAAAAGATGTTAGGATGGCAACTCTTGGTGGAATAGCAACTTCCCATAGCAACAGCCAATCATGAAGCTGTATTCTTGTCGTTACCATGACAATTTGCCATTCCAGCAAGAGTTGCTATCACAGTAACTTTTTTTAACAAAATAGGGCCCCAGGTCAACCATTCTGCCTGGGAAGTAAAGACATACAAAACTAAATGAAAATTCTTACTGAAAATCAAGTGAGGATGATGGTTTAATTGCCGTCATTGAACTTTTAAGTGTCCTTGTAGAAGACACCTTGATGCATGTTCCACCAACATTCATATCTTCTCTTTTTTTATGGGAACAACCACATTTGTATTTGGCGTATCATTTTGTAAGCCTACTAAACCAGTGTTGTTTTTACAAAATTGAGTAACTTGGCCAGTGGAAACAGCCAATTGTAATTCTATTTATTGTGCTAGCCTTTATATCATTTACAGGTACACAGTGTAGACTTGACCAGAGTCTAGTAGTAGTGTGTTATTGATAGAGAATGGTTATTTGTCTGTGTGAATCTGTCGTGGTCTGTTTGGTGTTGAATTCCCAACACCGACAAAATGACATGTGCATTTTTTTTTACGCAAAAGACCAAAACGTGTCGGCTCATTTGACGAGAGCGCACTGCATTTTCAAGCTACATTCTGAATAGATATTCATTCATTCATTGCTGATGCAACACCAATGCAATATCATATGAATTGGTCGTGTTCTATGTATGAAATGACTCGTACAACTGTTTAAAGATCATAGCCCTTGCTTGCAGAACTTTCCCGATTTGATACAGTTTTCTTCTTTTCTTTTTCCAAAGATGAAGTTTGGTTCAATGTCATGTTCAAATTTTTGTCAGCATCTGTTGAAAGTGCAGTTTTGGGATATTGACGAAAATTCATACTTATTTTGCAAATTCTGTTTCCACTTTGTTCCTATTTGTTAAAGTTCAGGGTTTCCAGGTTTGCTAGCAGCAATAATTCATCTAAATTGTGAGCTTACATCATACATTGTAGGTTGTTGGATGCAGGTATTTTGTGACGTAGCCCGAGGAACTGTGTTTAGATGAACAGTTTTAGATTTGTCAGATATACTGTACTTGAACAGTTGTGTAACTGACGGAAAGACAAAATAATTTGACAACCTGCATATGCTCAAATTGTGTGCTGACCAGTTCAAAAGTGTGGAAGTATGTCAGACCTTGTGGGTATTTACGTGACCAAGATATTCGCGCTGCACAACATTAGGTTTGTTTTCCTCAATGGTGCAGTACACGTGCATGTGCACCCACCCCACACACACATATTAATGTTTATATCAGTCAAAGGTAATGACGAGAATGACAACTGGGAAATGAAAGCATCGAGATGGTGATGGGGTAGTGATATTAGAGGCAAAAGGAAGTAAGTAATCCTATCAAAACTGAGAGCAAATACTAATCAGGGGCCCTCATGTAAAACATAGCAATCATCGGCTTATTAGTTGTAGCAGGTCGGTGCCCCCATGCCCAGAGAATTTTCTTATGATTGGCCCTCTGGCATTACAAGTTACTGGATGCTGCTGATGTGTGCCCGAATGCGTGCACTTTTTGGGCCCCGTTATTGGTGACGAGCGAAAGTTATCGATCCGTTTTCACCTTACGTACCTCAGTCGCTGCAAGAAAATTTGAAGCAAATAACTCTATAATAGTATATTGACCTTCTGTCTGCTCTGTACTCGTGTCAGACCACATTTGTTTCTTCTTAATTTCTTCTTTACATGTATTTATCCCCCAAATCTAATTCAGTTTTAGATTCATATACGAAGAAATTTACCTTTGTTTGTGTCATGGCAGTGTGGCTTCTCAGTGACATTTCTATAACCGAACATAGAGGGCTCACTTGTTTAAACTACACTCAAATTTTATGGGTCAAAGTGGCATGTACGACAAAGAAGTAGGGGTCCGTTTCATGAAGTCATCAAATATAAGTCTTTACATAAATCGCAGATGGCCAAAGTTGCTGGTATGTACAAACATGTAGCTATGTAGAGAAGTAAAATCCATTTCATGAGGTCTCTCATAAGTGTGTCTTAGGAGCGAAAAGTCTCTCATAAGACTTTCATGAAACGGACCCCTGATGAGCTAGTAATACAGAGGAAAGTTACAATAGCACAACATTCTCTTTGACACTAGTTTGAATCATGCGGGTAACGTTTACTGTGCATGTACGCGTAAAGGCAATGTAGTTTGTAATACACACATAGAAATGTTGATGCTTTTTTTTCAACAAACAAGCCAAATTGAGAGAAAAAAAAATGGTAGAATCTGTTGTTGGACAACTGAAATTGGTGTAATTCTTGATATGCATATTTTGTGTGTATAGTGTCTTTAAAATGTGTACATTGTATAAAGTAAGTGGTTTTATATCAACCTGTTGCATATAATATAGTTTTTATGATTGTGTGAATAATGTAGGTAACTATGTATTTGAGATATTTTCTATGATATGTTTCTATGTATGTGCTTTATGGATAACAAAAACATACACAACTACACAGAGTGTGAACTGTCAAAACAGACATATGTTTGTAGCTTCAGAACAGGAATAAATGTGAATGGTAATCTTTCACTGAGATTAGAGAGAAGAGCTCCCTCTATTGTCTCAATGCTGCACATTCTTTTACTCATTCACACCTTCAACCATGATATACAAACCAACTGTAGAAGTGGAAATTTTCGCTCATGTAATTTTTCGCGCTCGGCTGGGTAGGATGAATTTTTATGTGTTTTACTTCTGCGTAATCAAAACATTAAATAATGTTACATTCAACAAGCAAAAATATTTGCGTGCTTTTCTTTTCACGACAGTTTCTGGTCTAGTGAAATGGGCAAATATTTCCACACCGCGTAAATTTCCACTTTTACAGTGTTTGGGTTTTTGTGTGTGTTTAATATGTGTGAGTGGGTGTGTGATACATGTATTTCAGTTGGCATGTCATACCAAGAAACAGAATAGAAATAATGAGTAAAAAAAACACCCCAGAGCACAATATTCTTTTGAATTTGTTAGAACAAGTTTCAAGTATCTTTTTGTTACTCTCTTTTTTTTTTCTGTAGGTGTGTATGTATTGGAGTTACTGTAAGAGCAAAACATTTTTGTGCAAGTCATTTTTCACACTAGGCAGGATAAGATGAATTTTTAGTGTTTGAATTTTGCATGTGGTCGCAACAATTGGGCAAACACTTTAATCTGTGCATCATGCAAAGCCGGTTGAGGGCTTTGACAGCACATATAGTTGTACAGTAAAAGGTATTCGTTTGCATAACAGCAAATTTACCCACGCTGTAGGATTTGTAAATGCGAAGAAAACTACCAATAATACAGCAGTTATACTCCTACAATATGCCTACATGTAGATCAAAGATATAGAAATGATATTACATACACCGTCTTGTATAATTAGCAAAAAAAAAAAAATTGCATGCTTTATTTTCATGCTTGTTTCATGTTGCGCGAAAAGTGAGAAAATGTTCTCATCACGAAAAATTTTCACTTTTACAGCATCACATTGTAGCTTGTCACTATGATACCAATACATACACAAACACAAAATTGTCCAACTCACTGTGATCCAAACGGTATATTATTAGCCGACCGCTAGAGGCTAGTGAAGAAATAAAAAAAAAATACTGTAGTTATCGACGATTCGGACGCCTACTTGTGATGGTCAAGACATAATGACCCTAATCCGAGAAGGTGGTTGAAATCAAAACCATGGTTTCAATCTAGTCCATGGACATGAAACAGGCATGCCTTCCTCTAACTACATCACATGGTCCTGTCGCTGTACACAACACGTCTGGTCGGGCTAGCTTTTTCTGATACGCGTATCATTGTTGCAGTTATTTTGGGATGTCTGTTGGAATGGGCAATCTGTCTTGTGCATTTACGCAGAAGAAATTTGCATAAATGATGGGACTAGATTTAAACCACCTTCGTGAATACGGGGCCAATGAGTGTATAAAAGAAATACTCTCAGCCAACCAATCATGATATAATTAGATTTTAATAAATCACATCTCTTGCAGTATTCACATACCCATTACAAAAATAACATTGACATCATTTGCAAAATTCACTCCAATACTCCAATTATGCATCAATTTTTCATGATCATTTAGTATGAACAAGGCGAATAAAAGTTTGATCTGCTTCAATGCATTTCACATTAAAGATATCAGTCGTATCATTTGCATCACTGTAGACAGCAATTGGAAATATAATTATAGTATTAAACTGAACACACCTGATAAATACATAGTTCAGCACTGACATGAATGGCAATCACTACAATGTATGAACAAACTAAAAGTATTTCAGATATCTTTTGTTAGTTTGAGAGAGAGAAAAAAAAGAGAAAGGTTAATATGACGGGACTTCAACAGACATACAGTGTATTTAGGAAAGATGTACTGTAAAACCAGAAATGTTCCCGTGCTTGAAACTTTCACGAATTTCGCGAGGAGCCACGATTCAAGACAGCAAGATGCAGCAAAAGGTTTTGTCCACACAATGCACTGAGTGCCACAGGCAATTCACAAAAGTTTGATGCTGCAAAAAAGGACGTCGGCTCAAATTCGCGAATGTTTCATGCCGCGAACGTTCCTGGTTCTACAGTACTGCATTGTTCTTCATTAAAGATTCTTTGTAATGCAAGAAATAGCAACTACTGTAAAAGTGGATATTTTCGCACGACCAATTTTTCGCGCTCGGCGGAGTAAGAAGAGTTTTGCGTGTTCTTAATTTCGCGCGATCAAGACATCAACTGTTGGAACATATGGCAAGCACAAATATTCGCGTGCTTTTATTTTCGTGCTTGTGTCTGGTTGCGCGAAATGCGCAAAAATTTCCACTTTTGCAGTACTAGGTTATTTTGTCCCCCAGAAGTTTGTGCAAGGAGCTTTGAGCACCGTCTAAAACTTTATTCCAATTAACAAATCCTTGCATTGATTATGCAAGAATGTGCATGGCTACTACTTTAACAATGAATAACTGGTGCTTGTTTGTTGCGATGACAGGAAATCTATCAATCAGTTACTCCCAGAACTTTGAGAGTTTGTAGTGTCTTCTTGAAGTAGGTGGCCCTGTAGACAGGGGCAGCTGTTTGACAGGTTTGACACAATAGGCCTACAGTTCTGAACATTGGCGCAATACCAGTAACCTAGTCCTCTGGACGCACACTGCCATAGATAAATCTAACATTGGTAAGAGAAATGACCGATAGGCTTTTGAAGGGGACATCATGCATTGAGATGTCACCTGGATCAAATTTGACGACTGGCACAACTAACAAACACCCCCCCCCCCCCAACCCATACAACCTGGTACTGCAAATAGCATGCAATCACTTCGTTGACTGGTATGACCTGAAGAAAAAAATAATACCGCACAGCGCATGGCTCAACTACTAGGTAGTAGCATGCCACCAAGATCACTGCAGACTTTAAGTAGACCTTATACGGTAACGGTTCATGCATGCACCCGCAGACAGAATTCAGCACTTTGCAAATATAGGAATGTCAAAAGCTGTGTCAAAATGTTGACACAGCACCACAAAAAACAACAACAACAAACAATCCTAAGGGAACTCCCCCTTGAAATACCTCTTTCTTCCCTGAACTTTCAAGGTGTTCACTTCACGCACAATCATTCTACACACCTTTTTTCATCAGACTTGGCAGCATGTGCAAAATCATGCAAAATCATCCAATGTAGAGTACATGTACATGAAAGTCCTTCTTGCTCTAAACTCAGGCATTCAGTACAAACTGGGTACAACACTGGAAGTCATTAGGTACATGTCTGTACACATAAAATGTGATTTGACTCGGATACTTAACAAAATGTGACACTGATACATACTTCAATATAAAGATAAAATAGCATATACCCACTATTAAAAGCATATAAGACCAGTGTGGTGATCTTGTTGTACTGTATTCCTGGAGGAAAAATTTCTGAGAACTTTTTTTTTTTTGCATGTCACACAGGTACAGAATGTATGAGCATGACTGACAACCTCGCCCACTACCTGACAAGGCTAATGGGGGGTCATAAGTGAAGTTCATCGCACTTAAAGTAAAAATTTGTGGGTGAAAGGTGAATACCATCTATACAGTTTGTATGTGTGAGAGAGAGACAGATCAATAAGACCAATGACTTTGGAACACTGAACAAGACATCCAAGGACACCATAACACTCTACATGGATAATCTGTGCATTTCATACAGAGACTACAATGGCTTGGTTTCATGCGCATCTAACTGAGACTAAAATACCAAAAATTTTCCCTACCTCTTTGGTAAATACAAGCAGATACCAAAGTATTTCGAATTCCAATATAAATTGAATTGCAGCACCCCATTTGCGTCATCTCACATTTCTCTGTTCTATGTCCCTTTCAATGTTTTCAATTTCTGATACCATTCATTCTTTCTTAATGAGCAACTATCGATTACATAAAAGACTGGTTTGCAAAAATATGCACCTTGGTAATAACTCTTTTTATACAATATCTTTATCCCATATCTTTCTTTCTTCAGGCAACTGTCACATGCAATATACAAGAATGATAGACATAACTGTAGAAATTGAATTTTGTTCAGCATTCTGCTCTTGGCTTGTCTGGTTTATTTTCTATCTATGTGACCCATGAAATCATAAACTGAACAATGCCATCCCCCATCCCCCTCCATATGCAAGGAACAGTTGACATACATCAGCACATTTTGCCAGAATAAGATGTTAACTTTGCAGTTATTAAAAGCAATAAGGAACAGAGAACACCCCCCCCCCCCCCCCCCAGCCTTGGCTATGGTAAGTGATGCATCATCTGCCTGGAAGCAGTAACCATGACAACAATGTCTCAGCATCACTATCAGTTCACATCTAATCATGATTTCTTTTTCAACAACAACAACAAAATCTGCAGCATGTCAAAAGCCTATTTGCATTCACAAAAATACATGTGGGTATCTACATGTAACTCGTACAAGGAAGTAAACCGACAGTAATAATCTTTCTTTTACATGATGTGAGAAAAAGCTTAATATGTAAATCAAAGAAACTTAACACAAACTTCTTTTTTTTCTTTTCTTTTTTTGGTACCATAATGCTTCAGTGACATTTTTGACATTTTGGACATATGATGCTTTTTTTTTCTTTTCCTTTGTTATATGCTTTTAGAAAAAAAGTTACTGTTTGCTAAATAACATGATTTCTTCCAGTTTTCCTTATAATCTTAAAAACCTGCTGCCTCACAATACAGTCAAAGTAATTCTGAGTTGGAAAAGGAGTAGGCTGCTTTGCTAGCAAGCGGCTTGCCAAGAATGAGTAATACTACATTATATCTGAATGCCGTCACACTCGCACAAACTGAGGCACCATGTCCAAGCTTGCAAGGACATGAACAAAAGTATGCATTGCGTTGCCCTGAATATATATCTACACTATGGTACTGGCAAATGCCTCATTTACTCACAAACAGATCAGATAATGGTTCAAACACATTATTTTCATGAGATCACAGACAGTATGATTGCACAGCATAAATATTAGAACAGGTCTTACTTCATTGATTAAACGAGAATTACAACATTTTGTTTCTATACAAAGCTTGATATCTACACAGTAAATACTGGGCTATGTTGTGCTTCCTAATATGATAAGGCCTTCCTCTGGCTTTCTAAGGACATGATGTGCTAGGATACCTCAAAGTGGGTAAGAAAGTTCTCTGTATCACTATTCATGTACCTTACATTGGAGTAGAAAAGTGATCATGTTTGCACTAAATCAGGCACTGTCAACATATCAGTATGTGAATCATGTAGTGCCTAACATCAGGTTCCAACAGACCAGGTACTACTGGCAATCCTGCTAAGATATACCTCTACATGAGTGGACAACATCGTCAACTTCTTTATGGACCAGTCACTACTAACATACCACCATGTGGGTAGAAACCTTAGACCACTGATCATTATGAAAAATGAGATTAGACAGTGTAAATATTGAAATACCTGTAATCACTGATTGAAAAACAATCACATCATTTCATTTCTATACCAAGCTTGATATCCACAAGGTAAATACATATGTACTCCTGTGTTGTGTTGCATATCATATTAAAAGCCGTTTTATGGCTGTCTATAATAAATGATGTGCTAGGCCCATGCTTTTCAAACTTTTTTTTACTCGAAGCCCATTTTGGCCACTGCAAAATTTTTCAAGGCCCACCGAGATCAAATTGGCATTTTTTTTTTTCATTTTATTTCTAGACAACATCACAGCCAACCTGTGACAGCTTTGTAATGTAATGAAGATCTAACCATTGACAGTAATGTAATCAAGATTAATAGAGAATTGCTAACAGTAATTCTAATTTCAGAGTCGATAACATCAATGGCACAATCACAAAGCCTGAGTTGAGTTCCAAAGTAAGGCTCTTTGTTTTAAACTCTCTGTAAATACATGTTCAAATCCAGGCTCCTAAAAGGGCAATTCTGGATCAGTCAAAAGGAAGTCTAAACAGAAAGAGCAAAGATGATGACATCATAAGCTCACTCACTTGCATTTTCATATCAACTGTTCAAAAACGGTTTTTCAAAAAATTAGCAATATTTCACAATGTTATAATTTCCCCGACTTTTATCTGATTTTGATCAAACTGTCGCTGGCTGGCTTGTAAAATCGCACTCTTTCTTTTCAGACCAACTTTTAACTGGTTCAGATTTGCCCTTGGACTATGGGATTGAAGTGCCATCCTGTGACAAAATCTGTCAGAATTCTTTTGTTTTTTCATTTGCCTGAAATGTCAACAAGCACTTCCGAAGTCGACAAATATTGACATTTGCAGACATGTTTACCTTCAAAGTGCTCAAAAACTTTAGATGTCACATGTCCAATTTGAAAAGCACTTTCAGGAAAGGCACATGTAAAGGCTAGAGACTTGTAGCTGACACATACTGTCACGACATATCTTCATACCGATATTCAATGTATCTTTATATCAGTATTCATCCTATCTTTATATATATTGTAGCAGTCTATGTCCCCCAAACAACCTCCCCCACCCCAACCCCCCCCCCAAAAAAAACAAACAAACAAACAAACAAACAAACAAACAAACAAACTGTAAAAGTGAAAATTTTTGCTTGAGTAATGTTTTGGCACTCAGTCCAGTGAGATGAATTTAGCATAGTTCTAACTCTGCAGAATCAAAATGCAAAACAGTATGACATACATCAAGGAAAATGTTTGAATAGTTTTATTTCCGCACTAGTTTCATGTCGCACACAATGTGCGAAAAATTCCACATCACAAAAATTTCCACTTTTACAGTAATTGCTGGGGGGGGGGGGGGAGGAGGGGTGAGAAGATTCACAAACATGATTTTTCTGTGCTGTGCGAAGTTGAGTGTGATGACACTAGCTATATTCCTCAAACACTCTATCTGCATTTTTTTTTCAATGCCAATTTAAGAAATTGTCAGAACTTCCTTTACTTTAATCAGCAAGAATCAATCTACACTTGATCATGCCCACCTGTAAACGTCACAAAAACCATTTTGAGGTGACGTCATAAATCCATGTATGAACTTCATTGGTTGAGTAAAATAAGGGCGTTCAGGTTCCTATGATCTATGGCATCAGCGGCACCTTAACGCCCTTATGTTTCTAAACCGATGATTTGTCAATTTTAAATGTCATCATCAACTGTAATGTGCTGTGATGTGGATTCAGGCATTTGATGATAATTGTTACAAAAAAAATACAAAAAAGAGGTGTATACAGAGAGCTTTGTAAGGCCCTTTGCAACTTTTATACTCAGCTTGCCCTTACATTTCATAAGAAATAAAAGACAGGTTTGATATCTCACACATCCATCTTACATAGCAGGGCTCGACACTAACGGTGGCCCGGTGGCCCGGGGCCACCAAAAACGCAAGTCGGGCCACCAAAAATTTCAGAAATGAAGACTTTGGTGGCCTGATCGGGCCACCAAAAAAGGTCGGATGTTTGCCTTTGGGCCACCAAAAATAAAAGTTAGTGTGGAGCCCTGTACATAGGTTTTCCTCTGATCACCAATTGTCTTCCTATTTTATTATTGTCCTGATTCAAGAGCAATAATTTATCACCCGGAGTAGACAAACTTAATATCATGTATCACTGGTTTGTGCCATTAATTGAGAGAGAGAGAGAGTGAGACAGAGAAAAAAAGAAGGGCGTGGCTTCAGAACAAAACCAATCATTTCACGTCGGCTTCGCCTTCCTCAGCTCCATCCTGGCCACGGCCTGTCTGTGGACCTCATCCGGCCCATCGGCCAGCCGGAGTGACCGGGCCATGGCATAGAAGTGAGAGAGGGGGAAGTCCGAGCAGACGCCGGCCCCGCCGTGGGCCTGCATGGCGCGGTCAATCACGCTCAGCGCCATGCTGGGGGCAACGACCTTGATCATGGCGATCTCCCTGGCGGCAACCTGTCAAAAGAAATTTTTTACATTTTCATTAAAAAAAAAGGGCCAATCAACATTGAAACTATGATCATCTAAATGGTACAGCATCTTGGCCAAAGCAGAGATACTATGAAACAAGATTTACGCATCATGTGGCAAAATACTATGTAATGACAATGACAAATGCTACACTTCTGTGTGAAATTGTACATTTGTATACCAGTGTATCCATGTCATGACTTTGGTTTAGGATGTGATCAATAATACATTTACATGGCCTGGAAGAAAAACAGGTTTCTCGAGAACACTGAAAGAGCTGCTGCTGTGTTACAATAAGATTCTTCATAACTGATCAAATAATAGACTAAATGAAATGAACACACACATATTATAAATGAATACATAATTAATTTGATGAAAATAATGAGCAAATAAAACAGCGCTTAGAAACGTTTTAATAAGCGCTTTATAAATGATATTTATTATAATTATCATTTAATCATTGAACACAATGTTCATGAATATATAACTACTAACATACATACACATATAAACAAATAAATACATACATACATAAATACATCGTACATACAAATGTACAGTAAAACAAAGAAAAAACATACCTACTACGAGCTGCCAGTATCTGGAGCTTAATCATACTCATTGCACGTTTTTTGAAAGGAGATATTGACCTACACATAGAGGTGGATTCAACGAAACTAGAAGCCAAACATCAAACAATTCATTCATCAGTTATCATAAATCTTTCAAACTGTTGTTTATTTGAAAATCAAATGAATAATGAATAATTTCATAAATAATTAATGATCTAACAAAGTTAAATCCTCACCTTGTTTCCCACTGTGTCCATCATCAAGGCTGCCTTGAGGGTCAATAGCCTGGCCTGTTCAATCTCTATCCTACACTTGGCGATATCCTGCTGGATGGCGCCCTGTTCCGCCAGGGTCTTGCCAAACGCAACTCTGCTGGTCGCCTGGTTTAATGATAGAACAAAAAAAAAAAAATACCAAAACAGTGAGAATGGCCTTTATCAATAACGCTGTCACGGCACACTGGAGACAATGCTACATTACTTTTGATCTTTCCTCCTCGTATGTGGAATTTTCTAACTTTCACAATTTTTTACAAAAGTGTGACCCGCTACAACAAAAAGGTCCTAAAGTCGCGCACGGTCGAAGCCGTGAAAATCGAGTTTGAAGTCAGAGCATTAAAATTGGTCAAAACTTATGATTTTCTGATTTTGATATATTATTGGAGTCTAACATGTCTTCTATCATCTGTCGAAATTTTGAAGCAAAATGATCAAAGGAAAGATTAAAAAAATTGCGTTTTTCTGAGCCATGTTTTTTGGCGTTTCAACGAAGCAGAAACTGGTTCGAAAATTTGGATTGAGCGCCACAGATAGGTTCCGCCCCTAACAACGACCAGAGTGATCTCATTGGTCAGTTTCCTGCTTGCTGCTAACCGAAGCGTGAAGCTCGCACACTGCCCAGTCGACTGGTGCGTGCGGGCGGGGTGCGCTATGATCAGCCGCTTCTCACATCCTGGTCACTGATTGGTTGGTGAGGAGACCGCCGACGCTGATGTGCTTGAATGAACTCTTCGGGGGTTGCTAGGGCTTACCTTCTATTGTCCAGAGGTGAAAACTGACTTGCGTGTCCCTTGATCGCGATTGCGTCGAAAGGAAGACTTTTAGGGCGCTTTTCTCGAAACAGTGATTTTCCAGACGTCTCAACATGCTCTCTTTTCAACGTCGATATCTCCGCAGCCGATTATATTTATAAAATGTGTTATATATCAATTTAAAGCAGAAAGATTAGGGGACTATACCATGTAATTTTCAAATAATCGACCTCGCCCGACTTTAGGATCATTTTGTTGTAGCGGATTGGAGATGACAATGCCATCACCTCAAAAGCTTCCCATAAGACTGAACATAATTTTCATAATACTTTATTTGTGTGTGTGTGTGTGTGTGTGTGTGTGTGTGTGTGTGTGTGTGTGTGTGTGTGTATGATAAAGAAGATTCTATTCTATAATCCTCATCCTGTTTGCAGTCTTGTCGTGACATAATGACATTGATTTTCAAGGGGGGAAAGGGTTTGTAGTTGCTAAACTATTGACCATAAATATCATCATACCTAGAATTTGCTATAGAAAGTAAACTGGGAGCTCTTGCAGTGTAGTAAACTATGCATGAGTACAGTTTAACATAAAATAGTTTGCATCACATTTCTGTGCTCTTGTAATAACATCACGACAATGACTTTCAGTGGGGAAAGGGGTTGTAGTTGCTAAGATCACAAATATTATTATACCCAGATTTGCAATAGAAAGCACATTGGGAGCTTTTGAAATGTAGCAAACTGTGTAGAGTACAGCTTAACACAAAATCCTTTGCATCACATTTCTGTGCTCTTGTAATAACATCATGACAATGACTTTCAGTAGGGAAAGGGGTTGTAGTTGCTAAATTATAGACCACAAACATAACTGTATCCAGAGTTTGCAAGAGAAAGTACATTGGGAGCTCTTGCAATGTATTAGACTAGACATTTGTACGGTTGCAGGGCTATAGAAATGTGAATATTGTATCATATTGTTTCAAAAGAAAGAAAGGAGAGTATTGGCCATTGCCGACTCACCCTCTGTACCATGAGGTCCAGAGACCTCTCTGCTGCTCCGATGAGCCTCATACAGTGGTGGATCCTACCCGGACCAAGGCGACCCTATAAACACACAGTCACACAGACACACTGTAGACCTTTCATCCATCAGGGAAATACTTCAAACGAGACTCTACCATACGTCCCCACAAAAATTACAACAGAACCCTCTGCAAGGGTAACTTTAAAAACAGTGAATTAATCCAAGTACAATTTCAAGATATGAAACTATAACTAATCATCAATACCTTACAGAAAATCCCATCCAATTTGCTTCAGTAGTCAAAGAGAAATGACAATCTTTGTAGAGCATGTCAGGAATCCCTTCCTTCCGAGTTCTGTCCATTGTATTTACACATTGATATGCATCTCCCAGAGCATCCAAGTATTTAACTTGGATGAAACAGACCCATGACATGCTTTACAATGATCCATATTTCTCTTTGACCACTTAACCAAACTAAATGGGGTTTTCTGAAATATATTGGTAAGATGTTATATTTTTAGACCCTGAAATAGCATTCTGACGGTTTAATCATATTGAAAGTTTTCAGTGCAGAAATCTGATTAAAATTTTTTTTGGGAAATAGTGTACAAGGTTTCAGATCTGCTGCATCATACACATGGGTGTGTGTTTGTCCCACAGCCTACGAAGGAACCTTCTTTTTTTTTTAAGTATAGACAATTTCGATACAAATCTTTACAATGTAAATTTCTGCTTCACGATTTCATTTGATATCATCTTCATTTGATCAACACAACTCACTGAGAAGGCAGGATCTCCAACATTACTCTACAGAAACAACAGTGCCACAGCAAACTATTATCATAGATATTACCATGCAGCATGATAAAATCTCTTGACTCCACAATATGTTCTTCAGAAATTGATAAAGAATATAAATGAAAAAACCTGGTAAAAGTAAGTTTATCATGATAACCTTTATTTTGGTGCAGTAATCGTGACTTCAATATGTTGAGCTACAAGTACATTACCCCATGAGACTGCGTTAACAACAGAACACACTTATGTATTTCCTATCAGATCATTGTTCTTTTATCTATAATAATAACAATAAATAAAGACAGAATAAACTGACCAGAAAGAATATAAATTATTAGTGGAAAAGTGAGCAAAGAAAATGGGATTCCATCGGGATTCGAACCCGAGACCTCCGGATTGCTAGACCGGTGCTCTACCGACTGAGCTATAGAAAGCCCTAGTACAGTGTTCGTCCCAGAAACCCTTAACTCTCAATGCTCGGGTGGTCAGAAGCTATATCAGTGTGTTTGTGTGTGACACACAAACACACACTTGAACCTGGCATAAACCCGAAGGATAATTCAACTTGGGGATAAATGCGAGGGATCACCGAAGTGATGCAGCTTTTTGAGTTTGTAACAAATAAAGACAGAATAAACTGACCAGAAAGAATATAAATTATTAGTGGAAAAGTGAGCAAAGAAAATGGGATTCCATCAGGATAACAATAATGAGACTGTTATAAATACAGAGACTCTACAAGGCACATGCAATTTTCTCAATTCAACTTGGACGTAAATGTTCAAACTAATCCTTGGCAAAGACGAGAATGCTAACATCTAATTTTTTGACATGCTTGGATGCATGTGAGACTACAGATAATGAAGATGACACCACAGTTTTTGCCTCCTACACACCTGTGCAATTTCAAAACCGCGCCCTGCTCCCAGGATCATGTTCCCCGCCGGCACCCTGACGTTGTCGAAGACCACCTCCGCGTGGCCCTCGGGCCTGTCATAGAAGCCGTACACCGACAGCGGGCGCGCAATGGTGACACCCGGCGCATCCATGGGCACCAGCACCATGGACTGCTGGCGGTGCCGCGGGGCGCCGGTGTCCGACTTGCCCATGAAGATGCAGACCTTGCAGCGGGGGTTCATGGCGCCCGAGGTCCACCACTTTTGCCCGTTCAGGACCAGCTCGTCCCCCTGCGTCTGGATGTCGGCGCAGATGTTGGTGGCGTCAGATGAGGCAACCTGAGCGAGAGAAGCCATGTCTTGAGAAAGAGAGCTTCATTCCATTGCCTTTTGATTACAATTACTAAATTGAATAACATACTATTCACACAAAACAGTTGTTTCACTTTCTATTGATTTCAACAAATCCCATTAATAGGTCAGGGTCAGATAATTACATATGGAAGCTCCTTGGAATGTTCATACTACATATAAATGTATCACATTAGAGTTCACATAAAGATCAGTTTCACAGCTATACCTTAAATCACACAGAGAGTCATTAAAACTTTGAATTAAATGACTTTTTAAAATGTCTGGACTTCTGTCAGCATATTTCTAACTTTCAAGATGACCAGGCATGGCAAAAACTAGAACTTACGTCACCTTCACCCTAGTAAAAACAGCAGATAGAGACATCCTAAAACATGACCATTTCCCAAAAGTTCATCACTTAAAATCAATGACTACTTTTAAGCAACAGCTCAACACACTATGTCTAATTACAAAATATGCCATCTGCAGACAACGTTGGAAGAAAATCAAAGTCAGACAGACCTGCCAAAGGGCCAGCTGCTACCCTTTAATGGGATGGGATGGGGTTAAACGAGGGGGTACTTACGGCAGGTTCCGTCATGCCAAAGCAGGAGCGGATCTCGCCTGCTAGAAGTGGCTCCAGCCACTGCTTCTTCTGCTCCTCCGTCGCGTACCGCACCAGGACCTCCATGTTTCCTGTGTCGGGGGCGCTGCAGTTGAAGATCTGGAGGAATGACAATAAAACACTTGGATCATTCCGTGTTGGATGGATATACACCCCATCATAGATGCTTGCCCAAGGACCATCTCAAATGCAAACACAGCTGTAACATTGTATTATATAGCAAAGGTAAGCAAAGCAAATTTGCTACTTTGGTTGTGTAGTTTGTTTCATACTTATAACGCACACAAGCTATTCAAATAAGAAAGGGGGTCTTGACCTCGACCTCCCGGCCCCGCAACACCCCCCCCCCCCATCCCACATTCACACTGAAAAAAAAAAAGTTCTGCGGCCCCTGCAGCAGCGGTGCAAGTCATCTTTCACTGGCACTCAATGCATTGTGCAGACAGAGGCTTTCATGTGCATTTCACTTTTGCTAATCTTGGCTCCTCGAAAACTTTGCGAAAGTTTCATGTGGGCAAAAATTTCTGGTTTTGCAGTATGTACCTCTGGTGCATATATTGTACACTGTGACCAAAATTCACGAAAGTTTCACGCATGCGAAAATGTCTGGTTTTACAGTCTGTACTTCTGGTGCATATACACTGTGACCAAAATTCATGAAAATTTCTGGTTTTACAATATGTACCTCTGGTGCATATACACAGTGACCAAAATTCATGAAAGTTTCATGCATGCGAAAATGTCTGGTTTTATAGCACGTACCTCTTGTGCATACACACTGCAACCCCAAAACACGAAAGTGTCATGCATGCGAAATTTCTGGTTTTACAGTCTGTACCTCTGGTGCATATACACTGTGACCAAAATTCACGAAAGTTCATGCATGCGAAAATATCTGGTTTTAAACTACGTACACTGTACCTCTGGTGCATACAAACTACGACCCATGACCTCACAGAGGTGGGCGTACTCCACATTGGTCAGACCAGCTCCGTACTTGACCTCTGGGTCTGACTCTATGGGCAGGAAGAGGTTCCACAGGCCTTGGGCCTTAGCCTTGGCCTGCATGGACCAAAAAATAACAACACAAACAACAGTAGCTGAGGCAAAAAATTAAATCAAAATAATGAGGCTAAGGATGAAAAGGGCAAACATTGTGGTGATTATACTGACTATAAACTGACTACAATGATAAGAATGATACTCCACTTAACAATAGCAGTGATGATGACAGTGAAAGTGTATCATCTGGCTCCTGACTTATTGTATAACAGCGTGAAAAATCAACTATTCATATGATCATGATGATACTGCTCTCATCTGACTGAAGAAAACACCCAAATGAATAATGTAGACATTAATGCTGCACAAATTGCAATTATCCCAAAATGTCATTATTGGTCAATACTTTGTTGTTGTTCTCAATGTTCTGTGGCTGATGTAGACTCATTGCTACATGTATATATTCTTTTTGTTTTAGAAAGAACTTACTAAAAATAGTGTACATCAAGAAATATTGCTTTTAAAATACACATCATTTGAGGGTTGTACATTTGTATAATATCCCTTTCGCAAACATAAAAAAAAAAATTGGTATGGTCGAATAATACTGTCTCCAACATCATGTATAAAATCTTGATGTAATGCAACTCAGTGTTTTTAAAACAGAAATGGAAAACTAACCCCATATCACTTGAGAAGATGCTCTCCTCCTTCACTGGAAGTTTTTGTATCTATTCTCCCCCTATAATCATGAAGTTTCCAGTTTTATTATTCTTAGGAAAGGTATGAATCGCCTATGTCTATGATATACCAGCTTATGAAAAGAATCTAATTTTTAGGGTTGCATAAGGAACACACAAACTTCAAACCTCTCAGAATCACGGCCATCACTAACTTCCATTGGTAAATTGCATTTGGTTGTCATGACTTTGGGTACGACAGGACTCAAATCACGCAAAGCTTTCTCTCAAAAATGATATGGATGACGGATCCCACATGATTGCATTAAAATCACCTTCAGCTCTTCCATCAGTGGGTGTGCCTCCCACGTGCTGCTGTTGAGGTAGAATTCCTCCATTTCTTTCTCCGCAGGGAGGATGTGCGTGTCCAGGAACTGCATCAGCTGGGCGTGGAGCTCTTGCACCCTCTCAGGGAGGGCGGAGGGGGTGCAGGCTAGGAGTCCTGGTGGCAGATACAATTAGACTTTAACCCCTGATGATGAATTTGCATGTGTCAATTGGTGGTCCATAACTTTTGCAAACCATCCAAACAATAGACTTGTACAAAATTTATCATCTGTCTTGTCTTGGCGAAGATACCCACAATCAATAGGTTGATTATCATGGCACTGACTACTCGACAACATATTTCTTGATGAAAGCAACATTTTTTTCATTTGCACTAGATGTTAAAGTCTATAATATCATCATGTTCGTCATAATCAATGCCACCCTGCATACACGTGTATATATTCAAAATTATATTTTTATTGCTATCATCATTATCATAATCATTATCATCAGCATCAGCATCATCGTCATCTTTTATTATCATTACTTTCGTGTTTCCTATTATCTGTTATCTGTTCTGCCAATCAGCATGTCATAAGCAAACTTTCTTGGTAGAACAGCATGCAGTGTGATAGAAGCCAGCCTCTTAATTCCGACTATTAATGTTCTGGCTACACAATGTGATATTTCCTTCATCTTCTTCTGTAATATAGTCATATATATCTGACATCAAATGTGAAAGGTCAAAGTTCACAACCTCTTTACCTGTCTGGGTGGAACTCCCCTGAGAATACTGTCTGACAGGAGTGTGTGTGATGCAGCTTGGGCGTGACAGGGTGGAAAAGCCCCTGGACGGGGGCTGTCCGGCAGGGCGGGGCACCTGTCCACTGGGCGTGGAGGTGGGCGTGGCAAAGGACCAGCCGAGGTCAGCAATGCTCTCTGCTAGGGCCCCCACTGCCTTGGCCTTGGCTGAACTGGCTTGACCTGGATATGCCAATGATGGACATTCACAGTGGTCAGGGTTTCCATTTGACTTTTAAGAGTCACTCCACACTTTGGGCATCAGTAGTATACTTAGAGAAAAAAAAAATGTAATTTTAACTTGTTCCTGAAGACACACATATCTTCACAGAAGTTGGGATTAGAAGGATGAAAGGAGAATTAAACTTGCTGAGGATAATGTATATATGAAACTCCAAAGATGTGGGCAAATAGTACAAATTGCCAAGACAAGAAGTAATACTCATATAGCGTACATGTATATTTCATTCATCGAAACCTATGTAAGTCGTTTGATTCAGTAACATTTCACAACAGCCTTTAATCAAGACTGTCACATACTTACATCTGCCAATATTTCATTTGTATACACAAGTTCATTTTTAGTGTGAAATAGACCATTTTTTTTCCCCTTAGAATATTTCCTGGAGTACTTTTGCAAACTATGTATACACTTGTAATTGACATTCACAAAACCACCAAACTCCTTAATAAGTACACACCTTATGCAATCAAAACTCCATGACAACTACAAAAAGGGAAAAAAATAAGAATTTATATTTTTTCAAAAGGTTTGCAAAGGGAAAACAAAAAGTGGGAAGAGCACATGTTGTGACATGTGATGGCACCCATTTGACCCAACACCTCCAAGGTAGAAGAGGTGTCAAATACCGGTAAGCAGCTTCCACGATGAATGGGGAATCATTATCATTATCATTATTTTTTTTTTTTTTTGTCTAAAAGCGTTTTGAGCTATTGATGATGAACAGGTCAACAAGATGTGTGTGTGTGTGTGTGTGTGTGTGTGTGTGTGTGTGTGCACATGTCTGTCTGTCTGTGTGCACGTATTGGGCTGGATTTAAAGGGGGAGGGGAGATATGAATGTGGAGGGGTTTGATATTTTGCATAGTTGTAAAGGTATATTGTTAGGAAGGGTAACTAGGCAGAATTGATTTGGGATGGGTTTTTATATTAGATATAACATAATTCTGTTTTTCTTTTTTTTTTTTGGGGGGGGGGGAGGGGGAAGAAGGTGGGTAATTCCATCAGTTACAATGAAAGATGAAATGTGTGTCTCAAATGTTACCTTTATCAACAACTCAAACTTCTATTTCCAAGTGCAGAAATGTTACATTTATGAACTATGTCTGCTATGTTGTACAGTAATACCAAACTGAATTGCTGTTTTGGGTATCATTTAATTCGAAGTCAATAATTTTTTTTTTTTTTTTTCAGAATGTACCCCGTAGCAAAACATTTCATTTTCATGTTTCTTCATCCACAATGGGCCGAATGCATAAAACAAGCAATTGCTTGTAAGCAATTGCTTCAAGCAAAAGCACAAGCTCGTCTAGCAAAAGGTCTAGCTCAAGCAATTGCTCAAATCCATATGTATAACCTTTTGCTAGTGCTTATACCTTTTGCTTGTCCCGCACAAGCAATTGCTTACGTTTTCAACAAAAGGGACGTCACGCCTGTGCCAACACAAGAACAAAGGCGAGTGTGGCAGCATGTATTTGAAAGGGCATGTGTGCAGAAACATTTCCTGACATAGCAGAAGAGCTATGAAATGACACTCAAACGTGCACACACAGACGCACACACACAACTACACACACACACACCACATATCACTAGCTGATTCCCATCACTGCTTACAGTAGCCCGGATCTGCCAGATCGCACGTGGAGAGGCGTCTTGCTCTCCACCGAAGTCAGACACCCTACCTGTTTTTCATCACATTTTGCGTGCTGACCACTGGACATTCCTGTTGTTGAAATGAAAAATTTCCTACTCTACTTATGAGTAATTTCTTGTAGATTTATACCACTCCTTCACAAGTGTGGTCTTTCTTCCATGAATATGAAAATGGTACTTAAAAGGGAACGTCCCAGATACGCAAAAGCTCAAGCTCATTTTACAGAGCTTGTAAAATCGTAAGCAATTGCTAGCAAGAACTAGCAAAAGGTATGTTTTATGCATACGTTTTTAAGCAAATGCTTGGTCTCTAAGCAATTGCTTGCGGGCAGCAAGCAATTGCTTGTGCTTGTTAGCAAAAGCTTCTGCTCACAGGCAATTGCTTGTTTTTATGCATACGGATTCGAGTAAAAGGCTAGCACAAGCAATTGCTAGCGTTTATGCATCCGGCCCAATGTGTTGAGCTACTGAGCATGAGAAAGTCAATGACAGCTTGTGATGACTGTGGCTAATACACTTACTTTCTCTCGATAGTGTGAATGTTGTTTGTGTGAGTGTGTGTGTGTCTGTTTGTTCATCTGTCTGTCTATGTGCATGTGTCTCTTTGTCTGTCTGTCTGTGTGCATGTTTATCTATATCTTTATTGGCTCACACCTATAGATGCAAGTCATGAAAAGTGAATTTTATGGAGGTGAAGAAAAAAAAAATTATCAAAATGTAGTTGGGAAGTTTCATGTGTCACTATAGGAAGCGTCCTGGCTGTCACAACATCTTCGCCGACAAACAAAGAAACGGAAAGAACGGAGAGAACGAAGAAGAATCGATATTCAGTCGATGCCAACAAAATCTGAGGCGACAGAAGTACCGCGCCGGACGAAGATGTAAAAACCAAAAGAGGTGTGATGTGATTACGTGACGAGAAACTGCTAAACAAGTGACGGATGGGGGAAAACAGACACACCTGCCGTTATATACCCACTCATCTAGCTTCACGCTCCACAACAGTCTTTTCATAGATTGAATTCAGCAGGCAGGTGTTGACGGACAATGAAAGAACTTCACACGAAGATGCAGTCTTGGGTTAGTCTTTAACTTCTCTTTTTTTTCTATATTCCAACATTCTTTCCATATCATCTTGTTCTTGATACAAAAATATGATTTCTTCAAGGGAGGGAAAGAAGTTATGTTTAATATCAACAGAGGTATGTTTGAAAAGAACAACAAGAACAGTGAATGGCTGAGTAAGAATCAAGAGCATGAAGTAAATCTTGTGAAAACTTACTAAATTACACATTCTCTCTCTTGAGTTTCATGGACCAAAAGATTATATTTTCTTGAAGTTATTAGAAGATTTGGAATAAGCAGGTTAAGCCTATGTCATTGACCAAATGCCATCATACAATGTAGCTGAGCCATGACAGCATTTATTTTTTAATTTGATATACAGCTTGTATTAGTGCTAGAAGTCAAGAACAGCAATAATAGTAAGTATTAATAACCTGAGGTGTGATTTTCTTTAATTTGTCTCCTCCGAAAAACAAAATTTGTAAGATGTTACAAATTTCATCTGTAGAGGGAGACAAATTGAAGAAAATTCACACCTTGACCTTCACCCCTCTGCTAGATAATCTCTTGCTTTTATCAAATTAAACCTGTTGAAAAATTACCACAGAACCAGCCACTGTATGGAATATGTGTCTCAAACTACAGTTCGACCTCGATTACCCAGCCTCCTTTTATCCGGAAATCTCTATTATCCAGACGCGTTCACACAGTGAAGGACTTTTTTTTTTTTCATCCAAAAACTGAGAAAAAACAGTGACTTTCATGGATCTATTTCACTAATTTCATGAGATGTGCATGATAGGTTTCTCAATATCTAATGAGGTAAAACATGTATGATTTTCACATAAAGATATACTTTATTTTTGTGAAGAAGGGACTACAATTTTGCGCAGGCTAGCATAGATTACACCACCGTTGCGGGGTACGCTACCTGCCTAGCTGCCAGTGCACTGGGACGGCAGCTTGGAAAAGGCAGCTATATACATTTAATAACATTGTGTCTCCCATATCCGGCCAATTCGATTATCCGGATGAGCGCCGGTCCCGCCATGGCCGGATAATCGAGGTCGAACTGTAACTAATTTTTCTGTTTTGCGTTTTTCTGCTTTGTATTCGTGTAAAAGTGTGTCTTGTTGTGTTGTGTGTGTTTTTTTAATCACATATAGACCCACATCAAATATAAGATAATAATAATAATAATAATAATAATAAGGTCTTATTTACCCAGGGTAGCCTCTTCAGTGTTGCCACTGCTCTACCAGAGGGCCCTGCTATTATTATTACCCTAGCGTTGCCAGGTACCCATTTATACACCTGGGTCGAGAGGGACATTGTGGGTAAAAACACCTTGTCCAAGGATGTAAGCACTGGGCGGGATTCGAACTCACGGTCCTCCGTTCGGGAGTCGGGAGTCTTATCCACTATGCCACAGCGCCCCCACAATATAAGATGTAACTTCATTCCTTCTTACAGTCACACAAATTCTGCATACAGTGTACATGTATATGAATACTTACATGTACATGTAGGAATGTTGAAAGGCATAAATGGCATCACTTTCTACAGCTGAGGCGTGAAATTCGCGAAAATTAAACCCTCACGAAAATAACAGCTTGTGCATATTCAGTACAGTACATACATACATATTATACAACACAGTGTACATTTATTCCCCTACTACTTAGTCAACTTACTACTACCAAGCGAATGAATGAAATGCCACGCCTAGTTCCCAAGTGATTTGTAATACCCTTAGGCCCGAATTCATGAAGGTGGTACAAATGAAACCATGGTTTAAACCATGGACAAAAACCATGGAACGCCAAGTGTCGCACGGAATATTTCGTTGCGAAGATGGTAATTTCGTCGACAAAATGACTGTTTCGTGAACGGAAATATCATTTTGTGGACGAAATGTTCATTTAGTTACAAAATGTTGTCATTTCGTTACAAAATAATAATCTAATCGACAAAATGACTGATTTCGTAACGAAATATTCCATGCAACACTTGGCGCTCCATGGTTTTTGCCCATGGTTTAAACCATGGTTTTATTTGTACCACCTTCGTGAATTCGGGCCTTTATGTTGCCCACTTTGACAGTTATTGTACTTTCAGGCTAAGCACAGGAATGAGAAAAACATAAACAAATAGAGACAAAAAGAGAGAAAAAAAGAGCATCGAGAATACTATATCACAACCATCATTGCTACCTGAGGAGTCACGTGGCCAAACATGTGGAATAGCAAGCAGGAATAAGAAAAACAGAAACAATTAAAGAGAGATAAAAAGAAAAAAAAAAGAACATCATGAATAACAACAACCATCGCTGGTACCAGAAGAGCCACATGGCCAAACACGTGGAATGGCACGGTCAATACCATGACACATCAGAGGTGTTGGCCTGCAAAGAAATGTTGCACAGCACGTGGTGCGGGACAATGTGGGCGGGTCACAAACAGGAAAACATTGAGAAGGTCAACGACACGTGCGAGTAGTGCAAGCAGGTGGAACACACACACACACACACACACACACAACAATAACAACTTCACCATAAAACAACCCTGGCATCCCATTGTTCTGGATGCGTTGCTGGTTCATTTGATGCATACGTTAAAGCGCTGCAACATCAGAAGTCATTTTTACTTTTTATTTTGGCATGGGCTATGAGTTTTCACACAGTCTCACCTTGTGTGGAACGCTTGTAAACCCCTTGGAGAATGGCAGCGATGCGGAAGTAGCTAAAGGCCATGTAGAACTCGAGGTTGTCTATGGGTGGGAGGTCCCTTTTTGTGCAGTATGCTGTCGTCACATCATCCATGGATGGTATACCCAAGCTGGAAATATCTACGCCTCGAAAACCTAACATAACAACAACAACAACAACAACAAATGAAACAGAAATAAGCAAGCAAAATGTTCATTCCGGCCATAGTTTGGTCATACATATATACATATTTGTTTACTTCCACGTCCGAATCACACAATGAACAGTATAACTAGTCATCACTTTACTGAATTTTTGAATGATGATCTCAAGAAGAACATTGCTTCTGATTCAAACTAGCAATTATTCTAGTTTATGGGGGGGGGGGGGGTTGTTTTGTGCAGACTTAATCGACCTTCACCAGTTCCGTCTAAACTTTCTACAGTAGAGGATTTGTAGCAGACCAATTTCAATGTTGCCAATTTAATGACAAGGAGGTGATTTCTGCGGTAAAATTTCCCCATGAGTCTATGGCTTTAATTTGCAGAGGCTACACCTGTACATTGTATCTCATATTGGGTATGTGTCTCTTTGGAGGAGCAACACTGTGACAGGTTGCGCAGGATGGTGACATGACATTTGTTCCTGCGACAATTGCTCCAGTCTCATTTTCTATAAGGATTTCGGGTTAGGGTTAGCGTTGTGATGGGATTTTAGGTTTAGTTTAACCCTAAAGGGGCCGGGCTTTTTTGGCTATGCTCAGACCGGGGGGGGGGCGGATTCCGCCCCCCCCCCCTGAGATCTCGGCCATCGGTGGTGCGATCGCGATGAAATTTTGCATGCGTGAGACCCGCGTCATAATCTACAAGATTGTGTTATAAGATTTTTTGAAACAATCAATTTCTAATTTTAATTAATTAATTATGCAAATTAAGCTCAAGGTGATATTTTAGCTTAATTAAAAGCATTGAGAGTCTAATTTTTGATCTGTAAATCTGTTTTAGCATATTCAACAATTGTACATCACAAAAACTTCCAAAACTCATTTCAATTCTTATGTATTTTATTGTTTTCAGAATTTCTTATGTATTTCTTTGTTTTTCAACTTTTGTTTTTTCTTTGTTTTTTCATTGGAAATTGTCACTGACCACTTTTCTACCATAATTAGCACAAAATTAATCAATGAAAGTGATTAATTGTAAAAATAATAAGGTTTTTATGCCTTTCATGACAGAGCACTGTTTTCCATAGGAAATGTACACAAAATCACAAAATTGTGCCCGTTTTGGAGCGACATTCCATTACAAAAATGGGCGTGGCTTCGCAAAAGTATGCGCGGACGTTGCAAATTTGGTCTCAAAAGTTGCGCGAGACTTGAACAAAGAAAGTCAAGAAGCCTCGCGATGAGGCCTTCTCGCGTTACAGAATTATAGCGCGAAACGTCGAGGGGGGGCGGATTTCGCCCCCCCCCCTTGATTAGGGTTAGGATTGTAAATGTTTGTGGGTAGAATTTATGTTTGGGTGAATAGCATGCAGATATTTCATGGGAGCAATTGTCACAGGAGCAAATGCAATGGAACCAGGCAGGGTACATAGCTATCATATACACTAACATATGGTAAGAGAGCATAGTGAACAGGCATAGAGAGTGTACATAATACTGGCACACGTGAAAGATTTGGCAAAAAAAAAAAAAAAAAAAACGAAGAAAAAAAAAAAGAAGGAGACTGTGCACCTTTTATCAGGGGAGAGTCTGGTAGGAAGTATGGCAGGCAGCAGTAGGCTAGGTCTGAAATGGGATCACCAAGCGTGGAAAGCTCCCAGTCCAGGACGGCTAATACTTCTGGCTTCTCAGGGTGGAATATCAGGTTGTCCAGCCTGGGTCAAGATATAAACATGGGACTGTGATAGTTCTGTTGCTGATCATCACTGGGGCAATGATTACCACCTCTGTATTATCATAGTAATTATGCTTTTAATGTTCATATACAACGCTGAACACTGGCAGCGATCTGACAGTCCCAGACTGGTAAAAACCACAGTTGGACCAGTCACTTGTCAGAAATTGCTAAACTTACAGGTCCGACATAACCAGTAAAATAATAAAATTAACATTGTCAGGGCCATTTAAAAGAAATATAGGGCCGGTAAATTCAAGGTTCGGACCAGTAGTTAGTGTGCAGTCTAAAGGTAGCCCACTTCAGTTTAATCACTGTCCATCCCTGGAGGTTCTGCCATTATTTTTACCCCAGTAATTACCAGGCTTCCTTTGTACCCCTGGGTCAAGATCAATATTATGGATATTACTGACATTCTGCCCATGAACACATTTATCAGGAAGGACTTGAACCACGGGTTCCCTATTTGAGAGCTAAGCATTTCATTCACAATACCACAGTATTCCTATAGAGTAATAATGATGTTATCATACACTACCTGTAGTTTTATTATGTACCTTTCTATTACATACACTTCCCCTTCTCATCAATATCATCAGAGTTGTTAGCAAGCCATTGCCATTTAATTGTTATCTTACCAACATAAACATCATCATTTACTCTGATATGCTACTGTCCTCTAAAGCATCATTGTGACAGTCAACAGATCATCAATTTTTACAAAATCCAACATACTGTGCTATAAAAATGTTATCAAAACAAGTGGGAGTAATTCTCCATTTCAGGTTTTTCCTCTAATCAATACAAGTAATATAATATCTTCCCCTATTACTCAAAATTTTGTCCATATCAAACCAAAATCCAGTTATTCTCTGAAGTGGACTACCAATTAATCTAAATTAGTTCCCTCTCTTGTAAAATCAACACGTAAAAATCAATGTTGATGCAAACCATGATAACAACACTCATGAGAACTTGCAACAAATGTTACTTTAGAAGGGATGGAACAGTTTTGGTTTAGATGGGGCTGCAGGTTTCCAACTTTGTGTGTGTGTGTTTATGACACAATTAGAAACCTCTCAAATGAAATATGAAAGAACATGTAATTCTTAGAGGAATTCATAAGTTTATTTGATGAAAATTGGCCTGCAAATGGCCGAGATACCCCCAAACAGCAATCCTAACAATATGTGACAGGCCACGACTTTTATTAGGATCTCTTTCTTTCACCTTGTTTTTGGATTATCTCAGTCCTTTCAAAACTGATTTTCATCAAATAAACTTTCAATTCCCCTTAGAATTGTAAGCTCTTAACATTTCATGTAGTGGTTTCTATAAAGTATCTTGCAAAACATTAAAAGCTGAATCATCACCTCAGCCAATACTACAACATCCCTCTAAGTGTAATTACATCACAAATGACCACAAGATCAGTTATTTATGGAAAAAACTGAAAGTTATTCATTACCTAGTCACTTTTACACAAAACAATATGAATTGTCCAATTTGAGGAAACATTTTAAAACAAACTGAAAAACGATATTCAGCAGCAGAAATGCAGAATTAAAACAGGTAGAGCTAGAGATAACCTGTCAGACACCTAGGATATGATAAATATATTCACAAATAATCTCTTGTAATTGGAAATGAAAGATACAAAATATTAGGCAACAGAAGACTGTTTTAATAAATTACATATACATGTATTGAATTTACAAGAACCACGCTACATAGTCCATTCAAGCACTATGATGAAAAGAAAGTGACAATGTATCAAATATTCTCAAATAGCACATGATATGAAAAATAAAACAGGCTGTGGTACAGATGACAGCAATGTTTACAATGGAAATGTAATGGGATAGAATTTCTTGAGAACTGTGACTAAAAATACTATTTTTAGTCAACATACATTTATCTGTAGTGAGATTGTTCTATTAAAGAATTTTTTTCAAGGCAAAGTACTTTCATTTTCTTTTTCTTGAGTAAATAACTAACAGAAATAACTAACAGACGAGAACTAAACATTTGCATCCTCGTATATTGCTCAAAAAGACTCACAATACAAATGTCATTTATGAGTGGAGAGCCATACGGTAAAACCAGAAATTTTCTAGTGCATTTCAATGTTGCGATTTCACGAGCGTTAAGATTTGCAAAATGAAAATGCATGAGAAAGTTTTGTCTACATTATATGCATTGAATGCCAGTGGCAATTCACAAAAATTTCATGCCACGAAAAAAGGCCGTTTGCTCCAACTCATGAAAATTTCATGCCAAGAATATTTCTGGTTAGATAACAATAATTGTTCTTCATTTTGTTAATGTGCAATTAAAGAATGCTGAGGAACTCCTTATAAACAAATCAATATAATCTCTGAGAATGTCAAAAATAGATATACGCTACTCATGAAATGAATACATGTATGCATCTTATATGACTGGAATATGGATAAAATTCTGCAAAACTTGAAAGAAGATTCATAGTGTTCAATACTATTCTCATCTACCAACATCCACAATGACAAGAATTAGTACCACACTGAACATCACATTATCCTCACCTTACCCCGCATGCCCCTGTGAACGTGTCAAAATTACCATGCATTACCGCATGAATTGACATTTTAGCAGCTCACGGTGACTGTGATCACATTTCATAATAACTTTTCTTAATACTTTTTGAAAGTAGTATTAAACAAGGGATTTGCGCTGTCGACGTTAGCAGCAGAAGTAATTCTCTCAAAGCTTTCATCTCATATTGCACTGGCTCTCACTTTGATCTCTTGGGCTAAGATATTTCTTTACAATCGGGTTCATGTGAAATTGCCTAAAGACTTCCATTGCACAGAGTGCAAGGATAATGACAATTTAAATTTCTTGTTTAAAAAGAAGAAAAAAAATAGATGTAGTATGTAAAGAAATCTTAAACACTTTCTGTACTTGATATATCTTATTCTCCCTTTTTCTTTACCATCACATTAGACTGATCAGCTACCTAATGGTAGCTTTTATGAGATCAAACAAATCGTCTTGGCTTATTTTTTAGATGAGCCCATTTTGAACTTCTTCACAACATCGCCACTTGCGTGCTACATGTCCGTTCTTTTGTTTAAAAACAGATAGGCATGTATAATATCTTTTGTTTTGTTTTGTTCAGAGGGATTCAAGTGGGAATACACAAAATTGAAAAGCAAATTAATAAGATATGAAAGTAGATCCCCCCTGACATTTATGCCAAATCCAGCACTCTTTTGAAATGCCGCTGTAACTATTAGCTGAAGAGTTTGTTTGCTTTTGGAAAGTCCACTGATCCCACCTACGGCCACACTGGCGTCAGCCGCATACTTTCACTCCATCGTCAATGCTCTAGGATCAACGGCAGAAGCACCACATCACTACCTCATCCGATTTAGCGCAGACCAAAAAAAAAAAAATCAATGCTCCCCAACAGGGGGTGGGCATTTATTTTTCATACTGGTCTCGCCCGGGTAATGAGAAGAAAAACACTGGAATGCGTGATGATTGTGATCTGATAAGAAAGATTTAGGAACAAATCATCCTCGCTAAAGAGGATTTTTTCTCTAAGATGGGGCACAGGTGGCTTACCTGAAATCTCCATGAACTACCGTTGTCTCGTCCCTCTCGGGGGTGTGCCGCGGCAGCCACTCCATCAGCTTGTTCATGGACTCAATCTCGTGCGTCTTGCTGGCGAGGTACTGCTTGGACCACGTCTTCACCTGCCTCGCCACGTAGTTCCCTGCACACCACAGATTTGTGAGGTAGTATTAGCACATTGTTTCATTTCAAAGGTGACTTTGAATAATTTCAATCTTTGATTGTTTCGGAAATAGACCCATGACTATTTTCGTGAGTGAGACAATCAATTACCTAGGATTAAAATAATAATCACTTGAAAAATTGAGTTACAAACAAACAGATAAGAAATCCCATTTGATTTTCATTCATTTCCTTGACAAAGTCAATCAAAGGGTTGATAAAAGAATACAGCGGAATTTGGAAATCAGAGAACGTGGCTGTAAGCACACCCGTTGAACACTCTTTATCATAACTGAAGTCTCATTCATTACACATCTCTATTAAAAGGAAATAATCTAGTACACTCTACAGTAACTATTCAGTTAATTCAGATTACATTCAAAACATGTACTTTTTCTATTGAACACAAGGCAATACATAATACAAAGTATATAATAAAGAAGTTTAATATGGACAGTTTATAAATTACGTATACTGTGAAGCAAAATATTTTCATGGCATGAAATTTTTTGCTAATTGGAGCTGTCAACCTTTTTCTTGGCATGAAATTATTGCGAATTGCCACTGGCATTCAATGCATATAGTGTAGACAAGAACTTTCGCCTGCACTCTAATTTTGTGAATCTGGACTCTCGCAAAATTTGTGACATATAAGTCCATACCAACATTTCTGGTTTTACATTAGTACAAAATATCTGTATGAATGATTTGCATAGCATAAGAGAAACGATGCATACTTCATAAAGAAGGACATTAAAAAGTAAATAAAGGGATGGAAAAGAGTGATCCACTGACAGAGAAGTTGTCCATCATTTCTGAGATCTCTTCTTCTCATTTACTTTCCTGTCCATCTGCTTTGGCTATAAATGTGATTACATGACAAATGTGCCAAACCAAACCAGGGGTGCTCCGCCAAACCTTGCCCATTCTAGGGTGAGCTTATCTTTTAAAAAAAAAAAAAAAAAAATTCCGAAGATGAATCATGATCCTTCATGCATTTCATGCATTTCGGGGGTAAGATAAAAGAGACCATGTTTTCAAACGTATTAAGAAACGCCAATTTGAAATGCCATTCAAAGGGCAATTTGAAATGTGTTCGAGACCACGATCGCCTTTCTGCAAGTAGATAAAAACGTAATGTTGTTTCGAAACGCGTTTAAACGTGAAGGTCAGATCCCAGCTGTTTCCGGTTGTGTTCTCAGCCCATTATTTGTGTGTGACTGATGAGGCATGTTTGGTGGTACGCAGTTGACCTTTACTTCCCGGGTTGAACGGCGCAAAGCAGCTGCGCAGTTGACAACATTCGAATCGCGATTGTATGATGGTTAGATAAATGCGGCATCCCAAGAATCGCGTTTCATACCACGTTCGCAGACACCATTCCAAACGTGTTTTCAAACGTGATTCTCTCCCTCAAGTTAGCTATGTAAAATGTAGCCAAAGTCTACATAGACGCCAGAAGTGATTCTCAGCTTCAAGCCATGTGAGCTTCACGCACCCTGCCAGCCTAGGCCACAACATAAAAAGCCATCGAGTGACAGTGGCCTTCAAGACATTTCACTGTGAATGGGGGAATATTTTGTCATGTGATATTCACGACGCTCTGTGAGCCATGTGGTTACTCCCAGGCCTGTGAATGCCATTCCATGCGATTTGAAACGTAACATGCGAAGACAGACCGATGATTCGAGCTGTTAATTTCTGGGGCAAACATAATTGTTCACTACCAGCAATTATTATCATCATTATTTTTGTTTTTTCCTATAAACAGTGTTAGAACAACAACAACAAAATCTTACTGATTCCACAGTACAGTAATTGTCTACATTACAGTTTCAAAAAACACAAAGTACAAAATATCTTGTCAGAGCATGTGGAACATGTGGAGTATCCAAGAAAGCATACATAACATACAGTATGTACATACATTGTATGAGCAATAGTAATCAAATCAGTGCACATGACTCTCTCAGTCCAAGTGCAGTACTAATCATTACTGTAACAAAATGTTGACGTCATTCATCAACAACGAGCATGAACATCAGAGCAATTAATAACGGTCAATTTAAATGCACACCACGACAAAAAAAAGAAGAAAGAAGCTTGATTCATGTTCAGCTCTGAATGCGGACTTGCCAATCATTCCACCCAACATTACGTCGTAATTCAATTTGTATGTAGCTGAGGACTTACAAAAAAGAAGAATAACTCCGACTTCACCAGCGGCAACTTGTTTATGTACAATCTCAATGGCACTTAAAAAGGTGGCGGTACTGACAGTTCGTTATTCTGAAGCTTCTTTACTCTGAAAATGAGAACAGGTTCATAATTTTGACGCTTCATTGATATGAAAACAAAATAAGGTTCACAAGTCTGAAATTTTTTCATTTTCTGACAATCGAACCTTTTGAATAACCATTAACCTCTTCAATTTTTGGATTAGGCAAACCTTTGGAATATGGAAACTTTATTTCCTTAGATCAACAAATCTATGGAATAAGGAATCTTAAATTTCATTTTCATACTCTGTCAACGAACCTTCAGTGAGAATAATACCACAAATATTCAATTAACAAAAACCATTTCATTTTTGGCCTAATGAACACCTAGGTGTATGGAATCTGTTTATTTGGAATAATGAACCTTGGGAATAACAAACATCACTGTTAAATGGTCTCATCACACCTGTGATGCTGTCTTTGTTAAATTGGAAATTGGAAATTGAAAATTGAAAGGGACATTGGTGAGCTCATACCTATTTCAAGTGCACACCTGTCTAGTGCACTCGAAGGGGCCAATTTGCAGCTTGCTATCAATGTGGTGATACAAACCTTTGATAGTGCTCAAAATGAACAAGATAAACCAAGCACTGAGTCACAATGTGGTTTTCCACACTGTCGGACCAAATGCGATATGTTTACAGCAAGCTGAGGATTTGTACATCTATATGTTTTGAAGTACACAGTAGCCCTTGCAATATATCTATGCAATGTTGATGTCATACGATCTACATTTGGGGAAGTAAAGACAATTCTGAATGATTTTGCTGCTTTGAAGCCATAAATCATCACAAATTGTTTGATTGACAGTCGACAATAATTTCCATGAATCTGGAGTCCAAATGAGTCGAAAAATCCTTGCACTACTGGATTGCACAATGCAAAAATAGTATGTGGATGAAGTCATTTCTGGTATTGAAGTACATTGTACCAATACATGACTGAAACAATTTTTTGTTTGGGAAAGGTATTGCTTGACACAAAGTTGAATGGAAAGGGGAATGGAAAATGGCTTTATGTGGTATAAAAGGAACGTGTGCCAACATCATGCAATCATTACAGCTGTAGTCTCACCAATAGATATGTTTGTACACTAATGGAGATACACACGTACATGTATGGAGGGTGTACCAAGAGTTCCACAGAATAATTTTGCTCCAGCCTGTTGAAATGTGTGTTGGGCTCATTAACAAATGAACAGTATGAGCTTCTCCGAAGGTCTCAGAACATGAATCATGTAATATCCTTGTGACCAAAAATATATCAAAGCACAACACTGACCTCTTAATAAAAGAATTATAATTCTTCTAAGACTGCCTTGCCAAGATTTTGACCTTGGTGACTTCGCTGCCAAACTTTTCACCAAATTTTCAACATGAATGTGAATTGTAATGAAACTTCCTTTCCATATTAATTCTGGCAAACAGGACATAAATGATTACACTAAATGACAGAAATTGAATTGTTAAATTTACAGGGGAGTAATAACACATGAACAGAAAAAAAAAATGAAACAGATAATATGCAGACAGTACTGACAAACATACTTAATAGCAAGCCAGGGATAATCTACAAGGTGGAAAGCAAGTGCTTGTTTAAAATCTTTACACCTAAAAGGATAAGTCCTTTAATACTTGTACAATAAAAAACAACTCCTTTGCAAATCTTTTCTTCTTTTTTTTGGTCTTTTTTGTTGTCAGTGCTTTCTCAGCGGCAGTCTTTCGGTTCACATATGGCTCTTAATAATCTCTCTGGCACCGGCCTGTGGGCGAAGTTTGGCTGCTTTTGAAGAAGGCATCCATCAAAGGGGATCACCACTTTTCAATCTCTAATCATATGCAGATGGCGATCCTTTAAAGGGGCTGTACAGTACTGGTTGAGGTGGGGATTCATGTTTTGAACATTCCTAAGAGAGATAATGAGGAACCCCTTATGAAATATGAAAGGACATGTAATTTTAAGAAGGATTCAACGTTTAATTGATGATATTGGTTTTCAAATGGTTGAGATATCAAAAAAAGTGATAATAATAAAAGACTACAGGCCACGCCTTTTATTAGGATCTCTTTGTTTCACCTTGTTTTTGGATATCTCAGCCATTTCAAAACCGATTTTCATCAAATAAACTTCTGATACCCCTAAGAATTACATGCTCTCTGACATCTCAAAGAGTGGTTTCTGAATATCTTGCAAAACGTTAAAAGCTAAATCCTCACCTTGACCAGAACTGTACACACCCTTTAAAGGGGTATTCCAGACGATTTTCACAATTTTACATCACGTACTGGTATGAGGTACTGTAAAACGAAGAATGTTCCCGTGCATTTTAATTTCGCGAATTTTGTGAGCGCAAAGATTCACGAAATTAAAATGCACGCGAAAGTTCTTGTCTACACTTCATGCATTGAATGCCAGTTGCAGGTCGCGAAAATTTCATGCCGCAAAAAAAGGGCGTCAGCTCCAATTCGCGAAAAAGTCATGCCACGAATATATCATGTTTTACAGTACATAAATCGACAACTCCATGTATAGATTTGTGGAATTTATTGTAGTCCTTGAGCAGAGAAACCAATAATCTGAAAATCTTAAACAAATTAAACTGAACAGTGTTGACGCCATAGGAGCCTCACATACTCAGTATTTCAGAAATGTAGCAGAGTAATTCCATTACAATACCGCTTGCTTAACAAGTTCACCTGTGTATAATCTATGCATGCCTTCTTCTTTTGTTCGCCTTCCTTGAGCCCCAACTCATGCATTCTTATGGTGACTCTGCCATGTCATCATCCTTATTCATTGCGATTTGTTATAAATTTTGAAAACATTCATTATTCCTCATCCCAATCACTATAAATTCTGAAATTCTGTACTCAGGATAACTAATTCATAGTTGTTTAAATGTAAAAGTCTGAATATCATCCGGAGGTCCCCTTTGATAATCATGTTGGTTTGCACACAGCTGAATGTCAGATTTCGATTTAAAAAAAGGAGAAGTATGGAAATGTGCACACCAGGTATTCTAGGGCAGCTACATGGAGCTCCTCATTCAAGATCTGACAGGCATTAACACAGATGTACACATAGTAGGTAGACCTCATGTTCTGATTTAATAATAACGACACATATCCATTTCTGACTTGATCTAATGCATGAAAGATTTGATTCAGATGCAAAAATGGATTTACCACAGCCTGACATTCAAGACATCATTTTTCATCAGGCAAATTGTCTCTTGATACACTAACACCCAAGTTTCTATATATCTATGAATCTTCCAAAGGTGAACAACATTCATTCTTAAACATGAAAAGCTTTCCGTTGGATAAGTTACTTCACCAAAGACAGAACTCCCCCCCCCCCAAAAAAAAAAAAATGTAAAAAAAAATCAAACTTTCAAATAACCAAAACAAGATCATAAAAATGTGTGTGTGTGTGTGTGTGGGGGGGGGGGGGGGGGAGGTTTTTGTTTTTTTCCAAACATGGATCTTTTATTCAAATTCACGAAATCTTTCCGTCGAGATGCTTTCATTGCAACTGACGACTTCTCGAAGGTAGGGATTTCATGAATTTGAATAATTACGCAGTACCCGCTGCATGCTATTTAAAGGGTTAGAACCAACACTTGCTGGCCAGCGAAAGCTCGGTGGTCTAGTGGAGATGACGCCTGTCCGGTGATCAGGAGGTCGTGGGTTCGAATCCCGTTCGAGTATGTACGCCCATGATTTTTTATCATGGCTACTACTAAAACACTGATCAATTCAGTGCTTATTTACGTCGATGCAGGGCAATTTGTCAATCAGTTGCAATGAATCTTTCAGCTGTAAGCTCTATGATGAATTAATTCAACTTGCTAAAATATCCAGAAAATGACTGTGCACAGTTAATTTGTTATTGTGTCTTGTCTTATGTGTTTCTCCTTTCAATGTAACAATAGACTATAACAAGTACAATCTTGTTTGTTTTCTTTTTTTTTCCAACATCAGATAAAATGAACATATTCTTTTTATCTCTAAATGTTTTCAGCAATAAATTACCAGTACAGAACAGCAGAGAGAGAGAGAGAGAGAGAGAGGTGACTAGTGAAATCCAAAGCAGAGACAAAAGAGAAGCTCTAGCAAAAGACTCGACAATTTAAAGGAGTTTTCAGGCTCTGGGAATAAAAGGACAACAGAGCAATCCCGCTATAACGAGCATGATTATCACAAAATTCTGGTTACAACAAAATAAAAATTCGGGCGGCAACACCATCCGATTTATGTTTTTTACTATTTATTTGTTATAACAAAATCTTGATATAACGAAAGAAAACTGCCAGCCCTGAGGACTTTGTTACAACTGGAGTCCATTTTATTAAATAAAAAAGACTCACTGAATAGGCAGGTTTAGACAAAAACAAAAAACAAAAACAAAAATATGCTTTAGGAATTGAATGATGAACACACAAGACTCTAGGATTTAGAAGGATTTACAACAAATGTCCTTGGGACCCGGTGCTCCCCAGTTTGTTATATCTCTCTTGGGGGCTTAAAAAGCATGGGGATACCATGGAGTGGGCAAGGCTGGCCCAGCTCAGATATATCTGAGAATCCCTGTAACAAACTGTGTATAATAGCTTTTATCACTGATCTCAGTGCATTAGCACACACACAGCCAAGGAATCTTGACTGCAGTCTACCATTACCAATGAATGGATGCCTTGATGCACATATTCGCTAACCTGTGCTGTATGTGGTTTTTGAATGTACCCCAGCAGACAGCAAAAGAATCGCGCCACCGATCACTCCCACTGCTTCCGAGTCTTTGGTCCATTGTCATGAAAAACCACACTCACAGAAGTAACCTAACCACATTGAACACCTGGCTATACCACGTCCTGATCCAGAAAAGATGGCATTTAAGATTTTCAAAGTACTGAGACTTTTGGGTCCTTGTCCTAAGACTGAGGTGGCACACACGCTCCAACCCAAAGCATCTTTTATTAAATGGAAGATTCTCCCGCCTGAACTCTCTGGCAAAAGGGAGACTCTGATTGTACGAACATGGGCCAGCACAATATTGTGTGAACGTAGCACACATCATAAGCATGAAGGGCAATGTCCCCTCGCGGCTGGAGTCCAGGGCTTGCTGAAGGGTGCTGCAAGCTCTAGGGTTGTAGATGCTCTGTGGTGCTATCTTAGCCGTATTTTTGAACAATAACTGTATGTGGTAAAGTAATGTTGGCGGGAAAATGCAGAATCTCTTTAGAAGAAAATACATCTGAAGCGGAAGACATACAGCTTAGAGTGGGAGAAATTCAAACTCGAGCAGGAAAGTGAGAGATTTTGAGAAACTGGCCTCAAAGAGGGATATTTCCCACCACATGCAGGAGAGTTGGAGTCTCTGGGTGATATACGTGTATGGGCATGTTGGGGGGAGAGCTGAAGGCCACCGACTACAGTAGTAGGGCTACAGACCTCGTTTCTGGTTCAAGACCAAGAGGTGGACCCCTCGAGGTCTGGGAAGAGACACCTCCCGGGGACATTAAATCATCTGGGTCCTGTCACATAAAAGTTTAGATCAACCATACATGAGTCAGAGCATCGAACATACATGTAAGTCTCTGACTACTCAATTTTGATTGGCTGATACCTGACTTGTATTTGATTGTCTGACTTACGTTTGATTGCATCTTTTTATGCAACAGTGCCCTGGTCTCATCCACATGGACATCAAAGACTGGGCAGCCTAGACTAAAGACCATGAAGGTAATAAAAAGACCAAGACCATGTAGAGAGAAAAATGGATGTCGAATGATGATAACGATGAAGGATAGAGTGATGGTGATTAAGAGGAAAGAAGGATAGTGAAGTCAGCATATTCCTGACAACGCACTCACCGTGTTTTCCATAGTTCTCCAGTCCCACCTCCTTCATGTTCACCGAGTGGATCTTGCAGAGCACGTCAACCATGGCACGGTAGATGTCTCGTCTCTCAGCAACGCTCATCCCGGGCAGGGTGGGGTCCTCGAACACTCTCCCGCCCACGTACTCCATCACGTAGAATGGCGTTCCCAGCACACTGGCAACAAGATTGCATCATATGTATTATGTGGATTGATATTAGCGGAACACGTCTGTGACTCCTACAGTTTCTGATGTCACATATGAACAAAGACTGAAAGAAAATTAAAAGGAAATTGTACAAACTTTCATTCTTTTTAATGAAAGGTACTGATTTACTTTACTTGTTACTGACAGTTAACATAAAATCATTCCTCCTGCTTTCTGAATGAGGTAAGTCAAGTGCTTTTTCACTATGCTAGAAAAGTACAAATATCAGAAATGTTAAATTTTCTTTATGTTTTCTCCATATCATAGTTCATATGTGACATCACAAAGTGTTGTAGTTTTCTGATCCAGTGATGGTTGCACGAAAACTTTATAAATTCATAACTTTTGAACGGACTGTCCGATTTTCCTTCAACTTCCCTGATGTGTTCTACTAATGTTGGTTCATTCCCTAATTCAAATGTGATCTACATTTGAGTTTTATTCTAATCTGAATAAGGACATCATGTAAAATTGGGGTGGTGATAATGGAAGACTCCCCTGGGTATATGAGACCAAAAGTGCTTTATTATCTTTTGTCACCTGCAATCACACTATACCACAGAACCTCTGATCATATCTATCCACCCAAGTCCTCAGCCCTATGCTTACCTGTCATCCTCGCACAGCCCCAGGAGAGGAGGGACCGGTACCCCGGCCCCACCCAGTGCCTTCATCACCTCGTACTCCCTCTCCACCATGTGGGCCATCGGGAGCAGCTTACCCGGCGGCTTCTTCCGCAGGACCAGCTCCCGCCCGCCGCACCGCAGGAAGTAGGTCGGGTTGGACTGGCCGTGCTTGAACTTGCGGACGGTGAGGGCGCCGTCGCTGGACGCCACGCCCAGCGTGGCCAGGTAAGCCTTCAGGCCGGCCTCGTCCAGCTCCAGGCCTTTGCGGACGGACGTGGTCCCCGGCTGGAAACCCTGGATGGGGAACTGGAGGTGCTGCTGAAGATCTCTGATGCCTTGTTCCGTGTCGTCCACCTACAGGAGATTGAAAATCATGTATTGGGGCATCACCATCCATTCACATTATTCAGACTTTGACTGTTTTCTCACATTTTAACCCCACTTGCCAGGATCCATTCTATACTTATTCTTCTCTTGAACAAAGTCAATGGCCCTATGCATGTACTACACACTAAAGGGTATCCCATGGGTCGACATCAGTGGGGTGGTACAAGTTTTTATATTTGCTTTTATTTTGGGCCACTGCATTTCTTTTTCAGGCCACCAAAATGTCAAATTTTAGGATTTTAGTGGCCCAAACACAGAAAAAAAAGGAAGTGCTGAGCCCTATATTCAAGTGGCAAAATGACAATGCAATATTTACAATAAGCATACCCTTTTGTGCATACTTACCTGAACAAAGCGTAAATTAGATATTTTCTAACAAAATATAATATATTGGTAGCTTAACACCTCAGAAAAAGCACTGATGAGGCAGCAGACAGAACAAAACATCTAGAAAGTACTTCACACAACAAAAACGTAAAGGCATCCCCAGGGGGTTACTAAGGTCTTGCAAACAGCTCACAATCTATGACATCCACACACACACAAAGAGAGACTAAATTAACCCATTTAGGACGCGCCGATTTTGCTCCAACACGCATTTCCCACAGACACCTGCCCCAGTATACTCGGGACTCGTCCTCAACGGGTTAACTATTCCCCCTCACCTCTATCGCCTTGATACCAGCCGCTTTGGCGCCTTTGATGTTGTCCTTCAAGTCATCCAAGAAGACCACCTCATCAGCTGCCATGCCCAGCTGCTCCAGGCACAGGTGGTAGATTTCTGGGTCGGGCTTGGCGTACCCCACACAGCATGACTCAATGATCTGAGGAAACGATAGCAATTTAACATACTCGACATCAAAACTACATTGAATACAAGAATACATTGTATGCTCCATCATGTGTATGCTCATAAGATTACAAACTGTATATAACACAATGCTACAAGCAATCAATGCAGTAATATGCCACGCAGTATGTGGAAGAGACTCCATGAAGAAAATCATCATTCTCTCAACATATAAAACTATTCAAAGAAGAGTACAAAAATACAGTCACAGCTTACAACACACACAGTGTACTGTACCAGAGGGCCGTGCTATTATCATTACCCTGGCATTGGGACATACAAACTTGTATGACAGAAGTGAATGAATACCCATAACACAGAGTATTCTTTACATCCTCATACTGTGGGGCTTTTCAAAACTAAATGCACTACTTACGTGTAACTGGAAATAAATTTAACAGATATAACCAATACTGGTTTCCTTTTCATTTCAGACAGGTTTTTTTTTAATGGTTCACCCATTCTGCTGCAACCACAAACCCTGCATACTGCTTCAAAATTCTGCCGCTATAGGCTTCATTAAGGGTAGTGCTAACTTAAAATCTTCATTAAAAAAAAGTTGATAACAGAAGGTTTCTACTGGGGATTTTTTTCAAAAGAAAAAAATTAAGGACGGTTTGATTTTGCTACGACACGCATTTCCCATAGACACCTGCCTGAGTATACTTGGGACTTGTCCTCAACGGGTAAATGCCACTCTTGCAAAGAAGATTCATTCCAAGTATGCATAGCCACTCGGTCTATTAGCAAACCTTAATCTTTCAACCTACTCTTGGATACAAGCAACCCATACTGATCTTTTTGAAGCAGGAAAAAAACTAAAAAGTAACAGCAGCATGGCTCATCAAGTGATCCTTCCATTTTTATCTGACTACTATGTTCTGTGACATGATGGCATTTTCCAGAACTTTCCTTAATGGGTGCAATGAATGATCAACCCTCTGGGATACACACGACGTGTTCAAACACTACCATGGTACATAATATCAGGATGTTTATGCGACAAACACAGCCTTTTCCCTTGCACTACAGCCAGGTCTTGGTGTGTTTGCTGTACTTGTTGTCACACTTTTGAGGATTCAGCATACAAACAACTTGCTACATTGTTCATTAATTTAGGAGGTTTGGACCCCCTGGGGCCCCCAAGGAAAGCATGGTGCCCATTCAAACACTTTGAAATCTTATCCCCATGGGAATGCTACTTGCCAAGTTTGGTGAAAATCCATTATGTTGTTTTCAGCAAGAAGATGAAAATTTAGGCCCGCATTTGGACATCCCCCTAATTTTCCCATGAACAAACTTGAAACAACAGACATCAATGTACTGACTCATTGTATTAACTTAGCTCAATCACTTCTGGTTCAAGAGAAAATCTGTAAAGATTCCTTACGGTCCAAACACTCGTCTTACTTCCTTTTCCACTGAAGCTGAATTGCTAGGGTTGTTTTCACACCTACCAAGAAAAGTAATTGTAATGCTGAATTACTGAAATGCGGTTGCAACCACAATTCGAATCATCGTTCATTCACACGATCGAGGAAGGCTTTGCAGATTCTGCGGTTTAGACTTTCAGAGCAAGGAAGGAAGGTGTGGCTCCTAACCGAGTTCCCATCAATCGCTCTTGAGCCGTAAGTAGCGCGCATTTTGACTGCTGTGCGAGCATTTGAAAAGCGAAGTCTTTCTGCAGAAGTGGTTGAAAGGTCACCGTAAGCTCCACCCCAAAAAAAGACAACTGGAGGTCAATCTGTTCACACTAGTGTTTGGCTCCGTTATTCTGGCGAAATGTGATTGTCTTTCTACAAAGTCTTTCTGCAGAAGTGGTTGAAAGGTCACCGTAAGCTCCACCCCAAAAAACACAACTGGAGGTCGATCCGTTCACACTACTGTTTAGCTCCGTAATTCTGGTGAAACATGATTGGAAAAACATCTCTGGACCATCATTTGAAACATGATTAGAGTTACAATTTCAAATCACCGTCCGCAATTCCAGTTTGCATTCACACGGCAAGAATGCTTAATTCAAAACATGATTCTAGTGGTACATCATTAAAATCATGTGTCATACTCAGCACTCTAAGTACGTGTGAAAGCAAGGCCTGGTATACTGTTTGAAAAAAGTGCCATCATTATTCTACTAATTGCCAACACGCCACGTTGAACATGATGATGGCCGCTGCATATATTCAAATCTCTCGGAAGCAAAGGGGATTTGGTCGTTTTGTGTGCCTCCCCCGCCTCACGCTCCTTCGAGACACAAGACAAGTTTGATGAGACATCCCTGATTAGTATGCAATAGCCACTGCTGGGGTTCAATGAGGCTCCCAAATTGGCAACCAGTCGATGAGTTTCCATAACAACAAGCAACTTAAGCAATTATTAGGGTGCAGCCTGCACATGATAAGTCCCCATGAGCTGCCCACTTAATCTTCAGCATATAGCAAACTTCTCTTCCTCAATCTTCGGTAACTTTACCATGATGCTCCAACCATTCAAAGCAGCTAGATAAGAACTCAGAAAGAAACATGATAATTCTTCATTGGTGTTTGATGCACCTACAGGTACCCTCGCCATTTCTTTGCACTACTAAAGTACTGTAAAAGGTGGAAATCTTTGCGCAAGTAATTTTTTTTTTTTTGCACTTAGTTGAGTATGATGAAATCTGCATGTTTAAAATTCTGCAGAATAAAACCATAAAATTAATAGTGTTACATATAAACAAGCAAAAAAATAATGTATGCTCTTATTTTCAAACTGATTTTTTTTTTAAATTACGCAAATTGTGCAAAAAATATCCCCTTTACAGTACTCTTGAATATCGAATGATATTTTTGAACTTTGGTTGAAAAGGTTACAGTTTGTATCGAAGAAAACAACACCTACACATGTACATAAATCTTGTAAAACGCATCCTCTTTTCTGGGGAAAAATATTAAAAACAAAAACAAAATCTTTCTTCTGTTCTGGTAAAGAGGTTTAAAGAAAACTGCACTGAAGTTGAGAACAAAGATTTTCTCATGTCATTGTCAATTGATGTGCATGATCATGTCGGGGATTTGCACTCATACAGACAACTCTTTGAGAGTATAGCAAAGTGTGCCAGTGTTCATCAATCATTTGGGATGCTTTGAAAAGGTATTACCCTACCCTTGTCATCTCATTCTTAATTCGCCAGGTCACCACACTCACAAATTCATCCCGCCATCATCACAGTCTAAAACTGATCCTCCCCGGGAATAGAAATCTATAAAGCAAAGGTCCAGATAACTAAGCTGTCAGCCCCATGGGTATAATCTCGAGTTAAGCATGGCTCAGAGCCTGGTATGCCATCTTAAAACTGCTTTCTCAGAGGTTTTAGAGATGAAAAGCTTTTACCTACAAGTTATAGAAATTTACTCTGAAGTGACGGATACACCTGTTCACGATGGGACAGAATATGTAATATGCCAAAAGAAACAGAAGATACATAGAAAAAAAATACATACAATTCTTTGGGGTTTGTTGAATTTTTCTTCTCATGTCGGGGTTAAAGGGTCGGAATATTTTCCTTTATGTTATGTTATTGAGGCTGCAAACCAGCAGCAGATGCGTGTATTGTGAGCAAGATCAACATCACTCTTGTCCTCATTACCATCATCATCATTAGTCAAACAGGTAGGATGAGGCAGGGGATGTGGAACATGGGGGGGGGGGGGCACTGCAGCACACACACACACATACTACATACTTTTGACTCTTCAAGGCACACACACAAAAAAGAAATGTTGCTATGACGACTGGTATGCCTCTGCCATAATGCATGATTCTCCTAACAGGTCTATAGTACGTCTTGACAATGTGTTTAATGACAGTTTAACACAAGTATTTGTTTTAAGTTCATCTTGTCACTGCCAGCAACCAGGGACAGCCTGGTAGTAGTGTCACCACCCGGAAAGCAGTAGATGACAGGTTCAAGTCCCACTGATTCCCTTTTTCCGACATGTTTGTTAAATTACAGATCAGCAGTTGCAATCATACAAATTATTTCACGTGAAGAGGGAGACAAATTGAAGAAAATTCACACCTCAGGTTTCTCACTATTTCACAAAAAAGTTGTAAGCCTGAAGTCCCATCTCAACCAAAACTATACTATCTCTTCGAGCATAGTGTATGAACAGGGCTGGAAATAAGCTGCTTTACGAATAGTGGAGGTCAAGGTTTACAATGAGCATGGAAGTCCTGTTGCTAACTGACAGTGGATGGAAATGACAAAAATGCTATAAACTACAATATATCTACTTTGACACAATTGTGTAATTGCACTCTACACTGTCACACATGGATGTGAGATTTGCTTCTCATAATTTCACAGCAATGAGTTTTCTATACATTGCTTGAAGAGAGACCGGGGATTCATCAAAAGTAGAATCAAACACATATGAATGAATAAAAATTAGCTTGGCAAGCTTTGGGAAATAAAGCATAATATGGATAATTGAAAGTTTAAGAAGGGGAGAAAAAATGGCAAGCTACTTGCAGTTTATTTTCTTTTTTTCTTTTTGTTCTGCTTACATTTCCTTTACCAGAGAAGAGGGATTTGCATGACATATTTATTAAAAGTGTAAAAAAAAAGGAAGATGAGTCTGTACTTGCATGAGGATTAGTGAGAGTTATCTGCTGCAGTCCTTGTTTCTGCCTCAAGGGACAGAAACTAAGCCCCTCGTCAATCACCCTCTTGTATCTGAAGTACGACCAGAGTGCTTAATATGCCGACATGGCTTTTTAAACCCCCAACAAAATCTTCCACCACAGGTGGTTCTTCAAACAACACTAGTAAAATATTTACCAGAATCTGCTACAATTGAAGTTTAGAGGCATATCGTCGCTGGGGCGACAAGACCTCATATCTCAAAAATGTCAAATGTTCAGTAGAGCCAAAAAACATGGCGGCCAAAGCACTATACTGAATGGGATAGCCGTTCCTTTGACATGCCGTGGTGGCTTCATTTTTGGGGTAAGACAGCTGGGATTTGGACAGGACATCACTTAACCGATTATTTGACCACTAATGCAAAAAAGTCATTTTCACCAAAATTTGAGATACAAGGTCTTGTCACCCCAGCGACGATATGTACTACAACAGCTTTTGGCTTTCTTTGTCTGTGTGTTTGTTTGTTTGGTATGGTTTTTTTAATCAGCAAAAAACAACAACAACAACCTCTGGAGAAGAAAATGAAACATTTATAGCAGGATCACTATGCTTTGTGTGTGTGTGTGTGTGTGTGTGTGTGTGTGTGTGTGTGTGTGTGTGTGTGTGCTGATTTTGAAGTGAAGGGAGACTTCAAACAAGCCCACTGAGATGATCTATTATACATTATAAGCTTTTTGAAGATCAACTGGCAGTCTTCTTTAAACTTGGCTGAGAAAACTAGAGACTGTAACTTAGCCAAGGAGCATATTTTTCTTTTCTTATTCATAGACCAAAGATGATCTTTTTTAAAGGGATGGTGTAGTATTGGTTGAGGTGAGGATTCAGCTTTTAACTTTTTTTTTGCGAGATACTTAGAAACCACTTTATGAAATGTTAAGAGGCATACAATTCCAGGAGGAATTCAAAGTTTATTTGATGAAAATCGGTGCTGAAAAAGCTGAGATATCCAAAACAAAGCAAAACAAAGCGACCCTTATAAAAGGTGGGTCCCAACTTTTATTAGGATCACTTTGGTTTGGATATCTCAGCCAGTTCAAAACCAATTTTCATCAAATAAACTTTGAATTCTTCTCAGAATTATATGCTCTTTCATATTTCACAAGAGGTTTCTCATTCTCCAAAAAAAAAAAAAAAATCATCAAAAACGTTGGAAACCTGAAACCCCATTTCAGCCAGAACTGTACCATCACTCTAAACTCCATGTAATGGTGACAATACAATCTATTTGACAGATAACTTTTTAAATCTAAACTATCAAATCATTTACAAACATTCTCTTTTTATGGGAGATCAATCATCCTGCACTCAATTACATTCCTCTGTAAATGTGCCTGAAAGAAGGCATAAAAGTACCATTCTCTTTGCGTTAAAAATGATGCATTATTTCTGGTTACAATATGGATTGCGACCCAAATTTTGTAAGTTTTACAGTTTGAACAGAAAAATTGCAATACTATGTGCAATTTTTTGCTAATAGAGGCAAAGTTGTACTGTAACAGTGAGGACAGTGCAGCAAAAAATGTAAGAATCTTAAATCCCACAATGCACCACATGTGGTGCTTCTTGCTTTTTTTAGCAGCTGTGGGTTACCATGGTATATCAAATTAGCATTGTGATGTAGTCAGCATACCATTATTCATGTACTATGCATGTCACCTTCAAAATAATCGCGACCCTTTTTTCGAAATTTTTTTAGTGTGAATTGTGAATCAAAAGGATGTGACCCAGGTCACGAAATTTCGAAAATATTTACAATGAGAACAGTACTTAAAGACTGAGCTTCAATGCCATATGAATGACGATCATGAAGTGTTTTAGAAACACTACCATGGGAATTTTTTTTACAGCACTATCTATGCCACATCACTGTAAAAGCTGACTTTGTTAGAAAAAATAATGAATAATCTTGGACAAACAAAATGGTATAAAGGAAATGCAGAAAAACATAATTCAGATGCTGATACTGGCAGATATTAGTGAATGTTCAACTTTAGCTTGTTGGTGAATGTTACACACAACATAACTGTTCAGGTGTCAGTCTGTGCACTATAATTTTCTGGGTAAGCAAAAGGGCAATTCCACGGTAACGGAAGGACATTCAGACAGAATTTTCACAGTTTAAAAAAGTACTCTAAGAAAAGTTTGATGGATACAGCATTTTATACTTTATAGATGTAATACCAGAGCCAAAGACTATGATTTCCACCAATATTTTTGTCATACCTGCTAAAGAGTAATGAAATATGCATATTAATGAGGTCGGTAACGGAAGGACATCAAAATGGACATGGGTTTTCAGGCAAATTAGTTTTCATCAAAACTCTGTGAAGTTTATGGAACTATCTTAATTTATTGGTATACAGTTTAATTGCCATAGTTTTAGCTATAATGGAATATATCTGACTTTCTAATATGTTTACTTATTTTTTAATTAGACAACATAATGTCCATGTGTGTTTGGTAACGGAAGGATGGTAACGGAAGGACATGCAGATTGTCTGTGCAAAGTGTATGGGGAAGATGGGTTATGGTTAGTTTTTATTAAACCTCTCTAAGGTTAATAATTTTTTCATATGTGGCAGGTACAGTTTGATCCAAATAGTTTTAGCTTTACTTTTATGTATTCAACTTTGAAACATGTCAACTGGTTTTTTAATTACAACACAGTGTTTTCATTAATGTATGGTAACGGAAGGACAAAGAGCTTTGTGTGCATACAGTGAAGGATGTTATTTCCAACTTTAACGTTAATCCTTGTAGTCCAATGTGATATTTTTTCTTTCTTTGGCTTAATCCCCCAAATAGCCAAATCTTATGGACCCATTTTACGGCAGGGGGTGGTGGGGGTCTTGGGGGCTTATCCCTAGCCCCCCCCCCCCCCCCCATCTCGTACACTGTTTGCATAATCATGACGGACCAGCTGAAGAACAGCCATTGACTGAAGCCGGTTCCGTGCGAAAATAAAATATAAACCGAACTGAACTGAACTGATTAAAATCTGCACACATCACCCTGGAGAGTAATCTACACGAGACCATAGTTAGATTGTTCAAAATACTGCTAATTCCTAATGAATTGATTATGCAAATTTATTCAATAAATTATATTTTAGCCCATAGAACACTAATTTGTGAAGCAATTTACAGACATTTTTTGGTGTGGATCTTCATTTTGAGGTATTTAACAAATGTAACTAGTGATAAAAATTGTAAAATCAATCTCAATTCTTTTACTTGGTATTGTTTCTTGAATTTCTTTTGTATTTCTTTGTTTTTTCCTTTTGTTTTTTTTTTCAAAGGAAATTGTCACAGACCACTTTTTAACCATAGTTAGGCAAAAGTCAAATAATCAAAGTGATCAAAAGAAAAAAATTATCAGATATTTATGAGTTTTATGAAAGAGCACTATTTCCCATAGGGTTTGTACACAAAATTACAAAATTGAGCCAATTTTGGGTCGACCCGCATTTAGGAAAGAGGTGTGGCTTCATTTGTCATTTGAATTTAGTCAAGGGTACTTACAGTAGGTTCTGACACATTTGTGTTCTCATCTTAGGGACATTAAATAGCTAAAAACAGACTCTAAATCCTTCCGTTACCACAACTTTGTCCTTCCGTTACCAGCTTCGGTAACGGAAGGACATTTTTTATTTATTTATAATAAATCAAAGAGGAGGGGTTTCATGGATGGATGGGTGCCAAGTTATAGGCCTACCTAAACTTGCTTTGCACTGAAAATTTTATAGTTTTTATATTACTATTTTTGATAAAATATTAAAAAGACCTCTTTTTATGGTAACGGAAGGACAAAATACAAGGTCACCTTTAGGAAGTCACTGAAGCGTAACAAATCGTGGAAACCGTAAAAATATTAAATAAACTGTTTCTTTCATAATTACTAAGTTCTAAATATAACAATTCATAACATTTATTTCTCAAATATTGAATACAGGCCATGCTACATTTGTATTATAATTTATGCCTTTTTGAAAATTAATAAGGTTAGTTAAACAATTGAAAAATTGACCCCGAATATGTTATAAAACTAAATATTTTTACTCAAATTCATAAAATTCAAACTTTAAGCTTTCATTTGATACCAAAATTGCGTGGGAAATATGAATTTGAAATTTTAGATGTCATGTCCACTTTGGCGTGGAATTGCCCAAAAAAAAAAAAGGCATATATTGACTTTAATCTGACCGGCATAATATTGACTCGCATAAGTCGACCAATGGCCTAAAACAGTCGAAGGTCTTTTCAAGTCCTCCTCTCTCTATATATTCTAATGATTTTCAAACCTCGGACACATGTAAGTCTGATTTTCTCTGAGTCGAAGCTATTTCTTCAGTCCAAATAGATTCAACTTAAATGGGTAAGGTTGACTGTAAAAAGTGAGAAAATATCTTTTTATTTTCTGCCTCAGGTAGAAATCATCATACACGGAGCAGGAATTATGTCCATTTATACCTCCCTCGGTACAACTGTCCATCAAATCATCACTAAAGAAAAGTGCACACAATAAAATCTAACTTGTGATATTTTACTCACTTGTTCTCAAAGAAGTATGTTGGGGGGGGGGGGGAGGGGGAGATGTCAGTAAATCTCAGGTACACTATGTACCTGGTACTTTGCCTACAGAGTTTTAAGTGTGGCGATGCGGAAAATGCAGAACGCAGAATCATCAAACTTCTAAGAGGTAGTTGCCATGGCAGCCGACAGAAAATGGAAAGCACACATCAAAAAAAATAATAAAAAAATAACAATAACAGAGTGGTTTGCTAGAAGTAGCCTCTAATGGGGAAAAGATCACCCTTATCTTAGACTGCACTCAAACACACAGTATCTGTTATTTTTGACGTACTGGTATTACATCCAAGAAGTGAGGGTGTGTGTGTGTGTGTGTGTGTGTGTGTGTCTTGGGAAGGGGTGGGTGTGAAAAATTTGACTGAAGCCTGCTGATACACATTTATACAGTATGTCCCCCCCAAAAAAAAAATTACAATCAGATTTTTGCATTGATAACACCCAATACATGTATGCAATATGATCAAACTGTCTAAATGCTACTTCAGAGTCTCAACATAACATCTTCTCTATTTTGCAGAAAACCCCATTCAATTTAGTTAAGCAATCACAGAGAAATGTGGATTGTTGTAAAGCATGTCATGAGTCTGATTCTTCCAAGTTTAGCACTTTGATGCCCTTGGAACTGCCTATTAATGTGTAAACACAACAGACAAAACTTGGAGGAAAGGGATGCCTGACATGCTCTACAAAAATCCTAATTTGTCTTTGACCACTGAAGCAACTTGAATGGGGTTTTCTGTAAGATGTGGGCAATGAGTTATAGTTTCATACCCTGAAATTGTATTTAGATTGATTCACTATCTTTAAAGTTATCGTTGCCAAGGGTACCGTTGTAATTTTTTGGGGACATACAGTATACTTGTAGTCGAGAATGCAAAGAATACACAAAAGGCCAGAAGAACTACAACACCACATATCCACTTGCCGTGGGCTAACTAAAAACTACCCCGGTATTCTAGATGGGCAAATGATATGGATTTGGAATAGGCAGTTAAAAAGTAAAAAATAATGGGCTTGCCAAAATGTTTATTACGGCTGGAGAAAAAAACTAAAAATGTCGCTACGGCGACTGGTGTATGCCTCCGCCATAATGCATGGTTCTCCTAATAGGTATATAGTACAATGTCTTGACAATGTGTGATGACAGTTTCACACAATTGGCAAAATATTAAAATGACAGGTTAGCCACAAATGTGCTGAATGTTCACTTTCCTAGAACTAGGTTCAATTGGATGAATGATTAAAACGTCAGAGTGCAGGTATTTGGGGGAACTGATGATTTTCACTTGACTTTTGACCCTTTTACAAGTTTATGCATTGAGTAATTTTCAAGGTATTGAGAAAAAGTATAATTTCAGTATCAAATGGTAAAATAGTATTATCGAAACCTGGCCTTTGACCTTTGACCCCACAGTTCCAAAGAGAATCACTGTTAGGTAGAACATGCATAAATATGTAAGTTTCATGACAATACCTTGAGTTACTTTTGAGATATGGAGGAAAAAGTGCAATTTAGCACTTTCACTTGACCTTTGACCTTTTGGCAAGAAACTTCCCACAGAATATATATTGGGTTATACATGCATACATCAAGTTTAAAAAAAAAAAATCCTTCAGGCATTGCATAAATATAAGGAAAGTAGTTATATTTTGAGGAGTTGACCTTGACCTTTGACCCCCTGACCTTTGATCCATGACCCCCAACTTCCCAAGATAATCACTGCCCATCGGTACAAGCATATATACTAAGTTCCATGAAGATACCTTGAACCATTTGCGAGATATGGAGAAAAACATGAAATTTCAATTTTTTTTCACAAAATAACCTGTGACCTTTGACCTTCGACCCTGTGACCCTAAAATCCACACAAAGTATCATCCCCCAAGGATATACCCTCATACCAAGTTTGATGCAAAACCACCACACGGTTCTTGAGATATCGACAAAAACAAAACGGGACGGACGGACGGACGGACGGACAACCCGAAAACATAATGCCTCCGGCCACTTCGTTGGCGGAGGCATAAAAAAGAATACAATGAAAGTCAGGTACTTGACATCTTGTTTGCTCAGACACTTGACGCTGTGGAAGTCAAGTCACATTTTGGTACTGTTTGGTGGGGGGGAGCAGTCATTACAAGAGAAATTGCATGTAATTTCAGATACGGAAAATCTGTCTTGATCTTTTTTTTTTTTTTTTTTAGGTCTCACAAATGCAAGACTTACAATTGCAATAACAAACGTTTCCTGCACATCATGTAGAGTACTAAATTGTAGTATCCTGCACATCATGTAGAGTACTAAATTGTAATAACCTCACAGAGAGGTCAGACTAGGTATATATTGTGTATCATGAATCTGCTGTGTGATTAATGGTGGGAAAAGCTCAGTCATTTAAACAGTTTTATGGCAGTAAATTATGCGAGTGGAAAAGTCTTGAAGTTCTGTAAAAGTGGATACTTTGGCATGAGTAATGTTTCCCACTCGGCTGGTTGAAGTGAGTATCGCATGTTACATTTCCGGAAAATTAGAATATGAACGTATTCCATACAGGAAGCAAAACTGTTTGCATGCTTTTATTTTCATTCAAGGTGTATGTTGTGCGAAATGCGCAAAAATTGCCACACTGCGAAAATTTCCTTGTGTGTGTGTGTGTGTGTTTTCGTTGAAAAAAAAAAATGGCAAAGTAAAAACCTGTAGCAGAGAACAAATTCAGTGCCTGTCCTTCCTTGGTTCTTGCCTTCTCACATGTGGCAATGTAATGAACCTTCACACTCTAAACCAAACCTCACAATAGAATACTGCATGTCCCCCCCCCCCCAAAAAAAAGGGTACCCTCCGCAATTATCACATTAAAAATAATGAATCAATCCAAATACAATTTCAGGGTATGAAACTACTGTATAACTTATTACCCACGTCTTGCAAAGAACCCCATCAGATTTACTTCAGTGGTCAGAGATATGAGGATTTTTGTAGATCATGTCAGGAATCCCTTCAATCCAAGTTCTGTCCATTGTGTTCACACATTGATATGCAGTTCCAAGAGCATCCAAGTGCTAAACATGGAAGGATCACATCCATGACATGCTTCACAACAATTCACATTTCTCTGTGACCACTTAACCAAATTAAATGGGGTTTTCTGGAAAACATAGGAAAGATGTCATACTTTTTGGATCTTGAAATAGCATGCAGACAGTTTAATCATAATGGAAATTATCAATGCAAAAATCTGATTGTAATTTTTTTGGGGGACATACTGTATAGTACTGTAGCCACCATATATTTAGCAAGTCTATTTTTTTTTTTTTGGGGGGGGGGGAATCTGGACTTCGCAACAATTTTGCAAGTGGTTAAATTCACGATAGTTGAGTCCAGCAATGGATGGAGAAATTGGTATCATTCACTCATTTTCAGGACGCAAAATATGCACTTCTGCATCGAAAAAACAAAAATGCTAAAAATTTACGCAAAGGCATGGACAATTGCCCGGAATACAAAGTACAATGTATTCCTATTCAGATAATTCAATGATCATTTGAATAAAGCAGGCATTCACAATACTTGTACTAATTACCATGTACTAGCACATGCACAAACATGATTTATGTGCATTATCATGTTCCTATGCCATGCATACATTGTACGTTGTACTTGTACTGCTATTAAAGGTACACACATTGGAATCAGAGCTAATATTTTTTGTGTAAATCGTTTGATCCAGCTGTTCTAGATACTGAAGATATGGTGCACATGCTTGCAAACTCATTACAGAGTACATGATTATATAATTACACAATCTTCCAAATATCAAAAGCTAATAACAGTTGATAGAAAATATTTGGGAAGGGATGTTCAAACACTCACAACCACACAAGTATATATGATACACATACCAAAACAAAAGAGTAAAAAAAATGAATACTCTAATTTTATACTGAACATGATACAAATAACTAAGATGGTGACATGTCAGGAAAAGATAAAACGAAAGAAAAGAATTTTGTTTATAAAACATATCAAGTCATAAATGACTTTTTAGGAAGACTAGTAAGATGATTTTATAAGAAAACTAGAAATGTCGCTTTGGCGACTGGTATGCCTCCGCCATAATGCATGATTTTCCCAATAGGTCTAGATAGTACATGTGGACAATGTGTGATTACATTTTCACAAAATTGGCAAAATATTGAAATGACAAGTTTGTCACAAATGTGTTGAATGTTCACCTTCCTTGACCTAGGTTTAATTGGATGAATAGGAGAGCATGTATCCAGGGATTTAAGGACTTTAACTCGACTTTGACCCATTCATACATTTAGGCATTGAGTAATTTTCAAGGTACAGGTGTGGAGAAAAAGTGCAATTTCTGAATTGAATAGTAAATTGTTACCATTTTCATCTGGCCCTTGACCCTAAAATTCATTTATAATCACTTTCAGGTAGAACATGCATAATATATGTACTAAGTTTCAAGATAACTTGAGCCACTTCGAGATATGGAGGAAAAAGTTAGTTCAGCAATTTCACTTGATCTTTGACCTTTTGACCTTTGAGGCAAAAAAAGAAGAAAAAAAAAAACTTTCCAGAGAATTTCTATTAGGTTACACATGCATACACCAAGTGTAAAAAAATAATAACCCTGCTGGCATTGCATAAATATGAGGGAAATAGTAAAATTTTGAAGTGTTGTACTTGACCTTTGATCCCTGACCTTTGACCCCGTGAACCCTACATTCTCTAGATAATCACTTCCAGTCAGTACATGTATATACTATGTTCCATGAAGATAACTTGAACAATTTTCCAAGGCATGGAGAAACTAGAAATGTCGCTTTGGCGACTGGTATGCCTCCGCCATAATGCATGATTTTCCCAATAGGTCTAGATAGTACATGTGGACAATGTGTGATTACATTTTCAAAAAATTGGCAAAATATTGAAATGACAAGTTTGTCACAAATGTGTTGAATGTTCACCTTCCTTGACCTAGGTTTAATTGGATGAATAGGAGAGCATGTATCTAGGGATTTAAGGACTTTAACTCGACTTTGACCCATTCATACATTCAGGCATTGAGTAATTTTCAAGGTACAGGTGTGGAGAAAAAGTGCAATTTCTGAATTGAATAGTAAATTGTTACCATTTTCATCTGGCCCTTGACCCTAAAATTCATAAGATAATCACTTTCAGGTAGAACATGCATAATATGTACTAAGTTTCAAGATAACTTGAGCCACTTCCGAGATATGGAGGAAAAAGTTAGTTCAGCACTTTCACTTGATCTTTGACCTTTTGACCTTTGAGGCAAAAAAAGAAGAAAAAAAAAACTTTCCAGAGAATTTCTACTAGGTTACACATGTATGCATACACCAAGTGTAAAAAAAAAAATAACCCTGCTGGCACTGCATGATAGGAGGGAAATAGTAAAATTTTGAAGTGTTGCACTTGACCTTTGACCCCATGAACCCTACATTCTCTAGATAATCACTTCCAGTCAGTATATGTATATACTATGTTCCATGAAGATACCTTGAACAATTTTCCAAGGTATGGAGAAAAAAAAAAGTTTTAATATTTTACTGACCGTTTGACCTTTGACCTTTGACCTTTGACCTCATGACCCAAACTTTCACCAGAGAATCTTAATTGGGTAATACATGTATACACTAAGTTTCAAGAAAATATCTTCAGGCATTCAATAGATATGGTGGAAATAGTGAAATTTTATGTATTTGACCCTGACCTTTTGACCTTTGACCTTTGACCTCATGACCCAAACTTTCACCAGAGAATCTTAATTGGGTAATACATGTATACACTAAGTTTCAAGAAAATATCTTCAGGCATTCAATAAATATGGTGGAAATAGTGAAATTTTATGTATTTGACCTTGACCTTTTGACCTTTGACCTTGAGCATGTGCACTCAAAAGTTGATAGGCACAACTTCACCCCCTAATACACATACATGCCAAGTTTCATTAGGATACCTCAACGGGTTTTAATAGTTACCTTGTCCACAAAATTCATTACGGACGGACGGAAGGACGGACGGACGGACGGACGGACGGACGGACGGACGGACGGACGGAAGGACGGACGGACGGACGGACGGACGGACAACCCGAAAACACAATGCCTGCGGCACCACTTCGTGGCGGAGGCATAAAAAAAGAAGTTTTGATATTTTTACTTGACCTTTTGACCTTTGACCTTTGACCTCATGACCCAAACTTTCACCAGAGAATCTTAATTGGGTAATACATGTATACACTAAGTTTCAAGAAAATATCTTCAGGCATTCAATAGATATGGCGAAAATAGTGAAATTTCATGTATTTGACCCTGACCTTTTGACCTTTGACCTTTGACTTCATGATGCAAACTTTCACCAGAGAATCTTAATTGGGTAATACATGTATACACTAAGTTTCAAGAAAATATCTTCAGGCATTCAATAGATATGGTGGAAATAGTGAAATTTTATGTATTTGACCTTGACCTTTTGACCTTTGACCTTGAGCATGTGCACCCAAAAGTTGATAGGCACAACTTCACCCCCTAATACACATACATGCCAAGTTTCATTAGGATACCTCAACAGGTTTTGATAGTTACCTTGTCCACAAAATTCATTACGGACGGACGGAAGGACGGACGGACGGACGGACGGACAACCCGAAAACATAATGCCTCCGGCACCACTTCGTGGCGGAGGCATAAAAAAAAACAGATACAGCAGAAAAAAGGGAAATCCTAGGTGATAACAGTGTTGTTTTTGTTAGGCAAGCAAGGATATAATTAGAGTTTCAATTGAAAACTTGGTCAAGCTCTGCATCAACTAACTTAAGCCAAAGTCACCTAAGGGCTGCATTCTGAGATGATTGAGTGGTTTTATATCAGACAGATAAAAGGAGACAGTAAACTTTGAATTAGGATGTGATCCTCACTTGAAAGTGAACATCTTACTGCATCAGGTTTGAGTTTCTTCAGTTTGTCTCCCTCTATAAATTTGTCTCCCTCTACAAGTTTGTCTCCCTCTACATCTTACTGCATCTTTTGGCATATACAATGTATATGTATAAAGCATAATGGCAAGTTTTCAAGACTTTTAAAAGAACAGGTCAAGAAGAGGGGTGTGTCATCAAACATTTCTGGGGTTTTGAAACCCCCCCCCCCCCATATTCTTTACAATATATCTTGTAGAATTGCAGCTTTTTGTGTATCAAAACAAATCCTTCCTCTGCATGACCAGTACAGGATGAATTCTGTATGAACTCTTAAAACACTTGAGAGCAGATGTTTGTGCATGCACATACCGTATAAGTACTGTATGGCGTACATTGTGTTACAATGTGTTAGGAAACTTACAAACAATATTTTAAAAATGGCTGCACAAGGAACCTTGTGTACAAAGACTTGTGTATATTGTTTCCTTCCAGCAGTCCATGTAGATAGGTCTGACTGTTTTTATGAGTGTGTGATGTCCTGTTGTATCCATCAACGCAACCGCCCGTTTGTCCAGAAGCTAAATTAGTTCACATCAGTGTAAGATAAACAGGCTGGGAAGTCAAACATAGCATACTGTAAAAGTGGATATTTTCGTGCGACTAATTTTTCGCGCTCGGCGGGGTAAGAAGAGTTTCGCATGTTTTTAATTCCGCAGATTCAAGACCTCAACTACTGGAACATATGGCAGGCAGAAATATTTGCATGCTTTTATTTTCGCGCTAGTTTCTGGTTGCGCGAAATGCACGAAAATTTCAACAACGCGAAAATTTCCACTTTTACAGTACCGGGTCAAAGGATCACCACGAGAGGTGGCATTGTTACCCTACAAAAGGTGCAGTCACATCAGAATTTACCGCACATGCTATTACCGGTAAATACCACAGTAATTCATTGTCACCAAGCGTTGTCATTGAGTGAAATACTGCGATAATGGATACTGCTGTAATTCAGTTGGTATCGTTCTCATTCCAAATACACCATGGCATTTCTGGCCCCAGAAGTCCACCTCTCTATTAAAGCCACTGATTACCATTGGGAGCACTGACTGAAAAAAATGTTCATGTTATCACATTTGATGCATATAAGTATGGTTCAGCTTAACATCACAAAATATCCAACAATGAAATTTTGCAATAAAGCGACAAATACAAGGAGCTATCACTGATTTTCTCAATAAACCATAAAGTGCTGTAGACGGTTTGTTCTAGAAATGATCTTGATAAAACTATTGTTCACATTTTGTATATTTGACAATACCTAACATTGTTCATACTGGTTCACATCTTTAAATCATCATTTCTATCCCTAACTCACATTTTACAACTATTTTGAAGAAAACTAAGGTTGTTAGTTTTTTTTTCATCTGCAAATGGTTAAAAATGTTGTGTTTTTTATTTCAAAAGGCAAGCACTGTGCACATACATATTCCCTCCAGGGAAAAGACAAAAAGTGTGTCCAGTCACAAAATAGAAATACACCACGTGGTAGGGTGGGTGGCATTTCATGGCAAGTATCACTCTCAAAACTGGCATGCATATTTCATGTGAAGTTCAAATCCCCACTCTAAAACCACAAAATTTTGTTTGTTACTTTGCAAGGTATTTAGCGGTACATGTTAGGTTCACATTCTGAAATACCACATGAGATATCACAGTATTTCACTGTAGGTGTGAATGGGCCTTGAGTACAAATTTTGAATGAAGAAACACTCAAAATGAATTATAGCTACATGACATACGAACAAACAAACAGCCTCTTTAATGTCAACTGACTCATCAGATATTGTGTAAGCTCTTCAATATCAAAGCATGATCGCTCCTTTTATATACAGATTGAAGACAAGCTGACTTTGCTATAAGACTTGTCAGAGTCGACAATTTTCAAATAACGGTGCCCAGGGACTCAAATGATGCAAAATGAAAGCACTGGCCAGCAGTCTTACAAATACGACTCACCACATCGAAGAGTGACCGGTCAATGGGCAGGGGGGCAAGCTCCTGGCCCTCGTACCGCCAGATGTTGGAGAGGACGGCCGTCTTCAGACCCTCACCGCGAATGCAGCGGACCGCATCCAGCATCTCGGGGAACGGTCGCGTGATGCGGGACTCGAAGAAGGGGAGCAGGTCAGAAAAATCGGAGTCGATTCCGAGCTGCAGCAGTTTAAGAAAAAAAATTAAACAAAAATAAAACCACAAAATCTGAAACTTGTCATACAGGCTTGCGAATTAAGAGCAGAACGTGAATTAAAGATTTCAAGGTTAGCCATGCATTAAAGGCTAAGTTTATGCTAAACCAAAAGCCCCCCAAAACAAATTGGCTTTAAATATGAAGTTTGAATGCACCATTAGAGCACATGAAAGGAACACTTGTCGCAAAGGTGCATTAAATTTGGTAAAGATGAGCATTACTATTATAAAAGTCTTGAGAATGACTTCCACTACTGAATAAAGACTGTACATAAACGTTTAAAAAGCTGAGATAATGGTAAAAGGCTTTAAAAAAAAAGCAAAAAAACAGAGGCATCTATTATACAGTGCACTCCCGTTATAACGAACACGGTTATAACGAAATTCCGGTTACAACGAAATAAAATTTAGGGCCGCAACATTATTAACTCTATGTATTTTTATTGTTTATTCATTCGGTTATAACGAAATTTCGTTATAACGAAAGAAAACTGCCGGTCCCGAGGACTTCGTTATAACGGGAGTCCACTGTATATTGTCGGGTGGTTGGATTACCACAAAGTATGTATTGGATATTTTTAACAAAAGTAGCTGCACTACAGAAATAGGAAAAATGCTACAGAATTATGACCATTTGCAAACGACAGACTAAAATATGGAAGGGGTCATCAAGGGTATGTTTGGAATTTTCAGACATACATTCTCTTTAAGTGAAGCAAAATGTAAAGGGATGAACCTTTTTTTTTTAACATTGGTACAATTATCAAGTTGCTGCTTGATTCATGAGACTGTTATGAATTTAGAGTACCACAAGTTTTAGGATATTAAATATACCACAAACTTTCCCAAACCGTAACTAGTTGTTCTCAAGTTTCTCTTAATTTTGGCATGCGATGCCCAGGATCTATCACTTTTCTATTCATTTTATCTTCAATTTCATTTGTTGAATCTTCTGCTTATGGACTTTTTTTTTTTAGTGTGTGTGTGTGTGTGTCTGTGTGTGTGTGTGTGTGTGTGTGTGTGTGTGTGTGTGTGATCTCTGAAACAAGAGTCATGATGTGCCTGACGAAGAATACAGTCTAGAGCAAATGTGACCCTGCATCGCAAAACCAACAAAAAATCGCCAGGCATTGATTTTAAGATAATGGCACATTCTGAAAGAGCAGATTTTAAGCTTTAAAATGATGTATCTAACTCAATTCAAATGGACTCTCCTAAACCTACAATGTATCTGAATACTGGAAAGAAGGCACATGCTCTGGAAAAAAAGTGTACTGAGAAAAGAGGCTCTGAAGTGTAGGGTCTATTCAAGCACTTTAATCTTAACAAGCCATGCTCTGTGCAATGAATGGGACCAAAAACAACAAACAAAAACAGGATGTAAACACAGTAGCAAGAACAATGATGGGATAATCAGATTAAGCTGAGACATGCTCTATTAACACATTCTGTCCATGACGAATACCAACTTTCAAAGCAGTAGCACTATCTTTTCAAAAGTTATTGGAGTTGAAAGTTAAGAATCTTTTATCTTTTTTTACAAATAAAAAGGGGGCCCCTAAGACATATCAAATTACACTATTCTCCAAAAAATGGTGTCTTACAAAGCTGCTAAAATGCAATTTCCCGTTCATTTTATGATCCCAAACTTTAGAATTTAATGTAGAAGAAGAATTGCTCTTTCAGAAAATATGAAAAACTCAAGACTGACCTGTTTCACCTATTTTGAGTCCTCATGTAAAATCAGGGCATGCAACCTTTTTGTTGGTTTTTGTGATGCACGGTCACAAATGATCGTGAGGCAGTGATTTTTTTTTTCCCAACTGTTCTATCTTCCATCATACAAAACTTAGAATTTCCCTATAGTACCGAATATCTATTACCTTTATACTCGGTGCATTTAATAGTGTGAAGGACCGTCAACTGGTAAATTGAGTAGCTTAATAATAGTTCACATTGCTGGCAATTCCCCCCCCCCCCCCATAGCGTTTCCTGTAAGAAAGTCCATGAATAGTATGACCTTTTGCGCAAGAAGGCCTTTACACGAAGATGCCCATCTAGAGAAAAATAAAAATCCTTCCACACCACGGAAGTGTGGTCTATAAAGCAGCATGACCTTTAAGATCCCAAAAGCTTTACTTGATGACGTATATGTAGGTGACAGAGTTCCTAGATAATAAGAATGGAGGTGCTACTGAGGTCTATTATGAACAAGACAAGTATATTGATATAGAAAGCGAAGGTTTTCCTCAACTCGTCCTGTGCACATCAGCTCTTTTGAGTGTTTTGATTTGGTTGTTCTTTCACACACCCCGTTCTTGATATTTCTTCTCAACAAACTGTGCACTACTAGCACTGCCACTCACTCACATCTGGCTAACTGGAGCGACTCTAGAACATTGTCTGACAAATTGTCATGTCTGCGGTCTTAAAGGGAGCGTACAGTTTTGGTTGAGACCTAATTTCAGGTTTCTAACATTTTTTGGTGAGATAATGAGAAACCTCTTATGAAATATGAAAGAGCATGTAATTCTATGAGGAATTCAACGTTTATTTGATGAAAATTGGTTTTGAAATGGCTGAGATATCCAAAAAAGAGCGATTCTAATAAAGTGTGGGACCCACACTTTATTATGATCGTTTTTGTTTTACTTTGTTTTTGGATGTTTCAGTCATTCCAAACCCGATTTTCATCAAATAAATCTTGAATTCCGCTTAAAATGGTATGGTCTGTACTATATCATAAGTGTTTTCTTGGTATCTCGCAAAAAGTTAAAAGCCCAATTCTCATCTCCACCAATACTGTACCATCCCTTTAAATCAGGGAACCGCTAGCAGCATGCAATTTTTACATTTTTTACAAAATTCTAGGCATACAAAGATAGCAATACAGTCACATCCTATGTAACATGACAAAATGTGCCTTTATGGGTCTCGCCAAATTTGAGGCATTTATTGTTGGGCAAGGGGGGAACAGTTAATTGCTCTTATTTAAAGAATAAAAAGAAGAAGAACACTTGGCATCACTCAAAGGGAAAACATGGTTCTCATATTCCTGCAGAACTGTCAATTTTTGCTCCAAAATGCACACATAAATGCATAAGAAATGTGTGAAATAATGCTATGCTAACATGATTTCAGTTATAGGTAATGGCAAAAATGCAAAACATAAAACGAAAACGTTCACCAGAAGTACTACAGTTTCAGAGCAAACGTAACCATGGTTGCTACATCATTCTTTATAATTGATTATTGATAATCAACAAATTGGGTCACAGCAGCCTCCACTGATCTTCCCACACTAAAGTGAAACACATGAAACACGCTTGTTGGCAAATGTGATTGCTATTCAGAAGACACAATAGACATCACTTAACGGTCTACCTACCAACAGCTGAACAGGGAAAGCAAATTTTTTTTCAAAGTCATATATGCATACAATGAAAATGATTTTACACTTCAACTAGAAATGTCGCTTTGGCGACTGGTATGCCTCCGCCATAATGCATGATTTTCCCAATAGGTCTAGATAGTACATGTGGACACTGCGTGATTACATTTTCACAAAATTGGCAAAATATTGGAATGACAAATTTGTCACAAATGTGTTGAATGTTCACCTTCCTTGACGCAGGTTTAATTGGATGAATAGGAGAGCATGTATCTAGGGATTTAAGGACTTTAACTTGACTTTGACCCATTCATACATTAAGGCATTGAGTAATTTTCAAGGTACAGGTGTGGAGAAAAAGTGCAATTTCTGAATTGAATAGTAAATTGTTACCATTTTCATCTGGCCCTTGACCCTAAAATTCATAAGATAATTACTTTCAGGTAGAACATGCATAATATGTACTAAGTTTCAAGGTAACTTGAGCCACTTCCGAGATATGGAGGAAAAAGTTAGTTCAGCACTTTCACTTGATCTTTGACCTTTTGACCTTTGAGGCAAAAAGAGAGAAAAAAAAAAACTTTCCAGAGAATTTCTATTAGGTTACACACGCGCATACACCAAGTGTAAAAAAATAACCCTGCTGGCATTGCATAAATATGAGGGTAATAGTAAAATTTTGAAGTCTTGCACTTGACCTTTGACCCCTGACCTTTGACCCCATGAACCCTACATTCTCTAGATAATCACTTCCAGTCAGTACATGTATATACTATGTTCCATGAAGATACCTTGAACAATTTTCCAAGGTACGGAGAAAAAAAAAAAGTTTTAATATTTTTACTTGACCTTTTGACCTTTGACCTTTGACCTCATGACCCAAACTTTCACCAGAGAATCTTAATTGGGTAATACATGTATACACTAAGTTTCAAGAAAATCTCTTCAGGCATTCAATAGATATGGTGGAAATAGTGAAATTTTATGTATTTGACCCTGACCTTTTGCCCTTTGACCTTTGACCTCATGACCCAAACTTTCACCAGAGAATCTTAATTGGGTAAAACATGTATACACTAAGTTTCAAGAAAATATCTTCAGGCATTCAATAGATATGGTGGAAATAGTAAAATTGTATGTATTTGTCCTTGACCTTTTGACCTTTGACCTTGAACATGTGCACCCAAAAGTTGATAGGCACAACTTCACCCCCTATTACCAATACACATACATGCATCATTGTCACTTATCAGAGAGAAGTTTCCCAAGAGAGGAATTGTTCACCCACAAAGCAAGTAACCCTATTACTGGTATCACTGGCTGTGGATAGGCGAACTCACATCTCGAAGCCCACAAAAGAAACCAACATTCATCTCCTGCTACTGGCATTAAAGGACAAGTTCACCTTCATATACATGTGGGATGGAGATAATGCAGCGATATTAGTAGAACACATCAGTGAGAGTTTGAGGAAAATCGGACAATCTCTTGAAAAGTTATGAATTTTTAAAGTGTCTGCTCAGTTACTGCTGGATGAGAAGACTACTGCAGTTGATGATGTCACATGCGTACAACAATTTAAGGAAAATGAGAATTCCACAAAATTTCATTTTTTGAAAAAAGTACACATTCCCTCAACTTGTAACTGATATGTTAAGGGTAATATTACTCCCCTGCCTTCTGAAAGAGGCAAGTCATGTGCTCTTCTATTATGCGAGAAAAGTGAAAATACAATGTATGTTGAATTTTCTGTATAGTTTCTTTTATATGGTTGTACACATATGACATCACAAGCTGTAGTAGTCTTCACATCCAGCGATCGCGGAACTGAAACTTCCAAAATTCATAACTTTTGAACGGATTGTCCAATTTTCCTCAAACTTTCACCTATGTGTTCTCCTAATATTGCTGCATTCTCTCAATCCTCGGGTCCGTTTCATGAAGCTATCATATAAAAGCTATCACATAAATCTTAAAATGGCCAAGCCGCTCCTAAGCTAGGAGAGACTTTCACAGAGAAGTAAAAACCATTTCACGAAGTCTCTCCTAAGCTATGAGAGACTTTAATTTTTTCAATCGTCATGTTCGAGGGTAATACTAATTAACATATCATTAGCATATCATTAGCGTTTTCTCCCTATTGTGTTACATGCGGTGAGCACTCGCTACATAGACATAGCACGTATACACACAGCGCAGAGGTAACAGATCTACGACGGAGGCAAGATCCTGAAGGCTAAGTTGCATTCTACACCGCGACCAGTACATATTTCTATTAGTGAGTATATTTAAAGCTGTCTGCAATTAAAAAGTAATGCATGTGGATTCATAATGTGATATTATTTGGATATATTTTTGTTCGAATCTTCTACAATTCTCCAAGGGCTAGCTAGATGTAGATCTAATCTTACCGGTAGTAGCGTTATCACAATAGTCCCACGTAGGCACATCGCCGTTTGTTTGAATGACCAAATGGCCAGCTGAGTTAGGTAGTTTGTTAATGTTAGCATGGTAGGGTCTAGGGCTACTACAACTTCTACAAGTAATAGTGAAATGTTTGTGGGTTGATTTTTAGCGTGCAGATATTTCATGAGAGCAATTGCCCGATTTGTTCATGTATGGGTGAATTGCAGGTAACTTAAGGCGTGAATAGTGAAGGGATCGAAGAAGAAACCGGAAATTTCATAAGTAAAGAATTGGTCTGCATTTTATTATTAATATTATATTTTTGAAGACGTGTCTAACATTTAATAATTACACTGTCACTAGCTGTGTGGATAGTATTCAGAAGTGATACAAATTTTCTGTTTTGTGTCAAATCGACAGGAAAGATCTGGGTTTTTTTTTTCAGTCTAGAAAATCTCAGGTTATTTTGTCCAACAGAATTATGGGCCTAGCCTAAGCCTAATGTTTTTTAGTTTAGGCCCTAACGTGAACTTATAGTGTTAGCATTTACACTACAGAGAACCAGCTGTACGTTACCTGTGTCATTGTTACGTTTACAAGTCCTAATGTTACTATCTAACGTTACTAATATAGGTCTACAACAAAAACTTGTAAAATACTAGGGGTTAGGGGTTATAACTGCGACCAGCCCGAACGCGAAGCACTGTGTACTGGTACAACTAACAGGGAGTGCCCTGGGGTTAGGGCCGGTAGTACTATCTGGAGAGTCCGACAGTGGTTAGACTAACTAACGTTAGATCAAGTACGGTAGTAATAGTAGGGCCTAGTAGTAGTACGTAGATCCAGGTCTACACAGAATATGAATTGGAAACCATGGTTCAGATCTTGGTTCAGACTTGAAAGCTATCTTCAACAATTCTAAGTGCATACAGCACTGTAATCGCAATGCATGTGTCACAATAAGATAGAGAATGATGTTTACCTAAATTCATTGGCATGGAACCTCTAGAATTCTACTGCTATACTACCAGATGTCTATAGATCTAGAATCCAGTGGTATAGTGATCCTGAGTAGCACCTACTGACCTAGATACTACTTAACCAGTGTATACCAAAAGTATAACCAGACTAGACCCTTTGCCTTGATATTCTTAAACATATTATCATTAACATAAGTAGGCCTATCACTCATCAGTAAGGAAGTTAATAGGTCTTCTTAATAGTGCTATCTATCTAGGCAGTTAGTAGATTCTATAGGTCCATACTCCGATGCTAATTCCGCTTACACAACTTCTTTTAGCAATTTAACTGATGATGATGACATGACAACAGTTGATGATCAGAGTCAGACTGTGGCTGCATCTCAGGCTGTAACTGTGATCAACCCGAATGTGAAGCCACAGTACAGCTGGTCCTACCAGATCTTAGGTAGATGTAGACCTTGCAACATGGATGCCTAGCGACAAGATCTAGAACCTCAAGAAGTCATAATACCCTAAACTATAGGCTTACACATGTTGAATTGAGACAACTCAAATACTAGTAGTATGTCTTTTAATCATCCCCCCCCCAAAAAAAAAAATAATAATATAAGATCCTTTATATATTTAAACTGCAAAAACATGTGAACTGATTTCAAATTTCATGCAGATTCTAGATACTGTGTGTAAAATCTTGTATAATCAAACAACAGTTTGAAAACACATTTTCTATTTTGTATTCACATTTTTAATTATAATGTTAGATATGGAACATCAGTCAGACTGCTACAATCAGACTTCTTCATCTAATAAAGCCCAGAGTCAGTTGCTGAACTTCACTGAACACAGAACCAAACTGCTGAACTTCCATCTTCTCCACAGCTAGACTGCTACTGAACTTCGTCGAGACTTACGATGTATCTACCAGCATGGTCACCTTCAACAGAATTCAAGTATTTTAGCTTATAATACTATTTTAGCAGACAACATATCTGTATATTTTCAAATACTACAATTGCAACATTATTTACATTTGGACATCAAATTGTCTCTGGATTTTTAGTTGAATAGTGTTAGACAGGAAATATTGAAAACAATGTTTGCTGTAATGTCCATCTTGGTAATTGAAAACAAACATTGTTATCCAGTGAATAGTGACCCTTCTAGAAACAACTGTTTTTTGCATTTTTTATTTCACTATCTGTAGAATATTACATACTGATCCAATTGAAAAGAGATAATTCATGGAAGGGGGGGGGGGGTACCTGCATGTCTACATGTATCAAGCTCCTGAAACAAACTTTAGCAGTCACGTTATCTTAATAATGTAGGCCCTACTATGATTGTTTATTTACCCTCTCCCTTTTCTAGTATCAAAACCACCTTATGCTCTTACAATGTTTGAAACAAGAATATTCGACATAGCTAATCATTTTAAACTGTGAAAAGTCCTATTTATAGCTTATGGATCAGTAGATACTAGTGAATTCATTCTTTCAAAATCAATGGTAGGGCTTTTCAATTTGATTGCTATAGCTTGTTATAGCAAAGGCAAAGCAACCATCTCTAACATACTTTCTAATGTCCCATGTCCTGCACTATTGTTTTGTTTGTAAGATATTAACTGTTCTTGTATATTGAATAAACTCCAAACAGCCAAGAACCAGACAACATGTGAACTTCATCCACTTCAGAGCTAAGGACTGGGGGCAAGATGCAAATGGAAAAGTCAAGTGACAGTGTCATGGATATTCCACCATCTTCATTTGGTGTGTTAAATGATTATTTTTAGCTATTGAAGCAAGTTGAGAAATCATGTTATCTTGAACATCTACAGTTGGCAGCAAAATTATTCAGCCCCTCTCTTGCATTTTGGACACTCTGGCATAATGAATTACATTATAACTGAGATCATTTCTAAATCATACAAGTGGTGATCAGATAGTTTGCTACAAGTAAATAACAGATCAGTAGCCTTTGATTTGCATATAGTTACAAACTTTGATCATTCATGTATAAAGAGATATGCTCCAATGAGCACATTTATGGTCATTTTCAGTCCTTTCAGTGATCACTGAAATGCTTCGTTGAATATGGTTTGTTCACTCAATGTTTTGATAGGTGACACAATATGATGGAATTTGATGTAGGATTCTTAATATTTCAATTGGCATTTTTCGTTGTACAAAAATATCTAAATGAACTCATTTCTAGTGAAAGTTGCCACCATAGAGTTTGTACAGAGGTTTAGCCGTGATATTAATAATTCAAAGTTTAAGTCATGTCAAAATGAATATAACCCAATGAAATGCTAAGAGTTGTGCATAGAATGGCAAGATACTATTTAAAATTCCATAAAACAAAAGCAATTAATCGTTATCATCAGACCATAACACGTCATGCTTCAGTGATCACAGAAAGGTCTGAAATGACCATAATGTGCTCACTGGACCTTATCTCTTCATGCATGAATGATCAAAGTTTTTAACTATATGCAAATCAAAGACTATTGATCAGGTAGGCATTTGTCATAAACTATCTGTTCACCACTTGTATATGATTTAGTAATTGTAATGTTATTTATTTTGCTATAGTGTCCATAATGCAAGGGGGTGAATAATTCTGCTGCCAACTGAATAAAGTGAATGCTTGTTATTAATTTACCCTCTCATTCATTACTAAAATTACCTCATACTCTTACAATTTGCTAAGAGGGGCTCATTACATAGTGATTCAAACTTTGAAAACTGGCAATTACAACTTGTTGTTCACATAATATATCTTACAAAATTGATAATCATTAATGAACATTTTGTTATTATTGCTTGTTTTAATAAAGATGTACACTCATCTCAAATATTTTCCAACTATCCCATTTGTGCATCCGATGTTTCTGTTTGTATGGTATTTAACTGTTCTTAAATTTGCACACCCAAAGGCCTGAAGAGAGCTGAACCTCACCAAGCCTTGGGACAGACAACTGCAACTGAACTTCACCCAGGTCAGAGTCAGACTACAATTGGACTACAAACTGTATAGCAGCATCTTATCTACGACAGAACACAGGTATGCTTTTCTCAAATTAAACTTGAAAGTATAAAGATTTTACAAAATAAACAACTTGAATAACAGTTGAAAAAGGGCAACCTCTGTTGATGACATATCAGTTACAGGTAATTCGGTCTTTCTTATTTTAGCAATTATTGTAGACTTGGTGGACAAACAATGTCACCTCTATATGTGAACTGTTCCATACGAGAAATGAAGAAATTAGTGCATTTATACACCCCAGTTGGGAGTTGATTTAATGTTTATGTCTATATCAGCCACAATTGGGAATTCAGTACGGCTTACATTAGTTGATTAACGCACTGACATAGCAATGCAGCTGATTTATTGCATAACCCATTGAATCATCTTTCTGTTTATTTTGGAACCCCCAGTTTGCCTGACATAAGTTACAATCCTTTTTAAAAAGTCATAAATGTATAACGTTCTGTCAGACGAGTGTTTAAAGTCACAATCACATTCTCATTCTGAGTCTGTGTCACACCTTTTTTGTTATCAGGAAGAATCTGCTACACTAATTCTTGTGTATGACATCCCAGACGATTTTCTTAGTTTTTTTTCGTAGATGCTGTTAAACTGTTTCTAATATACTGTATAAGAAATTGCTGAAAAGTAGTTCTGTGTAATGATATGTGTGCCAGTCGTGTGTGTATTCATTCAACTGTAAGCCCACATATTTAACACTCTGTATAATGTCAGGCAGAGGGGATGAATGGCGTGTCATAAAATTTCAGTATGTAACCAATATTTGTTTTTCCATATTTGTATTTCTTTTTTCTTTCATATAGATTCTCAAGGCATGGAGCTTGCCGAGGGTGATGCAGACAGGTTGAATGCAACATATGATAGTTTTTACGGCTGTAAATATATATATATATATATATATGAATTTAATCTTTCAAAATCAATGTATATACAGTGAAACCCTGTTATAACGAGGTCCGTGGGACCGCCAATATTGCCTCGTTATAACTGGTTCCTCGTTATAACCGTACGCACTAAAAACAAAGAAAACATAAGCATGGAGTCACATATACCAAGCAATCAAACTTATGAGCAGTCTTTGTGTTGTTATTACACAAGTAAATGGATCATTATTATTGAGAAAGGATAAAAAGGAATCATTTGTGAGTTGATACCAAAAGAATTAAAAAAAAAGAAGGGGTTGAAAACGCGTTCTTTGTTTTTCTTCTGAAAAATCTCTTCGCATGTGTTGTGCATGCCTTCTCGAAAAGTGCACGGCAGGGTTGAATTCGTAATCCTTTCTACACGTATCTCTTCCTCGTGTATTGAACCATTCTGAAAGAATGAAAATATCATTTGTGACACACAGTATAAAATTTTAATAAACAAAATCACATTGTATTAAAAACATGTGTTACTTTTTTTCTGAACATGGGTGCAAGCAGAGTAACATGCATTATTAAACTTATTTTACGCTGAGTGCGCCCAGCGGGATCGCGATGATTACATTATTAATTATTTAGGCTGTATTCCATGATGTTTGCACCAGCAGGGGTTGAAAATGCATTTTGTATTTTTCTCCCCAAAATCTCTTCGCATTTTGTACATGTGTCCTTGAAAGGTACACGACATGGTTGAATTCGTGATCCTTTTTACGACTATCTCTTCCTCATTATAACGGACCATTCTGAAAGAATGAAATTATTCATTTGTAAAATACAGTGTGAAATAATATGAACATCACGATGATTTCATTAATTATTTCGGCTGTAATCTTTTACGTAGTATACACATCAATGTTTCACAACCAGCAAAACAACTGGAAGTCGGAACTAACATGGAAAGGATTATGATTTTGCAGAGGTTGTGCTTTTCTAATATACAAATAGGTTAGGAGAGTCCATCTGAATTGAGTTGTACATCATTTTAAATCTTAGAGTCTGCTCTTTCAGAAAGAGGATTGAGCTTTTAACTTTTTGGAAGATACTAAGAAACCACTAATGAAGTGCTACAGAGCATACCATTCTCAGAGGAATTCAAAGTTCATTTGATGAAAATCGATTTTGAAATGGCTGAGACATCCGAAAACAAAGTAAAACAAAGTAAAAGCGATTCTAATGAAAGGTTGGTTCCACCTTTTATTAGGAATCTCTTTATTTTGCATATTTCAGCCATTTCAAAACCAATTTCATCAAGTAAACATTGAATTCTTCTTGGAATTATTTGCCCTTTCATATTTCAGAAGAGGTTTCTCATTATATCACACACACACAAAAATCTGAAACCAGGTCTCAACCAAAACTACACCATCCCTTTAACCAGAAATCCATGTTTGGTGACTTTTTCTGACTTTTTGGGGGTTTTGTGATGCAGAGTCACAATTGCAGTGTTAGATATGAAGCTACAATCAGACTATTGCAGTTTGACTGCTGAACTTCACTCAGAGTTTTGTCATAGATGAGTCCATTGGTGATGGCATAAGTGCTTTGCCAGGCATTAACAAAACCAGAAATGAGACAAATCCCCCTTAGAAGAAAAGAGAAACAAAACAGAACAGCTAAGCATGCAAAAAAGTCGGTGAAAAGCAAACGGGTGAATCGAAGCACACTAAAAAAAAATAAATAAATAAATAAATAAAAGATTTAAAAAAAACCGAAAAGAAGATTTATAGTAAAGTGGAAGAAACCATTTTAAAATGGACAAATGCAAATCTCTGTCAGCACATAACAGTCTGATTTCTGATTGCTTTGATGAATAAAAGCTATTGTGTAGCAGACAAGGTCATTATTATTAGTACTATTATCATAATTAGTATTCTGATGTAGGGAACCTCAGAGTGCAAAAACAGTGGATTGCAACACATATCATTGTATGCTTACCAAATATTTGCAATGATAGAATTGCTTGAAGTTCAGCTGCTTTCACAATTTGATTAATAAACCATGAAAATATTTCAAATGATTATGAAAGATGTGTTGAGGTATAAGTGATCCAAACATAAATACATCAGTGAACGTTGCAGTGCATTATTTTTGTTATTGTTTCCAGGCGTGTGACGGCAAACTTTATGTAACCAAGTTAGAAAATTATATCTATGCGGGCAATTATAATTTGATCAGAAAGATATAATTAAGAATAACTTATTATGTAGAAATGAAGTAGAGTGTAATACCAGAAAATACTGTGAGTGATAATAATTTCACAAAGACTCTTACCAGTATCATCATTGTGGTTATGATAATTGTGCTGTGATTATGACGATATTGAATAATGAAATACATGTTTTCAAGAGCAGATTTTCCAATGAATCAGGCAACCAGAATATGAAAATTTGACAGCAACAACTGTTTCAATAGTTTCTGCAGTTACATAATCTGTCACATGACATGTAGTTAAATTGTGTAGAACTAATATTAAAGGGGAAGGCTAGTAACTGATCAGTAGGAATCAGTGGAAATGCTGGGAAATGATTGTTCCAATCCTTATGGCATTCATTCAAGAGTACATTATATATCTTATGTTGTGTGAAAATTATTTGCTTCAGAACGGTCTCATATTCAAGTAATGTGCAGATTAATGCCCCGTCACTGACCAGGGACGCTAACCTGGAAGAATTAAACTGCACATTACTTGAATATGAGACCATTCTGAAGCAAATCATTTTCACACAACAATAGATATACAATGAACTCTTGAATGAATGCCATAAGGATTGGAACAATCATCTTCCAGCATTTCCACTGATTCCCACTGATCAGTTACTAGCCTTCCCCTTTAACCCTAAAAGCCCAAGGGGGGGGGGGGCACATTGTGCCCCCCCCCCCTACCAGATTTTCATTTGCCACTCCTTCGCCCTTTATCCAATTTTAACCAAATTTGGTGACTTTTCCTAAAATCTTATTCCGAACGTTTTGATATATAATTTAGCTATATTTGATATTGCTGGTTGCCATGGCAACCATAAACTGACAACCATCTCAGTCAGATTTTTGCGTATTTTTCTATTCCAATTCAAATTTACAATATTATAAAGTATGAAATGGGCGTTTCTTGGCTGAAATTTGCTGAAGAAGCAGAATGTGAAGTAATTATGGCCTTGAAATGTTTTTCCTATTATTTCCTTTGTTTTCTGTGCCAACAGCATAAAACAATAGATATAATAGAGATGCTTGAAAATAACAGTATTTTCCAAAGATTGACGTTCTATTTTGTGTCATTTTGATTCCTTCACCCAAGTTATACCTCTAATATCATTTGTTTATCACATTATCAATCTGCAAACTTAAAATTCCAATATTATGGGAATATGAAATATGATTACTATGCATGTACCTATCCCAAACAATACATCATAGGTCTCATAATGTATTTCTTTATTTTGTTATGAATAGCGCCCCCATGTGGTGACCTTGAGAAATTTCAACCATAACAAATAATCAGCTTTGACTTGCACATCATTTGTGGCAAATATGAAAAATGTTGGTCTATGATAAGACATATATACTGGGGATAAAGAAATTATACAAAAAAAATCATGTTTTTAGCATATTTCCTATGTATTTCTTTATATTTTGATAAATAGCGCCCTCTATGGGTGACCTTGAAACAACTCAAGTATGCGGTCATGTAGAGTATGAGTTGCTCTACCCATGTGCCAAATATGACGATGAGACATCAAACAATAACAAAGTTATATAGGGGGGCACAATGTGCCCCCCCCCCCCCCTTGGGCCTGGGAAGGGTCAAAATAGCTTGGGCGTAATAGGGTTAATGAGTATGAAATTGATAGTAATCATAGTGGTGAATGAATTAAATAATTGAATCATTATCGGCGCTTATCATTATGCATCTTTAAATGAAATGTGTTTCAATTGTGGCAATTGAGGAGTAAAATCAAATCCAAGTATGAAACCATGAATACCTGCAGAAACTTGAACTATCACTCATTGTGATTTTTACCCCCACCTCCAACTGAGGGAGTTCGTTCAACCAGCACTAACTTTATACGGTTTTATTTTTTATAAAAAGTTGTTACCATGGGAACGCATTGTTCAACATAGAATAAAGTCATGTTTTGTTTATTAAAAAAATCAAAAACTGAGGGAGTTGGATGAATAAACTGGTAAGTCCTATGATTTTCATTAAAAAATGATGTTACCATGGCAACACACTGTCCAATATTAATGGAAGAAAATTTGAAAGAAAGGTTTGCACAAATACATATTATGACTGTCACATGTGTCAAATATCAAGTCAAATGCTCAAAAGCTGAGGAAGTTAGCTGAATCCACAGTATTTTTATATGATTTTCATTCAAAATACTCTGTTACCATGGCAACACATTGACAACGATCAAAGAAGAAATTCGCACATCAGTCAATGTACTTTAGCAGTCTCATGTGCCAAATTTCAAGTAAAATGCTCAAATACTGAAGGAGTAAACTGAATCCACAAATTTTTTTTATTATATTCAGTGAAAATGCTGTTACCATGGCAACACAATGTTCCATATCTATGAAAGATTGAAGTTTGCACAACTGCATATCATAGTGGTCACATGTGCCAAATTTCAAGCCAAATGCTCAAAAGCTGAGGGAGATGGCTGAATCCACAATAGTTTTGTATGCTTTTTATTCAAAGTCTGTTGTTACCATGGCAACGCATTGTTCAACAATGACGAAAAATGAAGTTTGCACATCTACGTACTATACTGGTCACATGCGCCAAATTTCAAGCCATTGCTCAAAGACTGACAAATTTATCTGAATTCACAATATTTTAGATGCTTTTAAGTGAAAAAAAAATGCTGTTACCATGGCAACGCATTGTTCAACATCAACAAAAGATTAGTTTTGCACATCTACATACTGTAGCGGTCACATGTGCCAAAATTTAGGTCAAATGCTAAAAAACTATACGAAGTTAGATCAATCCACATATTTCTTTGTATGATTGGTATAGAAAAAACTGTTGTTGCCATGGCAACAGATTTCTTCACATCCACACAGGGAAAAAAGCGTCTTGCACAACTACACATTACATTGATCTGATTCTATGCTGAATTTCAACTGCATTGCTTTAAAACTGAGTGTAGTAGTGTAATCCACAATAATTTGTATGATTTTTATGAAAATATGTCGTTGCCATGGCAAAGCATTACGCGATATTAACGAAAAAGATGTCTTGCACATCTACCTTTGACAGTGGTCACACATGCCAAATTTGGGGTCAATTACTCCAAAAATGAGAAAAAAAGTTTGATACAATGACTCTCAAAAAGCTATCACATAAACTTAGGAGTGCTCCTGACCACTCCTAGATTTATGTGATAGCTTTGCCAAGTTAGGAGAGACTTTATGTGCTAGCTTCGTTCATGAAATGGTTTGTAGAAAAAGTCTCTCCTAAGTCTGAGTTTATGTGATAGCTTTATGCGATAGCTTTTTCATGAAACGGTTTTTAGCAAAGTCTCTCCTAAGTATGACTTAGGAGAGAGAAAGTCTCTCCTAAGACTTTCATGAAACGGACCCCTCATGTTTATGAAAGTGGACTTGTCCTTTAAAAACAACAACCACCAGTGAACAACAACAAAATACAAATCTGTATCCTGTAAATGAACTCTGCACAAGTGCATCTTATCTTCAGTCCCGGATTCCTGAAATTTCTTCCTTTCACCATTCCTCTTTGATTGTTCAATGTGTTCATTATCTTTTTTTATTCCTTCTCCTTTTTTTTTTTTAGGCACTAGGAAACGACAGTGCCATTCTCTGCCTTCCTGCTCAACAGTTTGATGAGGTCACCCACACAACAATGAATTTCAGTATTCTGCTCGGCTTCGTGGCAATAGCGAGAGTATATCGAGGCAACTGTAGTGCAACAGTATATTGTGCCATCCGTCCATAGTTTGTAAAGATTGCATTTCTTTCATGGTGAAAAGGACCGAGTTTGCTGCTCACAGCCAACAGTGTCAGAATGAGAACTACTTATTGTAAGTATACAATTGTATAATTCCTTCTCCGAGAGAAAAGTAATCACTTTCCCATAAACTAGAAAAGCACTCTCGGAGAGCACAGACCTCCGCCAAGCCAGCAACTCATTTCCACCCTTACATGCACGCAATTTCCTATTTCGATAGAAGCATTTTGTTTACGTCATTGCACGGTGCCTTGCCCGAGCAGAGCATGTGCCTTAATAGTGCGTGTATGTAAATAGTATGCACAGCTTGAACCCCAAGTTCATTGACCTTATAATGCCAAAAGATGAAAAATCCTTCAAAAATCCATTAAAAACAAAATTCACGGATCACTACCAAAATTGAATGAGGCATTCCTTGTGTCAATATCTACTTGTTATGCAAGTTTCATTTTGATCCGTACTCAACTTTTTGAATTATTATGAATTTGCAAACAGACAAACCAACACCGATGATTACCAAACCTCCTCTTTCCTTGGCGGAGGTAATAAAGAGACTTCACACATTAAGCTTGTCTTTATCAGACCAAAGTTTTTCAAAAAGCGAGCTATTTTGTGGTTAGGAAATTAGCCAGATGCCAAATTGACCTGCTATTTATGCGATGAAGACACAAACAGGAGCTATCTGATCAAGAAAAAATTTCCTCCAAAATATCAGTCTAGTATGGTGAAACAGCACACCAATTTGTAAATTATAGCGGATGTAGCATGCAATTTGTGTTGCATCTCCGTCAGCCCCAAATTTTCTTGATCCCATCATCACTGGGGAAACCACTTTCGAAACCAGACGCTGACCTGCTGATAGCCGGGTAATGATGCAAAGTACGCATGTGTAAAATTCAATCTAATTTCCCAAGTGGGCTAATTTCCCTAGCAGGCTGATACGCCTGGACCAGAAAATTAACCACTTACAAAATAATTGTCAATTTGCGGCCAATGAAGACACACACACTGGCTGTATTTCCAAACCACAATAGCCCACTACTTTCAGCTTCAGTCTAATAAAGACACGCCTATTGTGGTTACGTTACAGGTGACAATAATTTTGTGAAATATGAACACCAGGGTATATACTGTGTGTACAAATTATGAACTCTAGGGACACAACTTCTTGCAAATATTCAACTCAATGTAAAATACATGTTCATGAATACACACACACACACACACACACACACTATAATGGACATGACATAGGGCCTACTTGATGCACACACCAAATGAAAGAGAACATTTACAAAACACAATGGAGGAAAGAAATGCATTTTGCTGGTTCTCCGTGGCCAATTTTTAAAGACATTGCACTTGCTAATTAATAGTTCATAATCAGGACATACATGTAGTTCTTTCTGGACAATAATACATACAAGAGTTCATTTAGGGTGGGGGTCTAGAAGGACAGCCATTGGAGTTGTTTGTTTTTTTTTTAGGGGGGGGGGAGGGTTCTATTTACAATGTAACAAACAGTATCCTCCAATAGCCTTTATATCAGCCCCTATCAACATCAATTCAATGTTAATAGGGTCTGAGCACGCACATCCACACGTGACTCACGAGCTCTTTGCCCTCCTTGCTGAAAGCCGGCCCGAATGTTTCCGCCGTGAGGCGCCCTCGCTCGAGCTGCCTGAAAGAGCCGGCGCTTCCTGCCGCCACGATGATGTCCTTCACCGCCCCGATGGGAATTCCTTTCATCGCCTCGTACTCTGGACAAACACAAATGGACGGAATCAACATCAGTCTCGTATTGTCATTTCCATCTTTAACAAACACAACCACAGCCACTGCCAAAAATGCTGTTTGTTCTATTAGATAATTTTATGGTTTATACATTGTACATGTCAAATAATGGCAGCCTGTTAATTTAGATTTGAAATTGCCAATATATTTTGCTGAAAATACCACACAAAACAATTTAAAAGCATGACGTTCTTCAGTTCCTATTGACCAGCTGAAGGCTTTTTATCTATGAAATTTTTCGTTTAATCTAATATCAATTTTTTTTCCCCCTCTTGTATCTTTCATACTTGGGTCTATTTATCCAATATCATTCAACCATCCAAATTTGCAAATGAATAACATCTGTAGTATAAACTGCAGAAGCACTGCATTATAAATACATTCACCTTGCATTTCAGTAAGACATCATAGGGTATCACTTCTACTTCTTGCTTTGGTTAAATCTTCATGCATTCATAAATTGACTGAAGAAAAGGCCGGTCATTACTGCTTTTGACTGATCAGCACAATGGTCAGTTTGTCTGCTAATCAGTGTAGGCACAATCAGGCATCATAAAAAAAAAAATACATGGCAAAGTGGCAAATCATGAAAAAAAAAATTTCAACAGGTTTGCACACATATTTATAGGGTTTAATTATGAAACACATTTTAAGGTAAGTCTATAACACTGTCAATTTCCTACCACTACATGTAGCACAACCCATGATTCTGTGTTCTTTGCATCAGTGTACACTATTAGTGAGTTAATAGTGCAAACGGTATCTTGTGTACTGAATCAGTCTTTTGCTGAAGTGTTTTAGAGCTCTTTCTGACAATAGAAGAATTTAGCTTGTAGTCTTCTATGATCACATGCTTGTATGCAAAAAAATGAAGCTCTTTCAGATGACAGAGCACTGGGCAAGCATCTGAAGGTCTCGGGTTTGAATCCAGATGGAATCCTATTTTCTTTGCTCATTTTGCCACTAAAAAATAATCATGTATCATGACTGCAATCATGACTCGAGTTCTAGCGGTACATGTACATGTTGTACATGTATGTGCCTTCTGACCTGTTCATCAAAATTGCAAAGCTTGCAAAAGCTAGTGCAGCAAACGGAGATTGAATTACATTTTGCGTAGCCTCTGGACTAGAGTAAAAGTTGGGCTGAGCTACAATTGTATGCTCCCCTTCTTAAATCATGTTACGGAGATCATGTTTCTGAGGTCAAGCTTTTCAGACGGGAAGTGCTCACCACAAATCAAGAAAATCAAAACTTTACAGCACTTTGAAACCTCGATTTGCAAATCAAGATTCTACACTCATAATTACAATAATTTGCTTTCAGATGCAAGAAATATCTCAATATTAAAATCACAATTACAAGAGAGATTTACCATCTGGAAGGAGGGGGTAGTTTCCTTGGTGATCTATATCTGGAACAATCAGTAGAAGTTTAATAGGCCTATGCACCACTGGGAATGCATCTTGAAAATTTCTGTTTGCATTAAGTATTGGAGATTAGGGGAGACTTCATATCTTCATGAGATAACTATGATGAACGTGGAAATAATTACTTGATTTAGATATTGCACTTGGTCAAGTGATCTGAATTGACCTAAAAAAATATTATATTCAAAATTACTAAGTACTATTCATAACAGTGTAATTATGTGGTCCATCTTTATGCATTAAAGAAAATATCTACAGATTGTTGTTTGCATGGAGGCATCACATACCAAAAACGTGCTCAAATTTCCACACACACTGCAGCAAAATATTCTACACTTACAGCAAATGTCACAAGCATAGGTAAGCAACTCTTTAAATGCTAATCCTTAAAATGCCAAATTGTTTGGTAGACTCAAGATAGATGTCAGAAGTTGACTTCCGCAAAGGACAACATGCTATTAAAGCAAGCAAGCTCGTAAAACTGGGTTGATGGGCAATTAAAGCGATGGGGATCAGTCATACAAGTACACTCAAGTACAATAAAATCCCGCCTTGAAAATCAAAAGGCATCTAGACACACCAATTTATTGTCGAATGTGAGAAAACAAGTATATTGGCACCCTGGAGTGTGTTAGTAAATCTAAATGACACACTTTCCGAGACAGGAGTACATATTATACAGGTTTAGACACCATGTAGCATGAGCATGGCTGGTGAGATAGAAATATTGGTGATTTATTATTCTTTTTTTTTTCAACTTAAGGAATCAACTGGCAGGCAACATCTCGTAGGTACATAGATTTTACGATTTTACAAATTTAACTGAAATTATTGATGGAGAGTCATTAATCTCTGAATTAAACACGAATTTTTCCTTCATAGTCATGGTGGCTATAAGGCTATGTAGTATGTCACATATTTGGTCAACTCAAATGAAATACAACTGGTATAAATGCCATCAGGAATCTCACCAAAGATGGAAAATGAAGTCCTGAAAGAATTCATACTAATTGAATTACAATGATGCTTTGGCAATCTTTAAGCACTGTATTATTCAAGGCCAGAAGACCCCATTCAACAATACAAATTCTATCTGGCTAAACAGATAAGTACATTTTTGTTTTGTTTTGTTTTGTTTTTTGTCTTTGTTTTTTGCCAATTACACCTTAAAGGGATTGTACAGTTTTGGTCAAGATGGGGCTTAAGGTTTCCAATGTCGTTTGATGATGATTTTTTTTTTTTAGATTGTGAGAAACCTCCTATGAAATATGGAAGATTTTAAAGTTTATTTGATGAAAATTGGTTTTGAGATGGCTGATATATCCCAAACAAAGCAATCCTAATAAAAGGTGGGACCTACCTTTTATTGTGATGGCTTTATTTCACTTTGTTTTTCAATATCTCAGCCATTTCAAAACCAATTTTCATCAAATAAACTTTGAATTTCTTTTGGAATTGTATGCTCGGGAACAATTCATAAAGTGTTTTCTAACCATCTCACAAAAAGTTAAAAGTTGAATCCTCAACTCATCCAATACTATATACCATCTCATCAAATAGCTGAAACCTTACAGGGAAACCTCATTCCATTATCTATTCGATTGTGGGAAAACTAGAGTGATTAATATCAACAAGAATGAGGAGTAAAGTTTTAACAACAACAAAAAATCTGAAATAATGAAAAATAGCACACAAAAAACATGTCATTGGTCAACTTCACATTTAGGCGGCAATAACAAAAACAACAAGAAGGAAGTTGTGAGATGATGTCATTACAAATCTTCCACTGGCTTGCATATTATCACATTTTCTGTTATTAAATGCCATCAGGTCTTCCCTTCATGGAAAATCTGTGCCGAGAGGGTAACGGAATATTTACCCTAAATATTCAGTGGGCAGATGAGGTGAATGCAGTAAAATTAATTAGAAAGCATCAGAGAAGATTGGGGGAAATTGGATGATCCACTCAAAATGTATAATTTTTTTTTTAAAGATTTGGTGCTGGCATTGCTGAATGATAAGGCTACAACAGTTCATACTGTCACAACAGTGGAACAACAAAAAAAAAAAAGTACAAAGAGAATTGTACATTTTCTGGCATAATGATAGATGACTTGACTACAATAATTATATTCCTTAAAAAGGCAGCGGGGAAATAATATTTACCTGATAGTACCCTCATACTGTATATATTATCTCCTCATCAATAAGTCTTCAGGGAATAGGTACTTGTACTTTCAAGTACTCTACATGAAATACATTGTGTAATTCACTTTTATAATTTCTCTAAATTGTTACACAGTACTTTGCCATCATGTACTATTGGAGCCTTCTCATAAAGTGATGACGCACGTATGGATTTAGTAAAAAAGATGAAATTCATAACTTTTCATTTCACCTACCTGCATACGAAGGCAGGGGAATTACATCACCCTCACTCATACATGTATCTCAGTAATAAATCCTGGGAATCTGTACTTTTCATTTCTAAAAAAGGTGAAAATATCTTTGTATTTTTTTCTATACTGTTCCACTGCTATATAAACTCTCTTATCCAGTGATGATGCACATGGATATCTAGTAGAATGTATGAAAATTCTCAACCTTTGAATGAAAATCCAATTTTCCTCGAACTTCACTGATGTGTTTTCCTACTATTTCCGCACTCGCTGAAGCTGCATGTATAATTTCAGGGTAAGTTCCCCCTTTAAAGGTTGTGGCTTATCCTTGGCAAGCGGTCGAGATTGGGGAATTTTTGTCAAAATGTAAATGAAGGGCATTATCCTAATGGCAGATAAAATGAATGCATGAGAAACCACTTGAGGTATCCCAATCAACAGTGGATTTATACAGACAAATTGCTCTAGTTTGAAATGATGACACAAAGATGTATTCATCATTAAAAAAAAAAATGCAGGAAATATTCACTGATACAGCAATAATCAATTTGCAGAGGGGGAGCTGCAGTTGTCATACGTCATGTCACGTCCATTATACAGATATACCAAGTCAAATTTAAGTTTCAATTTTACCCCGAGGCCTCAATCCATCTCAAGCTGCTGATCATGATCGCGGTCTCCTGCTTTTCTGTTATTACAATGTCTAGACAATTCTAAAATTAATTCATTTATATATATCCACCTTCTTTTTTCTAAATTTCATTTATCGTAATGACATGACATATTCTGAATGAACAATCAATCATTATTTAGATAGTTTACAAACTGTTATTTTTACGATTTCCTTCTGAACCTTTTTTTCTGATATCATGCTATGTCTTATACATCGAATACTGTCATTTTTGTATGTATACAAGTACTTTGAATTAATTTATAAGATAGTATGCTATAATTTTCCAAGCTTATGCGTCGTGTATTAAATGTATGTATTCTTTTGTTATGTGTGATTTGAAAAAAGTCAGAAATAAAACCAAACCAAACCAAAACCAAACACATGTATAGAAGAAAAAATGATAATTTCGATCGTGATGGTGATGATAATACTGTACAAGCTGTCATTTTCGTATACAAATATTCTCACAAATGAGGAGGTAGCAGACATCTTTGCGGGGCTATTGTAAGTGCACTTTACATAGTAATTATCCTAGCACATGGCAACTTTTTTGCATGTTGTTAAGTTCGCAGTCCGACAATAATTCGTAAAGTTCATGAAAATTAAACCCTCTAGAAAATTCAGCTTTTACAGTAGTAGTGACAAAAATAATAGAAATAAGAATTATAACAAAAAATGATAATGATAATAATAACAAATACAATAATGATGATTATTATTATCATTACCTCTGCCAAGGGAGGAGGTTATGTTTTCGTTACCATTGGTTTGTGTGTTTGTTTGTTACTTTAGTTAGTTAGTTAGTTAGTTTGTCCGTGTGCAAAATAACTCAAAAAGTAGTTAACGGATTTGGATGAAATTTGTAGGAAAGATTTAGAATGATACAAGTAACAGATGATTAAATTTTGGTAGTGATCTGAGAATTTGGGGGGAATTTATGAAGGATTTTTGATATTTTGGCAGGTAGGGTCAATGAACTTGGGAGTTCAGGCTGCGCGTATTTGAGGTTTGCATGCGCGCACTAAAGTTCGTGCTCTAGTTTCTGCTAGGGCGAGGCGCCCCATGCAGCAGAGGGTTTATGACGTAACAAAGGCTTCTATATTGGGAAATCGGGCGACTTTCAGCACGCAATGCTATAAGTACGTATGGGTGGAAATCAATGATATCTCTATAGAAGAACAAGATCAGTGGTGGAAATGAGCTGCATGCTTGGCGAAGGTCTGCGCTCTCAGAGTGCTTCTCTAGTTATTATTATTATCATTATTATCATTATTATTATTATTATCACCATACGATATCATTATTATTATTATAATCATTATTATTAATAACAAATGACAAAAAAGTGGATATAATAGAAAGTGCACTGAATGCCATCACATTATTATATGTATGTTTGTCAGTAAGCCTGAACTTTACCTGCAAAGATGGGATAGGGTTTGGGCACTAGGACTCCACCAAGGTCAAAGATGACCGCCTTCGTCTTCTGTTGCCATGACGACAGACTCAGCTCCCGGCAGTGGCCACGTGGCAATTGGTCCCTTGCTTCATGTCTGGTCAGTCTGCACGATGGATACGCCCACTGCCACTGGGTTCTCCTGCATCCGGGGCGAGCTGCTAGCCTCAGGAGATGCATGGCTGACAGCTCCACTGGATGATTATAAACTGCAATGAATACATGTGGAACTGACCTATAATCATAGGAACCATAATTTCTCATAATTGCAATTTTTGACACCCTGATTTAAAATTGACCGATGAATTGCACTGATGGTAGTATCAGTTACATGTATACTGAAGTGTTCCCACAAAGCATGGTTTCAGATCAAGCTGATGCTGTGGAAGTGACTACTGTAAACCCAGAAATTTTTACGAGCATGAAACTTTCATGAATTTCATGAGGAGCCAAGATTTATGAAAGTGAAGTGCATGCAAATGTGTTTGTCTACTGACTACACAATGCATGGTACATGTATGCCAGTGGTGATTCGCAAAAGTTTCATGCTGGAGAAAAAGGCTATCGCCTCCAATTTGTGAAAGTTTTGTGCTACAATATACAAATGTTTCTGGTTTGACAGAGTCTCGTATTCATGCCATAAAAAAAAAACAAAAAAACATGTAATACAAGCAAAAGTAGAAATTACGCGGTGCGTAATATATGTCCCCGCCGGAAGTAGCATTTTGTAGCAAAATGTGCAATATAGGTAAAAAATCAAGGTCAAAGGTCAAAGAAGTCAAAGGTCAAAATTCTGTGTAAAAGTTTTGAAGCCCTCACCTAGTGCCATCACATAAAGCAAACGGAATCGAAATCGGGTTAGAAATGGCGAAGGAGTAGCATTTTGTAGCCAATGTACAATACAGGTCAAAAATCAAGGTCAAAGGTCAAAGAAGGCAAAGGTCAAAATTCTGTGTAAAGTTTTGAAGCCCTCACCTAGTGCCATCACATAAAGCAAACGGAATCGAAATCGGGTTAGAAATGGCGAAGGATTAGCATTTTGTAGCCAATGTACAATACAGGTCAAAAATCAAGGTCAAAGGTCAAAGAAGGCAAAGGTCAAAATTCTGTGTAGAAGTTTTGAAGCCCTCACCTAGTGCCATCACATAAAGCAAACGGAATCGAAATCAGGTTAGAAATGGCGAAGGAGTAGCATTTTGTAGCAAAATGTACAATATAGGTCAAAAATCAAGGTCAAAGGTCAAAGAAGGCAAAGGTCAAAATTCTGTGTAGAAGTTTTGAAGCCCTCACCTAGTGCCATCACATAAAGCAAACGGAATCGAAATCGGGTTAGAAATGGCGAAGGAGTAGCATTTTGTAGCAAAATGTACAATATAGGTCAAAAATCAAGGTCAAAGGTCAAAGAAGTCAAAGGTCAAAATTCTGTGTAGAAGTTTTGAAGCCCTCACCTAGTGCCATCACATAAAGCAAACAGAATCGAAATCGGGTTAGAAATGGCGAAGGAGTAGCATTTTGTAGCAAAATGTACAATATAGGTCAAAAATCAAGGTCAAAGAAGTCAAAGGTCAAAATTCTGTGTACAAGTTTTGAAGCCCTCACCTAGTGCCATCACATAAAGCAAACGGAATCGAAATCGGGTTAGAAATGGCGAAGGAGTAGCATTTTGTAGCAAAATGTACAATATAGGTCAAAGGTCAAGGTCAAAGGTCACAACTGAAATTCTGTGTAGAAGTTTCAAAGCTCCCATGTAGTGCTATCATATAAAGCAAACACAATCAAAATTGGCTCATAAATGACAGAGAAGTAGCAAATTTAACATTTTGATCACACACGGACGCACACACGGACGGACGCACGGACGGACGCACGGACGCACGGACGGACACACACACGTACGGAGCCCGTTTCATAGTCCCCTGCTCGAACTCATTCGGTGGGGACAAGTTGTAGCACCACCTCCCCCGCCCCCCCCCCCCCATCTTTCAAAATCATACTCGTATATTGGTGAGGAAGTTGGTCATCAGATATCATGGTTTATGATCAAATTCATCTTTGTTTGCTGCCTACTGCGTTACATCAAACAATCACAATGCTAAATAGAATTTTACATCTGTTATTATCTTCTCTCATCAAAATCAAGTAATTCAGCTGAAAAATAACAAACATGATCAACTTTTGTTAAAGCCGGCCTTTTGCCTATACTTTTCAAACAAATTCATACTTCGATAAACATATCACTTTACTTTTATGCAGAAATAATTGTATTTGAGAAGTTTTACGTCGAACAGAACTAGAATATCAAACGATATGTATGAATATTTTGACCACATGGAAATTTAGTGACTTGCGTAAGCAACCAATCAAAACATTACACAGTTCTCCACACGTATGTGACCTCACAAGTCTCCTTGATTGGTGCGACCTTTTGGCGATGTGAAGCAAATTGTTTACATACAATGTATAATAAGGTGGAAGGTGAACTTCAGTTGATGGAAGGGTGAACTTGTCCTTTAATCATGTGACATAGAGCTGAAAGCATCAGAAAGGGCAAACAAGATATCACTGGTGGAGAGGGACAGAAAGTCCTTGATCTGTTTTTTTTCCACATTTGTCCATAGAAATAAACAAACACTAGAAGCCATGTAACATTTTATATATATTTTTCATCATTCTAATGCTAGCAGTAACAACACTGTAATACATCAAGTTCCAGCTCACTATTTCCCTTATAATGTCAGAATTTGATTTGCAGAAGAGCAAATTAATTGTTATTCAAACTCATCTGAATTTCATATACCAGTACAATGTAATTTACTTTAAACAATTGTTTCCCACTACCAAATGACTATAAACAAACAAAAAAACACCATCACTACAGGGAAGTATTGATGACAACTTTACAACAGACATTAATTAGAGAAAATCCTTGATATAGTTTTTCTCAGACTCAGAAAAAAAACCCATGAAAACAGTGTGATATTGATATCACATGGCCATATTCTGCAGCATCACTGCCATCAGTTTTTCATTCATTTCATGTGGAACATATACATCAATATATTCAATTTTCACAAGAGCGAATAAATTGAACAGATTAAATTGAATTGCAAAAAAGTATGGTTTCTTTACTGATTTAAATTTGAATGAGCTGTCCACAAACTGTGCTCTGACAGGTGTCATAAATCTCTAAATATAAAGTCACACATGACAGGGTTATCAAAGTCCTTGATATGTTGGCTTTGTTTTGTTTTTCTCAGATTCATGAAGAAAAAGAAAATGTGCCCAATGTGACCTACTATCAAAGTACAAGACACAAGACTTATGAATAGCATTACGTCCACTGCTTTTACCAGTGACATCTACACTGCAAAACAGAGCACTTTGAGGTACATGTATATAGTAAACAGTGTACAATGTATTAGCATAATAAAACACAACAACAACAAAAACATTATTTTTGCATGGTCAATGAGTTCATAGCACTTTAGTTCATTTATAAGCAGTCCTTAGAAATCAGTATGTGGTCACATACAAACACTGTGTATTAAAATCAGTGCATGACACATCATACTATGTATAGGGAAGTCAGATTATAATGTGAGCCATGCAAAGTACATTGTAGTAGTCAGCCATTGCCTATCAATAGATAATGATACAAGCAAGATCTGTTTCAAACTTTACACCTCCCTACTCCCCTTTCTTAAAGTGGAACAACCCACCCTTGAGGTTGTAACTGGAAAGGATTCAGCCATTACTATTAAACAAGTCATAATTGCTGATCAGCACTTTTGTCAAGTGCTTCCACATAATGACTTTAATGCCATAACAATACTCTTATTTCTCTCAAACACATTTGCCATTTACAGGCATAACCACTAATAATATGTGTCCGACATGTCCAATCGTAAGGTAGAATTTCATTATACTATAATCATAAGACAAAGTGAATGAACGTGAACATTACAACTTGTGATTGCTAAGCTAGACAGAGTTATGGAGTATGTCCTTCAATACATTTAGTCATGAACTACATTTGTACTTTAAGATGAAAAAAAGCACAAACCATCAGCTCTGAAAGCAAATTTCCAGCAGCAGAAGCTCTAAATATCTGGTGAATGCTACTGTGACTGCGCAGCTAAAGAGCTTGCGGCAAAAGATGGCAGTGACTGAAGAGTGGTACTAGGATTAGTACTAGAGTAAACACTAGTACTGCAAAACAGAGCAAACCTTCTCTGGAAAGACATCAGTTAATATCCACATACAGATGAAATTGACTACTTTCCATGTTCTTCACATGTTCTGAGGAATACATCAATTGGTGACACTGCAACTGATTATTGTAATAATACTGATTTATAAATGTTGTTACTTTTTTTTTTAAAACATACAGTGGATGTTTAGTTTTGCATCAGAGAGCTAGTAATAAGATGGCTGCATGTCACAAGACTGACACCCACAAGTCACACAGCCCATGAGTTTGATTCTAAGCTAAAACAAGGCCCACGAGATTGACACATTAAGCCCCATGTTGCAATGTCAAACTTGTGGGCTGTTTTTACCTTAGGACTAGTGTCCAATTCATGGGCTTTATTTGCCTAGTGTCAAACTCATGAGCTAAAATGACTCTTGGGCTGTATGACTTGTGGGTGACAATCTCGTGGGATGACCCCAATTACATTGTACATTGTAGATATGTACACTGTACTGATAGTATACTGACTGAAGTGTATAAGTCAGATCACAAATTCTTGATCCAAGTTGACCCCAATAGACGAGGTATGAGATCTTTCACATATATCAACTAATGGTAGAATCAGCAAAGGTCAAGGATTTACTCTACAATTTATATCACTTCAACGAAAAGTAGTCAATATATGTTGTAAATGTGGAGCTAGCTCCTGTCTAAAAGCTATTAGTATATACAGCGTGGCATCAAACAATGTCAGTTTAAATGTTGTTTTTCTATCTATTTTACCTCTCTCGGCATATATATCAGCATATCTTGTTTTTATGACAACTTAACCGGAAATCATTTAATTGAATTAAGTTGTTTTGTTGCTTTGTTTTTTCTTTACTTCAGAAGTCAACCCCAATCCATGGCCATCATTCTGAAAGTGAGGCATATTATTACAGTGATGCCCCCCCCCCCCCACCCGCCTACATTGACTTTACTAATGGCACACAATGAATGAACATTGCCACGTTAACCTGGAGTGGAGTTTTAAATTGCATTCATTCATTGAACGTGCACCATTCTACGCTTCAAACCTTTCACATTTGTCCAGTCAATACAGCGATCACTTTTACCACTGACACTTGACAACCTCCCACATCGGTCTGCAGCCCTCTCACCCCCACCTCCCCCCCCCCCCCCCACACACACACACTAAGACCCCGTTTACAGTGCGAGGCTTGGCCGCGGCCGAGCCGCGGCTGTGCCCAGCCCCGCTTCAGTGTAAACGCGCAAAAGGCCAAATGCGAGGCCAAAATTGGCCTCGCATTTGGCCTCGCTCTGGAGGTGGTCTCGGCCGCGGCCGAGCCGCGGCCGAGCCCTGCCTCTTCTTGGTGTAAACGCAAACTGGGCCAAATGCGCGGCCAGTGTAAACGGACAAAATTGCGAGGCTCGGCCGCGCAATTGAGGCCGGACTCGGCCGCGGCCGAGCCGCGGCCGAGCCCGGCCCCGCACTGTAAACGGGGTCTAATAAACATTTTGCGGCCCCTGCCTTATGGCTTGATGAGTACACAACATGGAACAACAAAATTGAACACTTGAGAAACATCATCTCATCTCGCTTAGCTTTGTTGATAAAATTTAATGCTATTCATTCACAAGCTTGCCAGCGGTAAAAAGTGACCCATAGCTATGTTAAAACCAGGGATAACTATGCCATGGTCACTCTTGATCCTCATCATACATGTTTTTGATGTGATTTTCATGCATAAGTGTGGACACTTCCTGGCAGATCAACTGTGATGAATCTATTGTAAAAATTTTCAGAAATCATTCACTCCTTGCCATCGGATGAACTACAACAAACTGTAGAATGGGAATGACGAGCACCTGATTAAAATATTCAGGAAATTTCAGGGTTTTGCAGTGGTGTTTGTTCTTTCTGAGCGAGAGAGCAATATCTATTAGTAGGTTATTTTACATGTAACAAGCAGAGATTTCTTTCAGCTGGTGATACAGCCAGCAGGTGGACATACATTATACACACAAAAAGTATTTGAGTGTTGTATACAAGTACCTCTTCAATCACAGCAAAAGTATGGGATTTCTTGATAGATATTTGGGTGCTGTTCGTTACTCCAAAGGTTCAATATTCCGAAGGTTCGTTAATCCGAAACACGCAAATTCCCCATACCTAGAGGTTCGTTAATCCGAAAATGAAAAAGGGTTCGTTAATCCAAACATTTGTGCCGTTATTCTGAAGGTTCGTTATTCTGAAGATTTGTTCATCCGAAAATGAAATTCGGAAAAACGAACCTTCGGAATAAGGAATCTTCCGACAGAAGAGCCTTCGGAATAACGAACCTTTGGAATTTAAACCAGATATTTATACACTAAAGATGTAACAGACTACAACTGCTCTTCAAAATAAATCATGAATTTCCATCACTTACAACTTATAAATTACACTATGCCACTTGGATAGGGATGGACACTTTTCAGTCAGGAAAAAGACTGGAGATTATTACATTTTCTTTACAGTATGTGAGATCTACCATAGTTTGATGCAGGGTAGAGAACTTACACTATCAATGAATTTTGAAATCACAATTTTGAAGAACACATCATATAGATCAGATCATTTCAGAATTTCCAGGTCAACCTACAAAACTGTGCAGTATGACTGTCTCATGAACCTAGATTTAAACAAGCACTACACACTGTACACAAAACACCCTCCAAATGGGGATCCCATTGTCATACTGCTGACTGTGACAGTGGCTGTGTTGTCTGGGACACTTCTCGTTCACTGCAAATTAGTTCCTTATTGCTAATGGAGGAGTCAGGCTATATAAGACACAAGCTGAAGCTTTTGAACTATTGACGAATGCACCTGTTGTGCTGATGCAATGCTAAAATTTGAGGGATTGTGATTTGATTAGATGAGATCATTGTTGTTGGGCAACTGGAGGTTCTACAATGTAGGTAATATAATACCAACGTAATTTTTATCCACCTTTAGCCATAGCACAGCTAATAATGTGTAGTGGAAAAAAGAAAACTGACACCAGAGAGGTGTTAGCAGACAAGGAAAAGCAGCTACTGCTCTCCTTTGAAGTCACACTCGGCACCACCTAGAAGTAATATGCGTTCAACTGCAGGTGCTACCCATGTGCTTTGACAAAAGAGAGCATCAATAATCGGGACTAGCATACTGATCGTATCAAGAAAGCTTTCCCCCCGGCCAGCTGCCTAGTTCGCTCTCCCTTTCAATGTGATGGCAACAATGAATTTGAGTGCCTCGAATTGAAGCAGCAAATCAAAATGCAGTGTAATACTGACAATTTTAACAGCAAAAAGTTTAAAAGCGAGATGGAACACGCTTTGGCGGAGTACTTTATTTGAAAGATCAAGATATCCCAAGATCAAGATATCAAGATAAAATAGACTAACACGCAAATGTGCACATCATAGAAAAAAATTGAAGACCTGAATATAAGAACGACCCAAGTCCAATTTTTGGCCAAATTTAGTTTGACATGGGAAATTGTAGCTAAATGCATAGACTCATCTTAAAAGATAAATCCAAATTACCTCTGGAAGTGCCTGAAATGAATGAGTGAAATCTTATTTGAATGTAAGAATGACCCAAGTCCAGGACTTGGGTCATTTTTACATTCATATTATAGCACCCTCTCTCATCTCATATAGCAGCCTACCATGTATATGATTCAAAGAACGACCCAAGTCCATATGATTCAAAGAACGACCCAAGTCCATCACACAAAACGACCTCTCCACAATTAATGTAAATGTTAATTGTCATAACAATATACATTCTAATTTGTATATACAATGTTGCCTTCCCATCACAGTTAAATACAATATTTTTGGACAAATAAAAAAGATATGAAGTTTTTTTAAGTTTACTCGAAATGGCCTTCCATGGACTTGGGTCGTTTTTATATTCAGATACTCAATTAGTTTTTGAAGGGGACGTAATTTCATTTCATTTTGATGTGTATGTGCGTATTTACTAACATTAGGAAGAAACTAGAAACACATGTATTGTATAATACTGAATTCTTTCCTAAACAATAAACCCTCCTAAATAAATTTGAGCATTTCATTTAAAAATTGATGGTGACATACAGATAGCTCATAATACAATTTACAAACTCAAACTCATTTCCAAACTTCGTCTTGCAACCTCAGTCGTGTCAAGCATGACTCAAAAACATAGCGGAATGTTAGAGTTCCCATTGTAATGCTTTGAACCCAAACATGTGCTTGCATGCATTTAGAGTTGCCACTCAATCTATGCAAGACATCCCTGCTGACACCGACAGATAGTTAAAGATAGATAAGAGCTCCAGTCTACACTTTCCCTCTCTCTTTTCCCCTCCTCTAAGCAGTGCTAATCATTACTCATACTCTTTCTCGTGTCATACTCAGTAATCACTGCTTGCAATTTATTTCGGGTAGGCCTAGATCTAGTCACTTGCTAACAGTGGCAGTGAATACTGACCATCCCGCTGACAGCATAAACAGGTATTTAATATTTACTCCTGCTGATCCTGAATATCTGAATGCAAGAGTACGTACTGAGTACTCCTAACACAGTGTCTCAGATCAGAGTAACGTTTAACGTCCATGGAGTAGTAGATACAAGATATTTAGGTAGAATAACAAAATAAGGGGTTCTAGCTACAGCAAATTTACACAGCATGCAGTATTTATGTGCGTGCTACACGCCAGGTAACATCAAACCCTACGTGTGGGCCCACGCTATTTGCCATCGTAATCTAGTAATCGTGTGATTAAGCTGCAAAGAAGAAAACATTAAAATGTCGTCTACAAACGGCAACAAAATGTGAGTATATGAAATGACAGCTTGACATTTTCGAATACCGGCTAGCTATCTCAGCTACTTACCAGATTATCCACGCGACGGTCCTTAAGTAGAAAGCGTGTCACTTCTGAGCGGACAACGACTTTGAATATGACCTTCTCTCACCCGTCGACCTTCTAAAATTGATTGATGTCGTGGTACAATCCGCGATCGCGCATGTTTTGCAGCTTTCCCAGGTACGTTTCGGTACCTCGATTTTCCATTGCATGTACTGTCGCCACTGTGTGGCTATGGCTGCCAGTAAAAGAATGTTCAGAGGGTGTCTTTTTTTAGGGTACCGGGTGGTGATGGGGTTGGGTTGAGATGGGCAAGGCGCCCATGTCATCATCTCTCTCGGTGGGTCACGGGGTATACCCCGTTCCAACTAGGTGGTCCTATTTCGTGGATTGCACGATTGGTGGTCATCACAACATAGTGTTGTGCTACTCACATCCTCCGCTGTCCTTCTACTTCTACTTCTACTATTTTTTCCCCCTGGATTTTAATGATAACTTTCAACAAATTCTCCTTTTTTCACAGTTTGCATGGCATATTTTTCAACATTACAGGAGCAACAATTCTCGACAATAGTCGACGACAGTAGGAACCCCCCCCCCCAAAAAAAAAAGAAAAAAAAAAGCATGGTCCATTTATATTAAACAATAGACCTACAACATGATTGTGTAAACCTCAGTACAATTCGGAATTATCGAATCCCCTATACAACAAAAAAGGGGATGAAAAAAACAAACAAAAAAGATGAAAAAAAGTAAATCACTAGAAACAAACGAGCGAACAAACATTTTAAGATAAAAAAAAATGGAGCTCACCTATACCACTATACTGCTATACTATACTGCTACTATACTGCTAACTTCATTTTTTTTTTCCCAGTATTCTTTTAGCAGGGTAGCCCTTTCAGTCAGTTAACTGTTCTACCAAGTGGCCCTGCTCACTTTGTGTACAGATAAAAATGTCATGACCATGAAAACACATTACACATCATAACGACAGAAACTAGTGTGGCAAAATGTAACATGAAAAATGGTCTTCCTCAAATGGTACCGTTTGCTTCGTTTATGAAAATTCGCTGTTAATTTTGTCTTTATTGATTTTGTTCTTTATTTGCCTGTTTTTTGTTTCTTTTTGGATTTGAGGCCGTCGAAAAGATTTCCTTTGTATATTGACTTGATCGAATCACCTAATCAAACTCTCATGATTGTTTTTTTTTTTTTATCTACGAATTCATAAAGAAACACGTAGGTGAAATCATACCTATATAGCCGCTTAGAGGTGCAGATAGATAAATACATATATAATCATAAAAAGATAGAAAGATAAATAAATAGATATATAATCATAAATAAATAGATAGATAGATAGATAGATAGATAGATAGATAGATAGATAGATAGATAGCTACCGACGTGTTGGCTCAGTAAGTAGAGCGGCTGCCTCACAATCGGGAGGTCGTGGGTTCGAACCCCGGCCGCGTCATACCAAAAGACGTTAAAAGATGGGAGTTGCTGCTGCCTTGTTTGCCGTTCAACAGTTGAAAAGATTAGAGCAACGTCGATCTGGCGCTGCTCAGTGGTTGCCGGGCCCACGATCAATTGGGCAAAAAGAATTTCAATTTTCGGACAATAAAATTTGAAGTTTATATCCAAAACAATTATTAGATAGATGGCTATATAGATAAATAATAGATAGATAAATAGATATAAAGAAGATAATTACAGAGACAGATGTTAAGTAGATAGCAATACATACATACATACATACATACATACATACATACATACATACATACATACATACATAGATTATGAATACTCGTCAAATGAAATTGATTTTATATGCTTTGTTCTGGCATTATTGGCTATGTCATAACATTAAATAAAACCACACCTGTCATGAACCCGTTTGGATATTTTTCTGTCTTAAAATCCTCATCTTTTGCGATATGGATGCGGCAAGTTTGACATGCTTGTGGCGCATAAAAATATATGTATTCACACACACACACACAAAAAAAAAATATGTGAGAAATCAAGCTTTACGTGGTGGCAATGTGCACGGCTACAGTAAACACGCGGAAGACATGAACTTGTGCAAGTCACAATAGACGTTGTTTTTGTAATTCATCTCCCACATTTTTTTCTCTTTCTTGTTTCCTGTATCTATAATTTTATTTCTTGCCAGAGCCACACTATATCATACTCTTACTTTGCTCTTGACCCCATTCCTTCCAATTCTATCAACTCCCAAATGGTATGGGATACTTCAGTGAGAGTATACGATTCTATCACTGCGATTGTATACGTCACTCACTAAAGACTAAACACAGCGGCGGAAAGAATAGCAACGTGAGATATTCAAATCAATTTGTAAATTACGAAATTATACGTACAGAGTTTTACTTAAATAATTCGCAAGATGGCTTTGCAGAGTTCAGGGATTCACGTATTATGGGGAATGGGAATATGATGCGATGCACAAAATGGGCCTGATGCAGATCTGTCATTAATCAAACCCATTTAAGGGATTTGAGGTGACATGTCAAAGCCAAATGCAGAGAGGGTTTGTTTGAATAAAATATATCAGAGGATAAATCCCCTATATATAGAGTGAGTGTGACGTTAACGACATGGCGGCGTTGCCAGGACCTACAAAAGACTCATGTACATTATGTACATTTTATTGTATTCATGTGCGTATTTCTTTTCTCTTGTCTTTGTACCAGCTGTATTCACAAGTTAAAAAAAACAACAACAACCTTGAATTAAGCATTGCAACTAAAATGGATTTGCGATGTATTTCGCGCTCGCTCAATAAAGATCACGTTCGTAGCCCTCGCTTGCAAAAAAGAAAAAGAAAAAAAGAATCAAATAAAATAAAAAATTCTAGAGTCTCAAAATGGCATATGTTAACTTACTTCTGAGCTCCTTTGTCCGATTCAGTTACAGGCTCAAAGTGCGGCATTTGTTTAAACAAACGAATACAAACAAAGGTAAAAAGCTTTATTCTCAGGCACATGTATTAGAAATAAAATGCCCTTGTCCTCTCGGCACCAGTAATGTGACAGTGACATTAATATTTTCAGCTTCAGAAAAGATGCCTTCGATACGATATTGATTTCATTAAGAGGATATACTTGCCACACTTAGGCTTTGATTGGGGCTTTTTCCTATAATGTGGGTTGATGACTTCGTGGTTGCTCTTAATGTGTCCACCAGTACAAGTATTCATGTTTTTAATGTATGCCATATTCAAGTAAAGTTCTATAAACTAAACCTACTTTCTGTTTTTATTTTCTTTACAAATGCTTTCTGTTTTCAGTGGTTGGCGTTCAGGTATTTGTATCACAAATAATTTGGTTTTCCCGGTCAATTTCATACTTTTGCCATTCAAATTCATTAATGTGCATTCAAATTCACACAGCGCGAGCAAGCGAAAATATTCGGGCATTCAAATTCAGAATCCGAGCGATCAATTTCATTTATGGGTATTCTATTTCGTTTTCGTCAAATCAAATTCACGATTGGGCGTTCAATTTCCAAATGCGAACATCGACTTTCCTGCAGTGCATTCAAATTCACGCGATAGTTATGTGATAGTCCCGATGAGCTTGTTTGGAGCGTTCAATTTCACTTTTAGGCGATCAAGTTCCTACTTCGTGCAATCAATCTACAACGAGGAAATGGAGTAGACTTTTTCAGAAAGGAAAAAGGGCTAACACAACCAATGAAGGCTTGCATATAGTGTAATTATGATTGTTTACAGGTTCTACATTGTTCGCTGTTCATGTATTCTTTGTCTTTCATCTCAATAAATTTCAAATTCTAAGGTCCAATCAGCAATGCATCCAAACAACACAACGACAATCATTTAATCATATTTCTTGATGATACAGGGATATATATAGGGATATATGTGCCTGTATATTCATTTTCGATAAGCGCGAGTTCAAAATCGTCAATGAACAGGTGGACCTCTACTGCAAAATAAATAATCATCATAAATCCCAATATATTCAAAGCCAAACGAAAAACACACGCATACATGGCCCCAAACTAACTGAATTCAGGACTTCTTTTAAACTGAATGCAGCTACTTTGAACATGGTTGCCTATTCACGAATTTGAATGACCGACGAGATTCCGTCGCCAGCTTGACGTGAATTTGAATGCTCATTGATGAAATGCGTGCTTCTCTCTTAAATTTGAACGCTCCGATAGTGAATTTGAATGCTCCGATAGGGAATCTGAATGTTCCGTTAGTGAATTTGAATGCTCCGACAGTGAATTTGAATGCTCGGATAGTGAATTCGAATGACCAGATTTTGAATTTGATTGCTGATTCAGTGCTGCGAGCGTGGAATGCGTGAAATCGAATGCTTGGAATAGGATCTTGAATGACAAAAAGTATATGAAATTGATCGGGAAAACCTATATTTTTTATTAGTGAGCTAAACTCCTGTGATACATAGCATTCGTGCAAAGCGAGTGCCAGTCCATGGTTAAGATGAACCAAGCTAAAAACAACAACAACATCAATATAAACAATAACAACAACAACGACAACAACGATCGAACACTGAAAGCGTTATTAAGATAAGACATGTTTATCAGGACTAAGGACATTTGGGGGCTCTTATATTCGAAAAACATCAGTATACATTGATCGTAATAACACGAAAATATTTGACTATAAAGGAGACGATTTCACTGTATCGCTTTTTTTTTTGTCATTACATTTACATAAAAATTTCAGTTAATTTACTTTTCTCTTGAAATAATCATTGTTTCTCAAGTTTTATAATTATGTGTGCACAACTATTCAACCTAATTTTCTCTTCCAATGGAGTGATAATGAAAAAAAAAAATGTTATCTTTAAAATTTCGTATCAAATTATTAGATAGAGTTGCGTAAGTCCTGAAGTCGGTTATGTCGACTTCAAAGGGAGTGGTAAAGTACGTAGTTGCTAGATTAACAAAACAAGATTTGTCTATGTTCTTGGAAGCAATGGGAGAGTCGCAGCAAGGCGATGGTATCATCGCTTTACCTAATTTGCATACGTTATTTCAACCAATGAAATTACTTTCAGCAAACACGTGAAAGTTTAAAATGCCACAATTTTATTCATTACTGCCTTCTGCTTCTACTGTTTGTTTGATCCAATTTCAATCTAAATATTGATTTCTACATTGAGAGGGATCACACCGTATGGATCTCTAGATGTTTTTTTTTTTAATTTTTCTGTTAAAGTTTTCATAATCCACTTGATTCCTTCATAGAAACTCCAGATTCTTTGAAGCGAAATGTAGAACCGATCTTCCCTCTTCCCGACGCATATACACAAACTGTTCCATTAATGTATTCTCGGAAAATATAACGAGCCAAGTCTACTACCGTGCAACGTGAAGTTAAGGACACGTGCGTAAATCATGTCAAGCAAAATAATAGGAACGTAATAGTTAAGTTTCAGGCTAGCATAAATAGAGAATGTTTCAATCGTTCATGGATGGTTAAAACTTACAGTTTCTACACACACACACACACACACACACACACACACACACACACACAAAATATATGTAAGCCGTGTAAAATTCTATCATGTCTATTGCTTTTTTCATTTCAGGTTCATATTGCTTAAATTTCTGCCACTCCGCCCGTTCGTTTTACTCCATCTATTTAAAGCAACTTCAACTTTGCGCGATATCATACACTCATATCATTTTATCATATCATATCATATCATATCTTAAGGTGTTAATTACCTCATGAGTATTTCGATTAATTTCGATTGATTTTTTTTTTCCTTTGTAATGGGAAGCGAAAGATAACGTTAAAAACTTAAGAAGGCATACCCTTGGTACTGTGTCTATTTACTTGTTACATAACAAGAAATATGCTTGAAGTTATGATTAAATATATTCTGCAATTTTGTATTATTTTCTTTGTCTTTTAGGGCTTTAATCGCTAATGTCTGAAATCAACGAGTATGGAATTAATTCGTTTTGCGTTTTAACTCTGCATGTACGACTTTTTTGCGTGTGTATGCGTGTCTGTGCGTGTGTGATGTGTGTATGCGTGTGTGGTGTGTGTGCATGTTTTGATAATAAGAAACACACCGAAGACTAATTGTTTGAATGTTCCCTCGCAAAACAATCGTTAAATCAAATCAGCTGATTACGAGAACTCTTCAACGGCAATAACACTGCAGTAGAGAAACGCAGATTATTCTAAGCATAACTTTATGATAGGATTCGTCAAAATTGTTGATCTCATTCAATTAGGGATCGTATAGTTTTGGTTGAGACCTAATTTCAGGTTTCTAACATTTTTTTGGGGAGATAATGAGAAACCTCTTATGAAATATGAAAGAGAATGTTATTCCATGAGGAAATCAACGTTTATCAATTTGATGAAAATTGGTTTTGAAATGGCTGAGATATCCAAAACAAATAAAGTGTGGGACCCTACTTTTATTACGATCGCTTTGTTTTACTTTGTTTTGGATATTTCAGTCATTCCAAACCCGATTTTTATCAAATAAACTTTGAATTCCTCTTAAAATGGAATGCTTTGTACTATTTCATAAGTGTTTTCTTGGTATCTCGCTTAAAGTTAAAAGCCCAATTCTCATCTCCACCAAAACTGCACCATCCCTTTACGCTTGCTTGACAATTTCACTACTTTAAAGAAAGTGAAGTCTGTTATTCAAAGAAGTTCAAAGACGTACAAAAGTTTCCCTTTGAAAGTTGTGCATTTGTTATTGGATGGTAATATACGTCTTTTTATAGAATTCAGATCAGCGGCATAATTATACTCACCTTCTGGTGCAGATAATCTCAATTGTTTGATTTTGGTGTCATCCTAGACTATTAAGATTGCTATAAGCGTGACATTGTTCTCAAAAGTTCATTTTATCATTTCCAAATGGAACTCAAATCTTTGTCGAAACGAGAGGTAACCCTCGCAGACGAACGTTCCGATGATTGCAATTAATCATTAAGTATCATTTTCAATAACAAAGTCGCTGCCAAAGTCCTACAAACTATCCAGATATTTGGTAGATTAAAAGCTCTATCACCCAAATATGTGCTCCTGATCTATACTTTTTTTTTTTGGTAATCGCGAGAAAGAAAACCAAATAAAGATAGTAAAGAAATAAAAAGGGACTTACAGTATCAAAGACTTCTAGAAATCGAATTCGAAATCTCAGGTCTCTGAGAATTTTCAATATTTTAATATGAAGCTAAAGATAAAGCTAATGCATTGTGTGTATCGAATTAGATGCGCTGAATCAAAGTCCTGACATGCCTGAGGTACATGTAATACACATAAATGATTTCAGAAGTAACAGTAAAAGTCAGCTCAGTAGTATACAATTTGATAACACTCACACATCGGCTGAAAAGTAGTGATTAACTCTAGTAAAATCACACCATCTCACAGAAAATAGAGAATGAAATGAAAGAAAGAAATCTCGACGTTTGCTCTACACTGCTTTTTTGTTGTTTTTGTTAATTTCAAGTTCCCACGAAAGTGCCAGCAGACACAATAAGTCATAAACAAGAATCATTCTTAAAGCAGTCTTGTACGCATTCACGCTTATAATACTGATTCGGGGAGATTCCACTACTCCAGCAAAGATTGTAGGGGAAAATGGCAACCATCATCTATACTAACAAGTTCGTCCAAGTGTCCTGTGTATTTCAGCAAAACCGTTTTAATTGCCTTGTCCTTTCGTTGTCTTATCATATCTTTGACATGTTTGTTTCAAAGTGACTTTTACTAGTACTTCACACACAATTTTACGCAAGGCCCGCGACAAGTTTTTATTATAGGTTGTAAAACTGCTTGTTCGGGACCTTCGCGTATAAATAAAGGCTGTATCTAAGGACAAAGAAATAGGGAAGCAGGCAAATTGGGGGGGGGGGGGGTGTAATACCATTAACAAGCATTTTACTTTTTGAAAGAAAAAAAAATTAACCAACAAAGAAATAATCACAGGCCAAGGGGGCACAATCAGAGAAGGCCGTGATTTGACAGTATAATAATCGAGATATTCGTCTAATTAAGCACTCTGTATTATCACGGACATTTACTGGCTCTGAAGGATCACTAATTTTGTTTCACAGTGTTTTCAGTTCGCAAGGTTAGAATAATCATGTAGTCGGCACGGAATTACGACACTTGGGGAACCTTCGAAGGAAGACGATTTTGCTAACGGGTTCCAGCCGCATCGCTTTCAATCGTAAGTTGTTAGGACACCTGCAGGCAAATTGTACAAAATTATAATCCTGGTGACCCATTTATGGCTGTACGTCGTTTGGTGAATATAACAGTACGCAAAATACATGTACTTTCGGCACGTATTTACGGTTTTACGGATGATGACGAAAACAAAATACAACATCACCAAAAAAAAAAAAAGGGGGGGGGTAGGAGACAGCTACTGACATTCTATCATCCAGTTTCGTAATATTCCTTTTACACACATTATAACATAGAATGGAGAATGACTCCAGAACGTTAACTGCCATTTGGCAGTAAAGGAAATGTAAACTGGGTGTTTGCAGGGTGTTTAACCCGGTGGAGTGGTCCCACCTCACATCCAACTGGACCCCATGGAAGACCAGTTTAACGTAGCTGAATGTGGGCTATCCAGTCATCTTCTCAGATGGAAATGAACAAACAAACAAACAAACAAACTATAATTTTCACTCCTTTCCTTGATCTGTGTTTCTCTTTGCCTTCTTTTTCCATGGCGAAGGCCTGTGAAAGTCCCATGACAACAACAACAACAACAACAACAACAACAACAACAACAACAACAACGCTTTTAATATGTATCATCTTGACCGTGAGAAAAAAAAACAATAAAAAGATAATAGGATTGCGTATCGTTTGATAGTCATAATATTATTTCCTTTCAAGATAACTTTATGTGGTCTGACCAAATTTCACATCAATTCTATAACAGTTATGCATATTTCCATATCAATCTATGATAACAAGTTCACATAAACTAAAGACACTCAACAAAATAATTTACATATCAAAACTAATATATTGCAGTTGAACAAAAATAGATATGTGTCTGACAGTGATATTTTGCTGATATATTTACCACTGGCTCTTGTCTTCCCTCGTAGGTAGGTGATGACCATTTTTTTTTTATAAGCTTTTGATATAAATGTCTTCAGCGAATTTATTTGTTTGTACAAATAAATTGATTGATAACGAAATAAACATAAACGGTCAGATAGAAATAAGGAATAAAATGAAATAATGAGATTGCGAATTATAATAAAACATAAATTTGTAAAGACGGATGATAAACTGCAAAATAATTACAGATCTCACAAAGTAAAGCAAATAAATGTATCAGGAGATCAGAATGATAAACCTGATCAAATTACAGCCGAGAAAGGAATTAAAAAAAAAAAAAAAAAAAAAAACACCAAAAACCTATAAGGCTGCTAAAACAACCCTCCCCCCCCCCCCCCCACCCCATCACCGGCACTGAATTTCGACAAAATTAATAGGTCACGAGAGAATGTCCCGGGAGAATGTATGCAAACACACATGGCAAAAGCGAAGATATACAGATAATCACCCGAAGAGAGGGCAGCACCATGCGACAAATTCAAACCAATAGGGATTTAATTATCAAATCTGCCGCCCACAAAGGTTTTCCCATAGTTTTTTTTTTTTTTTTTTAATCCAATCTATAGAAGAATTACCTTGTCGGAGGCCATAATATGCAGTAACTGTTGTGCTCCCCAACGTATACATCAGATGAACCTCACTGACAAACGTGTCGAACAAGTCAAAGCAATGACTAAGTAAAGATCTATGGACATATCTGATGGCGTCAAATCACTTTTAGTACCCAACAACTCTGTGTGCCGGAACATACAAATATATACATTTTTTTTTTTTTGCCTAATATAAAGAGTGATGTCAATTATTCCGAATGTTCGTTCATCCGGAAATGAAATAAGGTTCGTAACTAGGGTGATGTTTGCTATTCCGGAAGTTTGTTAATCCGGAAATGAAATAAGTAAGGTTCGTAACAATCTAGAGTAATGTTTGTTGTTCTGGAGGTTTGTTAATCCAAAAAAAAAAAAAAAAAAAAAAAAAAAGGGTCCGTTATCCCAAAATTCGTTAATCCGAAAACAAGAGTAGGTTCGTTGATCCGAAAATTAAAAGAAGGTGTATACTTGCTAACCTTCAGAATAACGAACCTCATTTCATTTTCAGATTAACGAACCTTTGAATAACGATTTAACCTTATTTCATTTTCAGATTATCGAACCTTCGGAATAACGAACGTATATGCTGTAAGCAAAAAGCATAAAGCAGGCATCCCCGGACGTTCGACTATATCAGGCTGTTCTTGCCCCATCCGTACTGTTTATAGATCTCAATATATTTCTGGACACTATGCTTCGACTGCTAGTCATTATAGAGGAGAACACCATCTTATGATCGAGATACGTTTAATGTATCACATATTTCTTGTGCCACATCGAACGAATCAACAGAAAGGGACTGATCTCAGGCCCTCAATTCATATCAGGGGTAGAAAACTACACACCACCTCATACAAGAAGTCCACGGGGAGTCACGCCTGTCCCTGTATAATGCTTGAGTCTTGCCAACCTTCACATACCTTCAAACGTATAGTTGAACGTTAAGCATTCGTAAAATCTGTTCAGAAGAGGCAAGCACCTCGCAGAAAATAACATAACGAGAAAAAAAAGATATTTAACCCATCGACGTTATAATGAGCAGATGTACAGAAGGATGTCGAAAAAGTATAAACCGCATCTCGCGAAGAACTTAAAAAAAACAACTTAACTTACAGAGGATGCCTTTGAATTGGTCTGTTGCATCCTAATCTAAAAACAAACACACAAACAAACAAACCAAAAAGAACTTTCTCATGTTATGCGTATGCACCTCCCAATCTTGCACAAATCGGAGGACAATATGAAACAAAATAAAGTAATCCCCGAGGCCCTGATCGTATCCATCCGCCGCAGCAGGTCTGCAGAAGACCATGTCTGTTTCTGAGGCGGATACATAGAGTGAAAATTCACCACAGTCCGATATAGCGAATGTAATGCAAAACAACAACAACAACAACAACAACAACAACAACAACAACAACAACAACAACAACGACAAATGCTTCATCTGTCCACTGATGGAAATCACAAAATAAATTCACCACTGGCGAGGAATTACCGATACCGCATTCTACATAACAACTGCAAATCAAGATATAGATATCTATACTTTTGCCTGATGCCAAGAGCAATGTAATTGCAATGGCTATATGCCACCAAGCTCTCTCTCTCTCTCTCTCTGTATATATATATATATATATATATATATATATATATATATATATATATATATATATATATATATATATATATATATATATATATATATATTTCCATTACTATCTTTTCCTTTGGTTTCAGTTTGATGTCACTATTCTACTTTGTGCGATGCATTCAAGCAGCGGGCGGGCAAGGTGTGATTGTACATACATCCCAGCAATTTAAAACAGTAATGAAAAATCACGTGTATTCACGGCATGGCCTTTCGAGGAACGGAAACATCCTTGACAAAGTTTTGCTTTTGCTTTTGTTTTAGTTTGTTTTCCGTTTGTTTGTTTGTTAATCGCGATCTTATTGAGTCACGTGCGCTGTGAACACGTGCTCTATAATTTGCATCAGCTCTGAGGGTACTTCGCATTATCCTCGAGTTTGTGCCATCTTATACCATGTCACTAAAACATAGGACATTTTGATGGTCACAGTAGGCTAGATAATTATGCACTTTCGTCTTCTCTCACGCCCTCCTCACGTCACGTCACGAGACAACACCGTGAAACTCAGGGCAAAGAAACAACAGATAATTGCATAGGCCTTCATTCCAGACTTTCAACGCCGCGCCACATTACGGCGCCACTCACAAGACACCGCACTACTTCAAAGCGTCGGAATACACGTTTCACGTTGAGAATGCTGCAAGCTCCAGCTGTTAGCATGACGAACTGAGAATGGCAAAAATAAAAAAAATAAAAAAACTAAAAAAGTATAAAAAAAACCCTAGACCTACCCCATGAAGGTCAATAGAAATGTCTTTCATAATTTTGCTCTCTTACGTCAAGAAATTTGAAGAAAAAGGACAAATGACAGGAAGGAAGGGGGATCCACACGATGTTTTTAGATTTTTCTCCCAAGCGCAAGAAGACGTGGACATTATACATAGCAAAGCGCAAATATTTACGGGGACTGCTATTCAAAACGAAGCTTGTTCATGGTGGTTATTAATGTTTGGTTGAAGGCATATGACTATACAGGCAGCCAATGTGATATACAATGACTTCTATTCCGAGAGAGAAAAAGGGGGGGGGGGTGTGAAGAGAGCGTGGAGAATAGAGCAAGAGAAGAAAGCGGGAGAGGGGGGGGGGCAAGAAAAAGGAGTGCTTTCTGTGACTCCTAGGGATTTACATTTATATTGGTAGGTTGAAACAGCAGACTGATAGACTGATAGACGCCAGCTTTGCTAGCCATCATCCGTCATCTAACACACATCGCTGATTCTCTTAGTGCAGACTCGAACATTGTCGAATGAGCATTATATAAAGTCGTCCAAACACGCAGTAAAGAAAAAAAAAAAAGAGGAGGCAGTGTTTTGCGTACTTTTCATTGTTTTTATTTGGTGCATTTCATTTTCACATAGTATAGGTTTTTCCATTCATTTTCAATCTTTTTTCATTCAATTTCACAGATTTTTACTTCAATTTCGTCGCGGGATGTCGGAAATAGGCCAATCTTACTCTCAAATTCGTCCTTCGTCGTTCATTTTCAAATAAAGTCCATTCAATTTAGTCATTTGGCATACATTTTCGTCATTTACACTTAAAATTCGTCAGTCTCACTCGCAACACTCAATACAGCAGGATCGATTTCGTCTTTTGTCAATCATTTTCGTTAAATTTTCATTCATATTCGTCTCATATCTCTACCCGGTGTGATTTCCCAGTCATTCATGTATTTTTTCTGTAACCGTTCAGATTTTACATTCAGGAGTTAACATACACACAAGTGTCCCCCCCCCCCACACACACACACAGAACCACAGATACAGACACACACACAAGCAATCCGAGTACACACTGATACAAACAGACGTACCGTCTCGCTCACGAAAACATCTGGCTGATTTAAATGGAAAATTTATGAAATTGAGTGACGATTTTGAATGCTACGTCTTCGAAAATGTTTGACGAAAAACGAATTACAATGACAATTGACGAAATTGAAGTTAGGATTTGCGTTCCATGTGCTTCTCGGGAGGAAAATGAATAATAAATCTTTGAAATTGAATGACAAAAGTGCTAAAATGGATGGGAAAAATTATTACACTACACAGAATTTCGAAATGTGTTATGATATGAGATCGTTTCATTTGCAGATTGCATAAATGATGATAAATGTCGAAATGTATAATTTGAACTCATCCAAATGATAATATTATAATATAATAGTCAATAATGTGTGATTCCACAAAGTAATGGTTTTCTGCACGAACTCTTGCGAATTCTCGATGGCAATGGAAGAAAACGGGCACTAAAGCAAAATGTGAATTTGGAGATCGTCCTATTGTGTCTCAGAAATGTTTGGTTCCTTTTCATCATCTGAAGACGCGTATTTTCCCAAAAATGCTACTGAAAACCTGTTCATTAACACAATGCAAATATATATGTATATATATAATATTATATATATATATATATATATATACATATATATATATATATACATATATATATATATGTGTATATATATATATATATATATATATATATATATATATACAAATATATTTATACAATCTGTCGATTTTCCCCTCCTTTATTCGAAAACTTTTTCATCAGGCTTTCTGTGCAAATCAGCAAGGAGGTTCGGAAACAGAAAAAACCAGTAGAATTTGCTAGGAAAACTGAAATATATCACAACATTCAACTTCACAATCATAGATCATACTGCTCACCACGCTGGATTAATGTATTTAAAACTTTTGTGCAAGACATCTCAAGTTGGCTGAAACATTCACAAGAAATTCAACGTCGAAATGACTACTGGAGAACAAAAAAAAAAAATAATCCTACTTAACTTGTAGAAATTGCAACTACGACGCAACACCTTGAAAGCTACTTCTATGTTGATGTGGGAACTTCTGTTATTCTGAATAACTAATCAAGTATGCGTAATTACGTCCATTGCGTTATGAATAATGTGTAACAGAAAACGGATAAGGGACCAAGGCATCGACCTTCAGTTTTGAAAGAACTAAAAGAAATTCTCTGAAAAATCTGCGGCATCCACGGCTTCTTGGGTTTCATACTCGATGACAGGAAATGATCGGATAAGCACCTCGAAGTGCGAATGACCGAAAGCGTGAGTGACCGAGGCTTGATGCGGCTCGCTACGCACATCGCGCTTGATGACGGGCGACGCGTGGGATGGCGAGACTGCGATCGACTTAATTCAGACGGTCGAACTGGGTACGTCCTGCACCACGAGCTGGTCTCTGTTTACAGGGCATCTCGATGAGATCATGTTGTGTCTTGGACATCGAAAGAGAGAAAGAAAGAAATGAAAGGCACAAGGTTAGCTATGATATTTAGTTCAGTTCAGTTCAGTTCAGCTCAGTTCAAATTTATTCGATGTTTCCACTTTCTCGATGAAATTTGAAAATGATTGACCGTAATACAACAAGTATATAAGAATACAACCATGTCCTTTGATCGAAGAGTTAAACAAACATACTGAACACAAATGTATATGGTCATATCATAATATGAACTTAAGGTGTCACAAGGAAATAACAGAAATATGATTGGAGCCTCTAAAAGCTATAACGCTTATAAAACTGTATAAGTTCCCAAATTCATAGGTGTCGAATTATACGGAGAACGGATATGACCAACTAAAATTAGTACGAGTATATGCTTATAAGTGAAGCTGAATCCTGACGATGTGCATAATATATCCACACTGTCTATTCAATCAATCAAGTCAATCAATTTAATTCAATTCAGTTCAATCCAATTCAATTCAATTCAATTCAATTCAATTCAATTCAATTCAATTCAATTCAAATGCAAACTTTCTTCTTTTGTGACTCGTTCGGGCCACTATATAAAATCTTTGAATTTTAAATTTTGGTGGCCTGAAATGAAAGGAAATATGAAAACAGATCGGGCAACCAAAAGATAGTCTTTTCGGAAGTTTGGTGGCTAGCCATTATTATTTTTTTATTCATTTATTTATTTATTTATCTATTTATTTATTTATTTATTTATTCATTCATTTATTCATTTATTTATTTATTTATTTATTTATTTATTTATTCATTTATTTATTTATTTATTTATTTATTTATTTATTTATTTATTTATTTATTTATTTATTTATTTATTTTTGTGTGGCCCCGATCCACTGGGACATCGCTAAATGTTAGATTTTAAAGCAAGACTTCATCATACATCTTATGGTATCATACACTCTAAGAAAAAAAGGTTCTCAAATGGTTCTCGTCGGCTCCAAAATGGTTCTCATCAGATGGTTCTCGCAAAATGGTTCCGATGAGCACCTATAAATGGTTCCCAAATCGAAATGGTTCCGTTCGTCACCATTTGCTAGTATGCGACCCAGTCCCCGAGTGTTATTTGTTGTACTCCTGCAGGTCAAACAATATCTCTAGGTCCACTTTCATTTTCCCTTGCTGTATATTAATGAATGCCAGATGTAAGAATCACCAAAACTGTGGTATTGGTACAAAAATATTGTATGTGTTTCTACTGCTGTGATAATAAAAAGTACATATTGTTTTTATCGTAGACTAATGACTTCTCTTGGCTGCGTGCCAACCAAAGAGATTATAATCTCTTTGGTGCCAACTGACAGCTGCCACCATCCAATTTTAGCGCTCGATCAGGGGGGCATTTCATGAAGGAACTTGTCGGATAAAATGTCTGACAAGTCAATTATATCCGACAAGTTCAGAGAAATCAGCCAATCAGACTAAAGAATTTCTCACAACTTGTCGGATATAATTGACTTGTCAGATATTTAATCCGACAAGTTCCTTCATGAAATGCCCCCCAGATATGCGCACGCGTAAACGTACACATAACTGCACTGTAGGACTATGTAACCGCGGCGGCACGCGCCGCGGCTATGTGTAGCCCTGTGCCTGCGCCTTGCCTGCGCCTATGCAATTCAAACCTACCACCGCATAGCGGCAGTGTGAATGCAATACCCATGCATGCATAGCAGCAGACGGCTAGTGTAGACACTTTTACACATAACTCTAAGCTCTACACATAAACACATCACACCCATAACGAACGGCACCCGGTAACGTTAGACATTAATTTTGACAAAGTGGACAGGAAACGTGTCACTGTCAATTCCATTTTCGCCATGGCAGTCATCACAATTTAGGAGAAGAGGTAAGATTTTTAGTTTTAATGTGGTTTTATCTCATTTTTAGATGACCCGACATTCGTTGGTACAAAATCAAGTTAGAATATTACGTGTTGGATTCATCACTCAGACTCAGTTTTCGTTTTCAGTCAGTGATTAACCTTTAACGGTTAGCTAAATCCTAATGTTAGATCTAATTTCATCGAAGCTGCTATCTTGTGTAATGTTTACCAGGTACAGTAGATCCAGATCTAACAATAACATGTTAGGCCTGACACTTTACAATTAGAAATTTGGCATAGCAATGGCTCATGGGCTAGCCCGAACAGACGCCGTGCGGGCCGGAGCATGGCTGTCACGTTTTTACAGCGACTGGGCCGGGCTAAGTTACTTAGCTAGGTATGCATGTAACGTTTAGACATTTCTATGCCTATTAAAAATAGAGTCTATTAACTCTGAAACATAGCCCAAACGCCGAACGCAAAGATAACTGTGTACAAGGAGCGCCCCGGGGTAAGGTCTATACCGTCTACATGCAATAAGGGAATTTGTTCTATAACTAATACTGTGTCAGTGTTAACGTTAGAGCCAATGGAGGTCTGTCTACAGCCCAGTAACAATAGGCCTAACTGTTAGGTCAAAATCTCTTCAGTATGTTTTCAGGCTTGTTCTAAGTGAGGAGTCGCGTCATGTAATGCTATGTTCTGTTTATCAAATTATAGCAATGACATTGTTTTATTAACGCGGTGAAGGTCTATTGTATCTTTCAATTCATATATCAGGGAAGTGGACACACCAACATGCACAGAAACCAGGGAACAAGTAACTCTGGCCGGGACGATGAAGCAGTACGTACGTGTTTGGGTCGCTGGTGCGGTTAGGGAAAAAGGTAGACTCTACATTGATCAGAGAGACAGCCCGTGACAGACCGTTGACAACATTGGCCAGAACCGTAGGCTTAACACTAGCCAAGAATGAGCTGGGCGGCCACAAGAATTCATCAATCAGAATAAGAGCCCGGGATAGCCCATTTGCAGCATCAGCCAGAACCCTGGGCTAGTCGAGAATGAGCTGTGTGGCTAAGACGATACATCGACCAGAATGACAGCCTGTGATAGCCCGTTGACAGCATCAAACAGAACCGATGGGCTAGTCAAGAATGAGCTGGGTGACCAAAAGAATACATCGATCAGAATGACAATTTTAGCCCGATAGCCCGTTGACAGCATCGACCAGAAACCTACGCTAGCCAAGAATGAGCTGAGTCAAAGAAAAAACACTGATGCTGCCAGAGAAAACCTTTGAGAAATATGTAGATAGGGTAGGTAAGTCCGTTTGCATTGACTTATAGGCCCGCATTCACGAAGGTGGTCTAAATTTAAACCATGGTTTATTTATATTTCTTCTGCGTAGATATGATTGACAGATTGCATACGCTATAAACAGGCATCCAGTAAAAAAAACAAAAAACGTGCATTGATGCGCGCATGTATTGGTACGCCTATTTAACGCTTATTTTAGACCATGGTCTAAATTTGTACCATGGTCTAAGTTTAAACCACCTTCGTGAATTCGGGCCATAGTGTATTTTATAGCTGCTCTTTCAGAATCTGCCGTCAACCAAATATTCATGTCAGGCGACTTTTTGTTGGTTTGTGTGATGGAGGGTCACATATGTTTTGTTATGATCCCAATACAGTATTTGCAACTTACAATGTACCAGTGATAATGTTTCACTATAATTTGCATTTAACATCTTTGAATCAACTGTATTGGGGGGGGGGGGGGTTGACGTAATGAGATCAGACCAGATGCCAATCTGAGAAGTGGAGTCATTCATAGTTCTAAACTTTAAAAGCACAAACGGAAAATGCTCTTTATACTTCTCCAGTCATTGTGTGGTCGATTTCTGCTCACTTTTAAAGTTTGCACCTAGACTGGCAAAACTTATTGCATTTATACCCACGCAGGAATTACGTATTGTGTAGAGAATTGAAGATTATGTAATTTATTTCAAAGCACTGATGCACCTCTTGTCACCAGTTTATATTGCTTTTGCAGAAATACAAAATGTACATGTAGGTGGTGGTGGTGTTTAAAAGACTGTTGGCAAATTTGGTGAACAAAATGACAAAAATGCTAACAACATATTATTGTCATAGCCAGGTTATAGGACAGCAAATTCAAACCTCAGCTTTAGGCCTGCATTATAGTATACTCTAATGAATTTGTTGCTCTGCTTTAAAAAAAAAGTGTAAATGAAGAGTTTGTTCGCAAAAACCGATAAGTCCATATTTGCCAAATGGAGATATTTGCGATTAAAGGTCAAGAACAATAAAGAGAACAATAAGAAAATTGTTGCTTCTTTTGACCATAACTTCAAAAATGTACCTTTATATGTAGTAACCAATATATAATTTAAAAGGTATTATTTTGTACTTTATGACAGAGACCGTACTTCAAAATCTTCAAAAATGGACTTATCGGTTTTTGCTATCAAACTCTTCAAATTTTTATCGATTCCCAATGTTATATATTTTAGATCATGGTTGAGGAATTTTGTTCATTCATGCCTGTGAAACTGTGTGGGTGTGTTATCCTAGCTCTTTTCCCCTTGGGATTCTTATTATCCTTCTCATCATAAAACAATGTGTTCTTTTCTTTTCTTTTCTTTTTTGTGTGTGTGTTTTCGTAGAACATGCTGTAAATTGTCAGAAGTCATGATTAACCTGAATTGATACTCTTCTTGTATTTGCAGTTGTATAGATGTGTCTATGTGCTTTCAAATTGCAGAACAACAACAAAAAATGTCACTCGTATACAAACAAAGATAAGTTAATTCAAGTACTCGACGTTATGAGTGTGAAGTGAAGTGAAGTGAAGAAGTGTAAAGCTTATCCTACCCCAAATATCATTCCAGCAATATAATGTGTGTTTTCTGTGACAATACCAAAGGTCCTGTTTAATGGAATTGTTTTCCTGCCCTTTGTAGTTGCTTTTAGGACAAATACGTTAAAAGAAAAAAAAAAACAACACTGAACAAACTAGCAAATATGTGGAAAAAGTTCCTCATACTGCTTAAGCAGGTAATGTACTTGACCTCTGCCTATCTTAAAGGGACTGCACAGTACTGGTTGAGGTGGGGATTCATGTTTTGAACATTCCTAAGTGAGATAATGAGAAACCTTTTATGAAATATGAAAGAGCATGTAATTTTAAGAAGGATTCAACGTTTATTTGATGAAAATTGGTTTTCAAATGGCCGAGATATCCAAAAAAGTGATAATAATAAAAGGCGACAGGCCACGCCTTTTATTAGGATCTCTTTGTTTCACCTTACTTTTGGATATCTCAGCCATTTCAAAACCGATTTTCATCAAGTAAACTTTTGATACCCCTTAGAATTGCATGCTCTTTGACATCTCATAGAGTGGTTTCTGAATATCTCGCAAAACGTTAAAAGCTAAATCCTCAACTCGACCAGAACTGTACACACCCTTTAAGACTTACACAGTTATACTGTATCTCATCCATGCAGGAATTATTTCACAGAGAAATAGAAATTTTGTTATGTACATGTATTTCAAAAGCCTGATGCACCTCTTGCTATTTCATATCATCTGTACAGAGATGTGTGATGCTGTTTCAAGAACTGCTCGGTACACAATTGACAAATATTGTGGAAAAAAGATAGTGAACAAATAAAAATATTTTGTTAAGAATATTTGACAGATTATAACATGACAAATACAAACCTCACCTTTAGATTGTAAAAGTGAAGGTGAATAAATACATTTCTGCGAATTTGTGAAAGCAAATTTCTATGGTTTTCAGTTATTGAGTAATGTTTCATGAAAAAATATTGGTGAATGTCATGTACATGTATTCATGCTTGTGAAACTGTGTGTGCATGGGTGTGTTATCCTTGCTCTTTTTTTTCCAGTGTCAATGATAATGTATGATATGCTGATGTATTGCTCATATACATGTTTTGAACGTATGTTTGATGAGATGAAATTCAGATGAATTCATTTCATTTCAAATGAGTTTGTGATGCACATTTTCAATGCAGATAGGTAATGTACCTTTAAGAATGGTGCCAGTGAAGCACTTTACCAGCACTGCATGTGAAACACACCAATACTAGTACTACATTCTAAGAAAAAAAAAAGGTTCTTTTGAGCACCATTAAATGGTTCTCAGCACTGTCACAATAGCGACACCTTTTTTGGAGCTTGTGAGAACCTTTTTTAAATGGTGCCTGTCAGCACCTTTTAACATTGGTGCCCATTAGAACCTTTTCCAACGAAATGGTTCCCATGAGCACCTTTTGAAAAGAGTCAAAAAGGTGCCCATCTTTAGTCAAAAAGGTGCCCATGGGCACCTTTTAAATGGTACTCACGAGCACCATTTCATCGGAAAAAGGTTCTAATGGGCACCTTTTGCAAAAGGTGCCGACAAGCACCATTTAGAAAAGGTTCTCACGAGCACCTAAAAGGGTGTCGCTATTGTGACAGTGCTGAGAACCATTTAATGGTGCTCAAAAGAACCTTTTTTTCTAAGAGTGTAGGGGAACCCCCCCCCCTCCCGAAAATAAGTTAACACACACACACACACACACACACTCCACACATGTAACGACAACTGGCAAACATGCGTGATGCACACATCAATTCAACAGAGAGGCATTATGGGAGAGAGATAGGGAGAGAGAGAAAGAGAAGAGCAACGAAAAGATAGTCATAAGGCGCGGTTAGACTGACAAAAGATCGAGAAGATAGGTTCGCGATGTGATCTCGACGTTTTTGCCAGTGTGACCGCAAACTTCCCGCGAAACTTCCCGCGAAACTTCTCGCGAAACTTCGCACTCCAACTAGGGATATTTTCCTCACCCCCTCCAATCTTCTCGATCTGTTTGCGGGCGTTGCTTAAAAGTGCGAGGCCATTGTCATGTACAGATGTGCATTGTTACGTTCGGAACTGCGAACCATATCTCGTTTCCGGATTAGTATATCGCACCTTCGTTCGAAATTACGAACTTTTGTTGTCATTTTCGAATTCACAAACCTTCGGAAAAACTAACCTTCTGAAAAGTGATTTGAAACCGTCACATATACTGTCTCACTATTTCTTGAGACTATTAAGAGGAAATTTTCAAATCAAGAACTTCAGTATATTTGCAATCCCTTAATTCCCATTGCAATGACACTTTTATCGTTTTGTTTGTTTGAAATGCCCCTCCCCGTATAAAATTCGGTGTGAGTGTAGAAAAGAATTATAACAGATTCCCTTTTTTAACCGGAAATGGAATTATTTTGCCCAGATTTTGGAGGTTAAAAAGATAATAATAGTAATTTCTGACAACGTATCCAGTGCTCTTGGAATGACCCAACACTTAAGAAAATGTAAACTCTGTAATGCCTCCCGCGCGTCTTTGCCTGTTCAATTTGTACCCGGCCCTCAATTATTTGGACTCTTTGCTTTGTTGTTGTTGTTGTTTGTGTGTGTTTTTTATTACTTTATTGTGGAAAAACTTTTTTTTATCACTTTATTCTGGAAAAACGAATAAACTCGAACTTGAACTTGAACTTAACAGGAATACATTCTGGAAATTTCAGTCCGTGCAACGCTCCTTCATGATTATGGAAAAAGGAAAAAAAATGATTATGCTGCGTAACTCTCATTACCTCACTAATAGTTGTAATTTCAAGAATCTTTGAAGATGCATTATATATACATAACATGGAACCAGGCAAGCCTCTCCCCAGTATGTTTTTTGTTCACGTCATTTCACCTATTTAAAACATATAAGTCCACAAAGACATATCTCTGTGCACGGTTAGTTCTTGTGTCTCTTTATCAACATTTAACAATTCTGCACTTGTGTTTTGCAAGACAGAGTAAAAATGAAAATAAAATTCGTTCATGACAGATATTTGATACTAATTATTTTTTGTTTTCGTTGCAGAATTTCAAAATCTTCTAGATAGACATAATATATTTCACGCTACTTCTGAAAATTTGACTGGCCTATTATTTGTAAATTCGTTTCATATTTTGGTGCTGGATTCAAGAATTGAACCTCTTCCATCTAATCTTTCTTTCCTCCAAGTTTTGAAGTGAATGAAGAGAGATGCCAATTCAATGATCGCGAGGGTATTTTCTTTTACAAGATGTGATAGGTCAAAAAACTGTAAAGAATACTAGCATAAAGCAAGCTTTTCTAAACAGAAATACGATGTGCTCGAGTCAAATAAAATCATTATGACTCATGTAGACTCATACATACTACAGTGCACTCCATGATTGCAGTTAAAACGAAATGCCCCTTGGGGGCGGGCAGTTTTCATTCCTTGTGTTGGAATTTCATTATAACCGAATACAGCATGATAAAAACACAAAAACCATGTGTATACACATATGTATATTGAATGTTGGTTACGCTGAAAAGGTAATGCTTACTGCGATGGTATCTCAGTAATTTTGTTAATTTTGCATTTTAAAAGAGAACATAAAATTGTTTGTAATTTCATGTTTAGTTTGAAAACACATGTATGAAAAGTGATGGAGGATTTGGTTACAATGTTTGTTTGGTTTTTTTCCGAAGATTCGTCATTCCAAAGGTTCGCTTCTCCGAAGATTCGTTATTCCGAAGGTTCGCTAATCTGTTGATGGAAAAAAAAAATGTTCGTTATTCCGAAAGTTCGTATTTCCGTAAGTGCAATAAGGTTCGTTATTCCGATTGAAGATTCGTTAAGCCGAAAATGAAAAAAAAGTTCGTTTTTCTTAAAACGATATATATAAGGTTTTTAATTCATCAGGACTGTTTGTATATATATTCATATTTCGTCCACTTTCGGATTGACGGACCTTATTCCATTTTTTTGATCAACTAACCTTTGGAATAACGAAGATCACTATCATTTTCGGATTAACAAACCTTCGTAAATAACGAACCTAATTTCATTTTCGGATTAATAAGCCTTCGTAAATAACCAACCTGATTTCATTTTCGGATTGACGAACCTTACAGGAATAACGACAGAAACATTCTTAATAAGGAAGCCTATTTCCTTTCCGATGATCATAAGGTGTACGGAATTTGTGTGTTTCGGAATAATTAACCTTCGGAGTATAATAACGAATCTTATTTCCTTTCAGATTAGCGCATGACATAATTTCTCCTCGGAAAGGATGTGTGACACGAGCAGCGAACGCAGATCAATTTTTATTTGAACACACCGAAATAAGAAGCGTTTGCTTATGTAAAGACGCTGTATGAATATTTGTTATGCTATATGTAATGTCGTATACCGATCCGCATTTCGTTGTAACGGAGCACATTTCTTTCATTTTCTTTCTTAATAGCTCTCGGAAATGACATCGTTATAATGAAAACATCGCCTTAATTGTGTACGTTGTAAGAGAAGTTAACACCATATATTTTCATGATGATTGTTTTGGGACCTGAATTTTTACTTCGGTGCAAAGAAATTTCGTTACAACCGTATGTGTTCTTTTTTAACGGGGGAGCGCACTATACAACCAAAGCGCATATCTGATGAAGTCGGGTACAATGACGTAAAATGAGTGATAACGCCAGAAGATGCTTGCGAGAATGCACCGAAGAATTTCGCCTGCGAGAGCAGACACAAATCATACTGCAACGCCACTTACACTGCTAAGAGCTATAAATGAAACGAGTTGTTTTTATCAAAGAGAAAGCTTGTATCACAGGATTTGACTACTTACGTGTTCGTTGACCAAGGTTTGTCAGTTGATTCATCCCCCATCCCTTTCCTCGAGTTTCCGCGGAATACTTTTCCGAGAGCCTTTTTAAACTTGTCGTACTTGAAGGTGTAGATGAAGGGATTCAGCACCATGTTACCGAACGCCAGACAGACGGCGGAGAGGTACTGCCAGCCGCTGAAGTCCACTTTTCCGCCGACACTGTAGTAGACGAAGATAGTCATATTTGGCGCCCAGCAGACGACGTACACGATGCAGATGATAAGGAGAGTCTTCAGCACGTTGTTCCGGGCTGCCGCCCTGTAGTTTGGGAGCACGTTGCGTAAACCCGCAGGGCCTGGCCTGCTTGGCTGGGAGCCCCCACCCTGACCCTGTTGCCGGGAAGGTTCGTCTTCTTCCACCGACACGGTGCTGATTCGTCCGTTCAGTACCATGTAGATGGAGACGTAAATGAAGACCATGATACCGACTGGAATGACAATTTGAGTGAAAAAGAGAAGCAACCCGAATGCCATTTTGGCCTCCTTGTTCGGCCAGTCTATGAGGCACACACTGCCATCCACCCGCTGCACCGCTGCCCAGAACAGCTGAAAGGCGTACCCTACTACCCACACCAAAATCGCCACCATCACAGCTCGACGCCGGCGGATGTGCCTGCGGTAGTAGATGGGGTGGACGATAGCGACGTAGCGTTCGAGAGTGAGCACGAGGAGGTTGGTGGTCGAGGCCTTGTGGGCGCCCCAGTAGATGTATCGTGACGACCAGATGGCGCAAAAAATGGCGGCCAGAGTGGCATCCGAGGGCAAGGGAATTACTGGAGTCAGGAAGCAGATACAGAGGAAAACAGACGACACGAAGTCAATCAGGGATTGGTTGAAGATGAACAGGTTGGTGATGTTTCGGAGCGAAGGGACGCGGTAGATGACGAAGAGGACCAGCCCATTGCCGAGCATTCCGACTGCCCCTATGAGCGAGTAGCTCACCCTCAGAATCATGCTCAGGTCCCGACCAGAGTAGGATACCACTGACGCCGTGCTGTTTACACTGAGGTCATCAGAATCCAACGTGAAAGAAGCGTTTCCTAAAGATTCCATTTCGAACTTAAAGGCCCTTCGTTTATTCTGATTATTATAAGACTGCAGTCTAGCAGTGCCACTTCTCTCGTCATCGAATATGAATTGTAATCATAAGTCGTGTAATTAGCTGCTGACATATCCCACATTATCATCGCTCAGTTCACCGAGACGTTGAAGACTGAAGTCAAACGATTGAGCAAACTTGCTTAAAAACACGTGTGGAAAGATTCACACCTTATTAACGCCACCAAGCATAACCAGGCGCAATTTTTTATGATATCGAGCGCGCGTTGCGAGTGTCGACCACTAACATTCAGCCGTTTCCAGTGTGTGCACACGAAGTTCACAGCCAAAAGATGATACACCTGCACACGACATTTCATCACAAAGGGAGGACTTGAGGCGATGACGAAAGCAACAATGATAATCCCTCACATGCGCGGAAAGTAACCATCCGGTGTTCTTGGCTATATTGTCGGCCAAAATAAAAACACCGCTTGTGACGGCATACCGCAAACCTTCCCTGGATGGTATACTAGGATGCGTCGAGTTCGCAAAAAAATACGGTGAAGGGCGCCAACAGTCATGAAAATGTTTTTAATGCGGGATGGTTAAAATCATTGGCGTGAATACAGATGACAAAGAGTAGATTGATTCATATTATAATATCCCCGCCCTCACCAGTGTTCAACACTAAACACAAAATGTGTAAGAATTCAAATCTTTGAAAAACATAATGTAATATTAATTTTCGTACTGAAAGCATAGAAATAGAAATTATTAATCGAACCTGTCATCAGAAGATGGCAGGTTCGAGTCCCGTGGTTCCCTTTATTCCGACATGTTTGTTAAATTACAGATGAGCAGTTGCAAGTTCATTTGTAGAGGGAGACTAGTGAAGAAAATTCGCACCTCTACTTTCGTACTGTTAGTGTAACGATGTGAATAATTACTACAATACCTTTCAGGTCACGACAGATTGGATTGTGTGTTGTGTTGTTGTGTTTTTTTTAAGATTTGTTTGTTTTGTTTTTTAAGGAGGCTGATATTGTTGGTATAACGCTGTTTAGGTGCACATACACCTCACGGGAAATTGCATTGATAGACATCATTGATATGAAATTATATACATATATATATAGGTGAGAGTAAGGATGAGACGATAGATGTAGCTGGAATCCTGATTTTTATTCTCGAGCTTTCGGGCCCTGCCCTTTATCAAGACTTAGGATTAAAGAAGTCGGGCAAAATAATGATGATGGATACAGAACATGATACAAATATTGTATATAAAAAACAATGATGATCAGGACAGTAATGAAAATAATGAAGATACTGATAGAGGCGGAATCAGCATATTTATATTATATATATATATATATACTATATATATATATATATATATATATATATATATATATATATATATGTATATATTATATCCAAATAGTTTACTCTATATCAAATTCTCAACGCCGACGGGGAAGGTATGAAATGGCCTCTCTCCCTGCAAAGTAAACAGAGAGATGGGAGAGTTCGTGAAGCGATGACATCATAATTATGTCTTCACGTAACTCTCACTTTATATTCAATTTCGTTCGTTGTATCATTATACACTCTATTTCCAGTACCACGCTAAAATTTAACACGCAGGCAGTATTATAACACTAATAACACGCATTCAGTGTTACAATGACACCGTATCTTTAATATCGTCATCTAACTTGCACATGTACAAATCAATTCGTCAACATTGCATTTTGTATTTTAAGCATCACATAAAACCTACCAAATGCATGAACATTCATTTTGAAGAGAAAGCTAAACAATTAGTATAACCTATGAGAGTCTATCTTAGTGTTTGAACAAAACAATTTTATTATCC